>NW_027459446.1:360057-715114 GCF_050624435.1 Tenrec ecaudatus | reverse complement strand
GCTTAGGGGTGCCCTAGCCTAAGCCTAGGGGTGCCTTAGCCTAAGCCTAGGGGTGCCGTGACCTAAGCCTAGGGGTGCCCTAGCCTAAGCCTAGGGGTGCCCAGGCCTTAGGATAGAGGAGCCCTAGCCTTAGCCTAAGCCTATGGCTGCCCTAGCCTAAGCCTAGGCGTGCATTAGCCTGAGCCTAGGGGTGCCCTAGCCTAAGCCTAGGGGTGCCCTAGCCTAAGCCTAGGGGTGCCCTTCCCTAAGCATAGGGGTGCCCTAGCCTAAGCTTATGCTTGCCCTAGCCTTAGGCTAGCTGAGCCCTAGCCTAAGCCTAAGCCTAGGGGTGCCCTAGCCTAAGCTTATGACTGCCCTAGCCTAAGCCTAGGGGTGCCCTAGCCTAAGGCTAGGGGTGCCCTAGCCTAAGCCTAGGGGTGCCATAGCCTAAGCCTAGGGGTGCCCTAGCCTAAGCCTATGGGTGCCCAGTCCTTAGGATAGAGGAGCCCTAGCCTTAGCCTAAGCCTATGGCTGCCCTAGCCTAAGCCTAGGGGTGCCCTAGCCTTAGTCTAGTGGAGCCCTTGCATTAGCCTAAGCATAGGGGTGCCCTACCCTAAGCCTAGATGTGACCTAGCCTAAGCCTAGGGGTGCCCTACCCTAAGCCTAGGGGTGCCCTAGCCTAAACCTAGCGGTTCCCTAGACTAAGCCTAGGGGTGACCTAGCCTTAGGCTAGGGGAGCCCTAGCCTTACTCTAAGCCTATGGGTGCCCTAGCCTAAGCCTAGGGGTGCCCTAGCCCAAGCCTAGGGATGCCCTAGCGTTAGCCTAGAGGAGCCCTAGCCTTATCGTAAGCCTAGGGTGCCCTAGCCTAAGCCTAGGGTGCCATAGCCTAAGTCTAGCGATGCCCTAGCCTAAGCCAAGGGGTACCCTAGCCTTAGGCTAGGAGAGCCCTAGCCTTAGCCTAAACCTAGGGGTGCCCCAGCCTACATCTAGGGGTGCCTAGCCTAAGCATAGGGGTGCCCTAACCTAAGCCTAGGGGTTCCCTACCTAAGCCTAGGGATGCCCTAGCCTAAGCCTAGGGGTGCCCTAGGCTTAGGCTAGGGGAGCCCTAGCCTTCATCTAATCCTAGGGGTGCCCTAGCCTAAGCCTAACAGCGCCCTAGCCAAAGCCTAGGGGTGTCCTGGCCTTAGGATAGGGGAGACCTAGCCTTAGCCTAAGCCTACGGGTGCCCTAGCTTAAGCCTAGGTGTGCCCTAGCCTAAGCCTAGGGGTGCCCTAGCCTTAGGTTAGGGGAGCCCTAGCCTTAGCCTAAGCCTATGGGTGCCCTAGTCTCAGCCTAGGGGTGCCCTTGCCTCAGCCTAGGGGTGCCCTAGCCTAAGCATATGAGTGCCCTAGCCTAAGTCTAGGGGTGCCCTAGCCTAAGCCTAGTGGTGCCTTAGACTAAGCCTAGGGGTGACCTAGCCTTAGCCTAAGCCTAGGGGTGTCCTAGCCTAAGCCTAAGGGTGCCCTAACCTAAGCCTAGGGTGCCCTTGCCTAAGCCTAGGGATGCCTTAGCCTAAGCCTAGGGGTCCCCTATCCTTAGCCTAAGCCTAGGGGTGCCCTAGCCAAAGCCTAGCGGTGCCCTAGCCATAGCCTAGGGGAGCCCTAGCCTAAGCCTAGGGGTGCCCTACCCTTAGGCTAGGGGAGCCCTAGCCTTAGCCTAAGCCTAGGGGTGCCCTAGCGTAAACTTAGGAGTACCCTAGCCTAAGCCTAGGGGTGCCTTAGCCTAAGCCTAGGGGTCCCCTAGCCTTAGCCTAAGCCTAGGGGCGCCCTAGCCTAAGCCTATGGGAGCCCTAGCCTAAGCCTAGGGGTGCCCTAGCCATAGCCTAGGGGAGCCCTAGTCTAAGCCTAGGGGTGCCCTAGCCTAAGCCTAGGGGTGCCCAGGCCTTAGGCTAGAGGAGCCCTAGCCTTAGCCTAAGCCTATAGCTGCCCTAGCCTAAGTCTAGGGGTGCCGTAGCCTAAGCCTAGGGGTGCCCTAGCCTAACCCTATGGGTGCCCTAGCCTTAGGCTAGGGGAGCACTAGCCTTAGCCAAAACCTAGGTGTGCCCTAGCGTAAACTTAGGGGTGCCCTAGCCTAAGCCTAGGGGTGCCTTAGCCTACGCCTAGGGGTCCCCTAGCCTTAGCCTAAGCCTAGGGGTGCCCTAGCCTAAGCCTATGGGTGCCCTAGCCTAAGCCTAGGGGTGCCCTAGCCATAACCTAGTGGAGCCCTAGCCTTAGCCTAAGCTTAGGGGTGCCCGAACCTAAGCCTAGGGTTACCCTAGCCTAAGCCTAGGGGTGCCCTAGCCTTAGGCTAGGGGAGCCCTAGCCTTAGCCTACGCCTAGGTGTGCCCTAGCCTAAGCTTAGGGGTGCCCTAGCCTAAGCCTAGGCGTGCCCTAGCCTAAGCCTAGGGGTGCCTTAGCCTGAGCCTAGGGGTACCCTAGCCTGAGCCAACGGGTGCCTTAGACTGAGGCTAGGGGAGCCCTAGCTTTAGTCTAGCCTAGGATTGCCCTAGCCTAAGCCTAGGGGTGCCCTAGCCTAAGCCTACGGGTGCCCTAGCCTGTGGCTAGGGGAGCCGTAGCCTAAGCCTACGGGTGCCCTTGCCTAAGCCTAGGGATGCCGTAGCCTAAGCCTAGGGGTCCCCTAGCCTTAGCCTATGCCTAGGGGTGCCCTATCCTAAGCCTACGGGTGCCCTCACCTTAGGCTAGGGGAGCCCTAGCCTTAGCCTAATCCTAGGGATGCCGTAGCCTAAGCCTATGGATGCCCTAGCCTGAGCCTAGGGGAGCTCTAGCCTTAGGTTAGGGGAGCCCTAGCCTTGGCCTAAGCCTAGGGGTGCCCTAGCCTAAGCCTAGGGGTGCCCTATCCTAAGGCTAAGGGTGCCCTTGCCTAAGCCTATGGGTGCTCTACCCTAAGCCTAGGGGTGCCCTAGCCTTAGGCGAGGCGAGCCCTAGCCTTAGCCTAAGCATACGGCTGCCCTAGCCTAAGCCTAGGGGTGCCCTAGCCTAACCCTAGGGGTGCCCTAGCCTTAGGCTAGGGGAGCACTAGCCTTAGCCTAAGCCTAGGGGTGTCCTAGCCTAAGCCTAGGGGTGCCCTATCCTAAGCCTGGGGGTGCCCTAGCCTAAGCTTAGGGGTGCCCTAGCCTAAGCCTAAGGGTGCCCCAGCCTAGGCCTAGTGGTGCCCTAGCCTTAGGCTAGGGGAGCCCTAGCTTTAGCCTAAGCATAGGGGTGACCTAGCCTAAGCCTTGGGGTGCCCTAGCCTAAGCCTAGGGGTGCCCTAGCCTAAACCTAGGGGTGCCCTAGCCTTAAGCTAGGGGAGCCCTAGCCTGAGCCTAAGCCTAGGGGTGCCCTAGCCTCAGCCTAGGCGTGCCCTAGCCTCAGCATAGGGGTGCCCTAGCCTAAGCCTAGGAGTGCCCTAGCCTAAGCCTAGGGTGCCCTTGCCTAAGCCTAGGGATGCCTTAGCCTAAGCCTAGGGTTCCCCTAGCCTTAGCCTAAGCCTAGGGTGCCCTAGCCTAAGCCTAGGTGTGCCCTAGCCTAAGCCTAGGGGTGCCCTAGCCTAAGCCTAGGGGTGCCCTAGCCTTAGGCTAGGGGAGCCCTAGCCTTAGCCTAAGCATAGGGGTGCCCTAGCCTAAGACTATGGGTCCCCTAGCGTAAACCTAGGGGTTCCCTAGGGTTAGGCTAGGGGAGCCCTAGGTTTAGCCTAAGTCTACGGGTGCCCTAGTTTAAGCCTAGGTGTGCCATAGCCTAAGCCTAGGGGTGCCCTAGCCTTAGGCTATTGGAGCCCTAGCCTTAGCCTAAGCCTATGGGTGCCCTAGCTTCAGTCTAAGGTTGCCCTTGCCTAAGCCTAGGAGTGCCCTAACCTAAGCCTAGGGGTGCCCTAGCCTAAGCCTAGTGGTGCCTTAGCCTAAGCCTAGGGGTGACCTAGCCTTAGCCTAAGCCTAGGGGTGCCCTAGCCTAAGCCTAGGGGTGCCCTAGCCTAAGCCTAGTGGTGCCTTAGACTAAGGCTACTGGTGACCTAGCCTTAGGCTAGGGGAGCACTAGCCTTAGCCTAAGCCTAGGGGTGCCCTAGCCTAAGCCTAGGCGTGCCATAGCCTAAGTGTAGGGGTGCCCTACCGTAAGCCTAGGGGTGCCCTAGCCTAAGCTTAAGCTTGCCCTAGCCTTAGGCTAGCTGAGCCCTAGCCTAAGCCTAAGCCTAGGGGTGCCCTAGCCTAAGGCTAGGGGTGCCCTAGCCTAAGCCTAGGGGTGCCCTAGCCTAAGCCTAGGTGTGCCCTAGCCTAAGCCTAGGCGTGCCCTAGCCTAAGCCTAGGGGTGCCCTACCCTAAGCCTAGGGGTGCCCTAGCCTAAGCCTAGGGGTGCCCTAACCTTAGGCTAGGGGTGCCCAGGCCTTAGGCTAGAGGAGCCCTAGCCTTAGCCTAAGCCTATGGATGCCCTAGCCTAAGACTATGGCTGCTCTAGCCTAAGCCTAGGGTTGCCCTAGCCTAAGCTTAGGGGTGCCCTACCCTAAGCCTAGGGGTGCCCTAGCCTAAGCTTAAGCTTGCCCTAGCCTTAGGCTAGCTGAGCCCTAACCTAAGCCTAAGCCTAGGGGTGCCCTAGCCTAAGGGTAGGGGTGCCCTAGCCTAAGCCTAGGGGTGCCCTAGCTTAAGCCTAGGGGTGCCCTAGCCTAAGCCTAGGCGTGCCCTAGCCTAAGCCTAGGGTTGCCCTAGCCTAATCCTAGGGGTGCCGTAGCCTAAGCCTAGGGGTGCCCTAGCCTAAGCCTAGGGGTGCCCAGGCCTTAGGATAGAGGAGCCCTAGCCTTAGCCTAAGCCTATGGCTGCCTTAGCCTAAGCCTAGGCGTGCCCTAGCCTAAGCCTAGGGGTGCCCTAGCCTAAGCCTAGGGGTGCCCTACCCTAAGCCTAGGGGTGCCCTAGCCTAAGCTTAGGCTTGCCCTAGCCTTAGGCTAGCTGAGCCCTAGCCTAAGCCTAAGCCTAGGGGTGCCCTAGCCTAAGCCTAGGGGTGCCCTAGCCTAAGCCTAGGGGTGCCCTAGCCTATGCCTAGGGGTGCCCTAGCCTTAGGCTAGGGGTGCCCAGGCCTTAGGATAGAGGAGTCCTAGCCTTAGCCTAAGCCTATGGCTGCCCTAGCCTAAGCCTATGGCTGCCCTAGCCTAAGCCTAGGGTTGCCCTAGCCTAAGCCTAGGGGTGTCCTAGCCTAAGGCTAGGGGTGCCCTATCCTAAGCCTAGGGGTGCCGTAGCCTAAGCCTAGGGGTGCCCTAGCCTAAGCCTATGGGTGCCCAGGCCTAAGGATAGAGGAGCCCTAGCCTTAGCCTAAGCCTATGGCTGCCCTAGCCTAAGCCTAGGCGTGCCCTAGCCTAAGCCGAGGGGTGCCCTACCCTAAGCCTATGGGTGCCCTACCCTAAGCCCAGGGGTGCCCTAGCCTAACCTAAGCTTGCCCTAGCCTTAGGCTAGAGGAGCCCTAGCCTTAGCCTAAGCCTATGGGTGCCCTAGCCTAAGACTAGGGGTGCCCTAGCCTAAGCCTTGGGGTGCCCTAGCCTAAGCCTAGGGGTGCCCTAGGGTTATCCTAGGGGAGCCCTAGCCTTAGCCTAAGCCTAGGGGTGCCCTAGCCTAAGCCTAGGGGTGCCCTAGCCTAAGCCTAGGGGTGCCCTAGCCTAAGCCTAGGGGTGCCCTAGCCTAAGCCTAGGGGTGCCCTAGCCTAAGCCTAGGGGTGCCCTACCCTAAGCCTAGGGGTGCCCAAGCCTTAGGCTAGGGGAGCCCTAGACTTAGCATAAGCTTAGGGGTGCCCTACTCTAAGCCTAGTGGTGCCCTATCCTAAGCCTGGGTGTCCCCTAGCCTAAGCCTAGGGTTGCCGTAGCCTTAGGCTAGGGGAGCCCTAACCTTAGCCTAAGCCTAGGGCTGCCCTAGCCCAAGCCTAGGGGTGCCATAGCCTAAGCCTAGGGGTGCCCTAACCTAAGCCTAGGGGTTCCTTACCTAAGCCTATGTGTGCCCTAGCCTAAGCCTAGGGGTGCCCTAGCCTTAGTCTAGTGGAGCCCTTGCCTTAGCCTAAGCATAGGGGTGCCCTACCCTAAGCCTAGATGTGACCTAGCCTAAGCCTAGGTTTGCCCTATCCTAAGCCTAGGGGTGCCCTAGCCTAAACCTAGCGGTTCCCTAGACTAAGCCTAGGGGTGACCTAGCCTTAGGCTAGGGGAGCCCTAGCCTTAGTCTAAGCCTAGGGGTGCCCTAGCCTAAGCCTAGGGGTGCCCTAGCCTAAGCCTAGGGGTGCCCTAGCCTATGCCTAGGGGTGCCCTAGCCTTAGGCTAGGGGTGCCCAGGCCTTAGGATAGAGGAGTCCTAGCCTTAGCCTAAGCCTATGGCTGCCCTAGCCTAAGCCTATGGCTGCCCTAGCCTAAGCCTAGGGTTGCCCTAGCCTAAGCCTAGGGGTGTCCTAGCCTAAGGCTAGGGGTGCCCTATCCTAAGCCTAGGGGTGCCGTAGCCTAAGCCTAGGGGTGCCCTAGCCTAAGCCTATGGGTGCCCAGGCCTAAGGATAGAGGAGCCCTAGCCTTAGCCTAAGCCTATGGCTGCCCTAGCCTAAGCCTAGGCGTGCCCTAGCCTAAGCCGAGGGGTGCCCTACCCTAAGCCTATGGGTGCCCTACCCTAAGCCCAGGGGTGCCCTAGCCTAACCTAAGCTTGCCCTAGCCTTAGGCTAGAGGAGCCCTAGCCTTAGCCTAAGCCTATGGGTGCCCTAGCCTAAGACTAGGGGTGCCCTAGCCTAAGCCTTGGGGTGCCCTAGCCTAAGCCTAGGGGTGCCCTAGGGTTATCCTAGGGGAGCCCTAGCCTTAGCCTAAGCCTAGGGGTGCCCTAGCCTAAGCCTAGGGGTGCCCTAGCCTAAGCCTAGGGGTGCCCTAGCCTAAGCCTAGGGGTGCCCTAGCCTAAGCCTAGGGGTGCCCTAGCCTAAGCCTAGGGGTGCCCTACCCTAAGCCTAGGGGTGCCCAAGCCTTAGGCTAGGGGAGCCCTAGACTTAGCATAAGCTTAGGGGTGCCCTACTCTAAGCCTAGTGGTGCCCTATCCTAAGCCTGGGTGTCCCCTAGCCTAAGCCTAGGGTTGCCGTAGCCTTAGGCTAGGGGAGCCCTAACCTTAGCCTAAGCCTAGGGCTGCCCTAGCCCAAGCCTAGGGGTGCCATAGCCTAAGCCTAGGGGTGCCCTAACCTAAGCCTAGGGGTTCCTTACCTAAGCCTATGTGTGCCCTAGCCTAAGCCTAGGGGTGCCCTAGCCTTAGTCTAGTGGAGCCCTTGCCTTAGCCTAAGCATAGGGGTGCCCTACCCTAAGCCTAGATGTGACCTAGCCTAAGCCTAGGTTTGCCCTATCCTAAGCCTAGGGGTGCCCTAGCCTAAACCTAGCGGTTCCCTAGACTAAGCCTAGGGGTGACCTAGCCTTAGGCTAGGGGAGCCCTAGCCTTAGTCTAAGCCTAGGGGTGCCCTAGCCTAAGCCTAGGGATGCCCTAGCCCAAGCCTACGGATGCCCTAGCGTTAGGCTAGAGGAGCCCTAGCCTTATCCTAAGCCTAGGGTGCCCTAGCCTAAGCCTAGGGGTGCCCTATCCTAAGTCTAGCGGTGCCCTAGCCTAAGCCAAGGGGTACCCTAGCCTTAGGCTAGGAGAGCCCTAGCCTTAGCCTAAACCTAGGGGTGCCCCAGCCTAAGTCTAGGGGTGCCTAGCCTAAGCATAGGGGTGCCCTAACCTAAGCCTAGGGGTTCCTTACCTAAGCCTATGTGTGCCCTAGCCTAAGCCTAGGGGTGCCCTAGCCTTAGTCTAGTGGAGCCCTTGCCTTAGCCTAAGCATAGGGGTGCCCTACCCTAAGCCTAGATGTGACCTAGCCTAAGCCTAGGTTTGCCCTATCCTAAGCCTAGGGGTGCCCTAGCCTAAACCTAGCGGTTCCCTAGACTAAGCCTAGGGGTGACCTAGCCTTAGGCTAGGGGAGCCCTAGCCTTAGTCTAAGCCTAGGGTTGCCCTAGCCTAAGCCTAGGGATGCCCTAGCCCAAGCCTACGGATGCCCTAGCGTTAGGCTAGAGGAGCCCTAGCCTTATCCTAAGCCTAGGGTGCCCTAGCCTAAGCCTAGGGGTGCCCTATCCTAAGTCTAGCGGTGCCCTAGCCTAAGCCAAGGGGTACCCTAGCCTTAGGCTAGGAGAGCCCTAGCCTTAGCCTAAACCTAGGGGTGCCCCAGCCTAAGTCTAGGGGTGCCTAGCCTAAGCATAGGGGTGCCCTAACCTAAGCCTAGGGGTTCCTTACCTAAGCCTATGTGTGCCCTAGCCTAAGCCTAGGGGTGCCCTAGCCTAAGCCTTGGGGTGCCCTAGCCTAAGCCTAGGGGTGCCCAAACCTAAGCTTAGGGGTGCCCTAGCCTAAGCCTAAGGGTGCCCTTGCCTAAGCCTAGTGATGCCCTAGCCTTAAGCTAGGGGAGCCCTAGCCTAAGACTAGGGGTGCCCTTGCCTAAGCTTAGGGGTGCCCTAGCCTAAGCCTAGGGGTCCCTAGCATAAGCCTAGTGTGCCCTAGGCTTAGGCTAGGGGAGCCCTAGCCTTCGCCTAATCCTAGGGGTGCTCTAGCCTAAGCCTAGGAGTGCCCTAGCCAAAGCCTTGGGGTGCCCTGGCCTTAGGATAGGGGAGACCTAGCCTTAGCCTAAGCCTACGGGTGCCCTAGCCTCAGCTTAGGGTTGCCCTTGCCTCAGCGTAGGGGTGCCCTTGCTTCAGCCTGGGGGTGCCCTAGCCTAAGCATAGTAGTGCCCTAGCCTAAGCCTAGGGGTGCCCTAGCCTAAGCCTAGTGGTGCCTTAGACTAAGCCTAGGGGTGACCTAGCCTTAGCCTAAGCCTAGGGGGCCCTAGCCTAAGCCTATGGGTGCCCTAGCCTAAGCCTAGGGGTGCCCTAGCCATAGCCTAGGGTAGCCCTAGCCTAACACTAGGGGTGCCCTAGCCTTAGGCTAGGGGAGCACTAGCCTTAGCCTAAGCCTAGGGGTTCCCTAGCCTTAGCCTAAGCCTAGGGGTGCCCTAGCCAAAGCCTAGCGGTGCCCTAGCCTAAGCCTAGGGGTGCCATAGCCTAAGCCTAGGGGTGCCCTAGCCTAAGCCTAGGGGTGCCCAGGCCTTAGTCTAGAGGAGCCCTAGCCTTAGCCTAAGCCTATGGCTGCCCTAGCCTAAGCCTAGGGGTGCCCTAGCCTAAGCCTAGGGGTGCCCTAGCCTAAGCCTAGGGGTCCCCTAGCCTTAGCCTAAGCTTAGGGGCGCCCTAGCCTAAGCCTATGGGTGCCCTAGCCTAAGCCTAGGGGTGCCCTAGCCATAGCCTAGGGTAGCCCTAGCCTAACACTAGGGGTGCCCTAGCCTTAGGCTAGGGGAGCACTAGCCTTAGCCTAAGCCTAGGGGTTCCCTAGCCTAATCCTAGGCGTGCCCTAGCCTAAGCCTAGGGGTGCCCTAGCCTAAGCCTAGGGTTGCACTAGCCTAAGCCTAGGGGTGCCCTAGCCTAAGCCTAGGGGTGCCCAGGCCTTAGGCTAGAGGAGCCCTAGCCTTAGCCTAAGCCTATAGCTGCCCTTGCCTAAGCCTAGGGGTGCCCTAGCCTAAGCCTAGCGGTGCCCTAGCCTAACCATATGGGTGCCCTAGCCTTAGGCTAGGGGAGCACTAGCCTTAGCCAAAGCCTAGGGGTGCCCTAGCGTAAACTTAGGGGTGCCGTAGCCTAAGCCTAGGGGTGCCTTAGCCTAAGCCTAGGGGTACCCTAGCCTTAGCCTAAGCCTAGGGGTGCCCTAGCCTAAGCCTATGGGTGCCCTAGCCTAAGCCTAGGGGTGCCCTAGCCATAGCCTAGGGGAGCCCTAGCCTTAGCCTAAGCTTAGGGGTGCCCGAGCCTAAGCCTAGGGTTACCCTAGCCAAAGCCTAGGGGTGCCCTAGTCTTAGGATAGGGGAGACCTAGCCTTAGCCAAAGCCTACTGGTGCCCTAGCGTAAGCCTAGGGGTGCCCTAGCCTAAACCTAGGGGTGCCCTAGCCTTAAGCTAGGGGAGCCCTAGCCTTAGCCTAAGCCTAGGGGTGCCCTAGCCTCAGCCTAGGGGTGCCCTAGCCTCAGCCTACGGGTGCCCTAGCCTAAGCCTAGGGGTCCCCTAGGTTCAGTCTAGGGTTGCCCTTGCCTAAGCCTAGGAGTGCCCTAGCCTAAGCCTAGGGGTGCCCTAGCCTAAGCCTAGTGGTGCCTTAGCCTAAGCCTAGGGGTGACCTAGCCTTAGCCGAAGCCTAGGGGTGCCCTAGCCTAAGCCTAGTGGTGCCTTAGCCTAAGCCTAGGGGTGCCCTAGCCTAAGCCTAGGCGTGCCCTAGCCTAAGCCTAGGGGTGCCCTACCCTAAGCCTAGGGGTGCCCTAGCCTAAGCTTAGGCTTGCCCTAGCCTTAGGCTAGCTGAGCCCTAGCCTAAGCCTAAGCCTAGGGGTGCCCTAGCCTAAGCCTAGGGGTGCCCTAGCCTAAGCCTAGGGGTGCCCTAGCCTAAGTCTAGGGGTGCCCTAATCTAAGCCTAGGCGTGCCCTAGCCTAAGCCTAGGGGTGCCCTACCCTAAGACTAGGGGTGCCCTAGCCTAAGCTTAGGCTTGCCCTAGCCTTAGGCTAGCTGAGCCCTAGCCTAAGCCTAAGCCTAGGAGTGCCCTAGCCTAAGCCTAGGGGTGCCCTAGCCTAAGCCTAGGGGTGCCCTAGCCTAAGCCTAGGGGTGCCCTAGCCTAAGGCTAGGAGTGCCCAGGCCTTAGGATAGAGGAGCCCTAGCCTTAGCCTAAGCCTATGGCTGCCCTAGCCTAAGCCTATGGCTGCCCTAGCCTAAGCCTAGGGTTGCCCTAGCCTAAGCTTAGGGGTGCCCTAGCCTAAGCCTAGGGGTGCCTTAGCCTAAGCCTAGGGGTGCCGTGACCTAAGCCTAGGGGTGCCCTAGCGTAAGCCTAGGGGTGCCCAGGCCTTAGGATAGAGGAGCCCTAGCCTTAGCCTAAGCCTATGGCTGCCCTAGCCTAAGCCTAGGCGTGCATTAGCCTGAGCCTAGGGGTGCCCTAGCCTAAGCCTAGGGGTGCCCTAGCCTAAGGCTAGGGGTGCCCTTCCCTAAGCATAGGGGTGCCCTAGCCTAAGCTTATGCTTGCCCTAGCCTTAGGCTAGCTGAGCCCTAGCCTAAGCCTAAGCCTAGGGGTGCCCTAGCCTAAGCTTATGACTGCCCTAGCCTAAGCCTAGGGGTGCCCTAGCCTAAGGCTAGGGGTGCCCTAGCCTAAGCCTAGGGGTGCCGTAGCCTAAGCCTAGGGGTGCCCTAGCCTAAGCCTATGGGTGCCCAGTCCTTAGGATAGAGGAGCCCTAGCCTTAGCCTAAGCCTATGGCTGCCCTAGCCTAAGCCTAGGGGTGCCCTAGCCTTAGTCTAGTGGAGCCCTTGCATTAGCCTAAGCATAGGGGTGCCCTACCCTAAGCCTAGATGTGACCTAGCCTAAGCCTAGGGGTGCCCTACCCTAAGCCTAGGGGTGCCCTAGCCTAAACCTAGCGGTTCCCTAGACTAAGCCTAGGGGTGACCTAGCCTTAGGCTAGGGGAGCCCTAGCCTTAGTCTAAGCCTATGGGTGCCCTAGCCTAAGCCTAGGGGTGCCCTAGCCCAAGCCTAGGGATGCCCTAGCGTTAGCCTAGAGGAGCCCTAGCCTTATCGTAAGCCTAGGGTGCCCTAGCCTAAGCCTAGGGTGCCCTAGCCTAAGTCTAGCGATGCCCTAGCCTAAGCCAAGGGGTACCCTAGCCTTAGGCTAGGAGAGCCCTAGCCTTAGCCTAAACCTAGGGGTGCCCCAGCCTACATCTAGGGGTGCCTAGCCTAAGCATAGGGGTGCCCTAACCTAAGCCTAGGGGTTCCCTACCTAAGCCTAGGGATGCCCTAGCCTAAGCCTAGGGGTGCCCTAGGCTTAGGCTAGGGGAGCCCTAGCCTTCATCTAATCCTAGGGGTGCCCTAGCCTAAGCCTAAGGGCGCCCTAGCCAAAGCCTAGGGGTGTCCTGGCCTTAGGATAGGGGAGACCTAGCCTTAGCCTAAGCCTACGGGTGCCCTAGCTTAAGCCTAGGTGTGCCCTAGCCTAAGCCTAGGGGTGCCCTAGCCTTAGGTTAGGGGAGCCCTAGCCTTAGCCTAAGCCTATGGATGCCCTAGTCTCAGCCTAGGGGTGCCCTTGCCTCAGCCTAGGGGTGCCCTAGCCTAAGCATATGAGTGCCCTAGCCTAAGTCTAGGGGTGCCCTAGCCTAAGCCTAGTGGTGCCTTAGACTAAGCCTAGGGGTGACCTAGCCTTAGCCTAAGCCTAGGGGTGTCCTAGCCTTAGCCTAAGGGTGCCCTAACCTAAGCCTAGGGTGCCCTTGCCTAAGCCTAGGGATGCCTTAGCCTAAGCCTAGGGGTCCCCTATCCTTAGCCTAAGCCTAGGGGTGCCCTAGCCAAAGCCTAGCGGTGCCCTAGCCATAGCCTAGGGGAGCCCTAGCCTAAGCCTAGGGGTGCCCTACCCTTAGGCTAGGGGAGCCCTAGCCTTAGCCTAAGCCTAGGGGTGCCCTAGCGTAAACTTAGGAGTACCCTAGCCTAAGCCTAGGGGTGCCTAAGCCTAAGCCTAGGGGTCCCCTAGCCTTAGCCTAAGCCTAGGGGCGCCCTAGCCTAAGCCTATGGGAGCCCTAGCCTAAGCCTAGGGGTGCCCTAGCCATAGCCTAGGGGAGCCCTAGTCTAAGCCTAGGGGTGCCCTAGCCTAAGCCTAGGGGTGCCCAGGCCTTAGGCTAGAGGAGCCCTAGCCTTAGCCTAAGCCTATAGCTGCCCTAGCCTAAGTCTAGGGGTGCCGTAGCCTAAGCCTAGGGGTGCCCTAGCCTAACCCTATGGGTGCCCTAGCCTTAGGCTAGGGGAGCACTAGCCTTAGCCAAAACCTAGGTGTGCCCTAGCGTAAACTTAGGGGTGCCCTAGCCTAAGCCTAGGGGTGCCTTAGCCTACGCCTAGGGGTCCCCTAGCCTTAGCCTAAGCCTAGGGGTGCCCTAGCCTAAGCCTATGGGTGCCCTAGCCTAAGCCTAGGGGTGCCCTAGCCATAACCTAGGGGAGCCCTAGCCTTAGCCTAAGCTTAGGGGTGCCCGAACCTAAGCCTAGGGTTACCCTAGCCTAAGCCTAGGGGTGGCCTAGCCTTAGGCTAGGGGAGCCCTAGCCTTAGCCTACGCCTAGGTGTGCCCTAGCCTAAGCTTAGGGGTGCCCTAGCCTAAGCCTAGGCGTGCCCTAGCCTAAGCCTAGGGGTGCCTTAGCCTGAGCCTAGGGGTACCCTAGCCTGAGCCAACGGGTGCCTTAGACTGAGGCTAGGGGAGCCCTAGCTTTAGCCTAGCCTAGGATTGCCCTAGCCTAAGCCTAGGGGTGCCCTAGCCTAAGCCTACGGGTGCCCTAGCCTGTGGCTAGGGGAGCCGTAGCCTAAGCCTACGGGTGCCCTTGCCTAAGCCTAGGGATGCCGTAGCCTAAGCCTAGGGGTCCCCTAGCCTTAGCCTATGCCTAGGGGTGCCCTATCCTAAGCCTACGGGTGCCCTCACCTTAGGCTAGGGGAGCCCTAGCCTTAGCCTAATCCTAGGGATGCCGTAGCCTAAGCCTATGGATGCCCTAGCCTGAGCCTAGGGGAGCTCTAGCCTTAGGTTAGGGGAGCCCTAGCCTTGGCCTAAGCCTAGGGGTGCCCTAGCCTAAGCCTAGGGGTGCCCTATCCTAAGGCTAAGGGTGCCCTTGCCTAAGCCTATGGGTGCTCTACCCTAAGCCTAGGGGTGCCCTAGCCTTAGGCTAGGCGAGCCCTAGCCTTAGCCTAAGCATACGGCTGCCCTAGCCTAAGCCTAGGGGTGCCCTAGCCTAACCCTAGGGGTGCCCTAGCCTTAGGCTAGGGGAGCACTAGCCTTAGCCTAAGCCTAGGGGTGTCCTAGCCTAAGCCTAGGGGTGCCCTATCCTAAGCCTGGGGGTGCCCTAGCCTAAGCTTAGGGGTGCCCTAGCCTAAGCCTAAGGGTGCCCCAGCCTAGGCCTAGTGGTGCCCTAGCCTTAGGCTAGGGGAGCCCTAGCTTTAGCCTAAGCATAGGGGTGACCTAGCCTAAGCCTTGGGGTGCCCTAGCCTAAGCTTAGGGGTGCCCTAGCCTAAGCCTAGGGGTCCCTAGCCTAAGCCTAGGTGTGCCCTAAAGTTAGGCTTGTGGAGCCCTAGCCTTAGCCTAATCCTAGGGGTGCCCTAGCCTAAGCCTAGGAGTGCCCTAGCCAAAGCCTAGGGGTGCCCTAGCCTTAGGATAGGGGAGACCTAGCCTTAGCCTAAGCCTACTGGTGTCATAGCTTAAGCCTAGGGGTGCCCTAGCCTTAGGCTAGGGGAGCCCTAGCCTTAGCCTAAGCCTATGGGTGCCCTAGCCCCAGACTCGGGGTGCCCTAGCCTCAGCCTAGGGTTGACCTAGCCTAAGCCTAGGAGTGCCCTAGCCTAAGCCTAGGGGTGCCCTAGCCTAAGACTAGTGGTGCCTTAGACTAAGCCTAGGGGTGACCTAGTCTTAGCCTAAGCCTAGGGGTGCCCTAGCCTAAGCCTAGGTGTGCCCTAGCCTAAGCCTAGGGGTGCCCTAGCCTAAGCCTAGGGGTGCCCTAGCCTAAGCCTAGGCTTGCCCTAGCCTTAGGCTAGCTGAGCCCTAGCCTAAGCCTAAGCCTATGGCTGCCCTAGCCTAAGCCTATGGCTGCCCTAGCCTAAGCCTAGGGTTGCCCTAGCCTAAGCTTAGGGATGCCGTAGCCTAAGCCTAGGGGTGCCCTAGCCTAAGCCTAGTGGTGCCCTAGCCTAAGCCTAGGGTTGCCCTAGCCTAAGCCTAGGGGTGCCCTAGCCTAACCTTGGGGTGGCCTAGCCTTAGGCTAGGGGAGCACTAGCCTTAGCCTAAGCCTAAGCCTAGGGGTGTCCTAGCCTAAGCCTAGGGGTGCCCTATCCTAAGCCTGGGGGTGCCCTAGCCTAAGCTTAGGGGTGCCCTAGCCTAAGCCTAAGGGTGCCCTAGCCTAGGCCTAGTGGTGCCCTAGCCTTAGGCTAGGGGAGCCCTAGCTTTAGCCTAAGCCTAGGTGTGCCCTAGGGTTAGGCTTGTGGAGCCCTAGCCTTAGCCTAATCCTAGGGGTGCCCTAGCCAAAGCCTAGGGGTGCCTTAGCCTTAGGATAGGGGAGACCTAGCCTTAGCCTAAGCCTACTGGTGTCCTAGCTTAAGCCTAGGGGTGCCCTAGCCTTAGGCTAGGGGAGCCCTAGCCTTAGCCTAAGCCTATGTGTGCCCTAGCCTCAGCCTCGGGGTGCCCTAGCCTCAGCCTAGGGGTGACCTAGCCTAAGCCTAGGAGTGCCCTAGCCTAAGCCTAGGGGTGCCCTAGCCTAAGACTAGTGGTGCCTTAGACTAAGCCTAGGGGTGACCTAGTCTTAGCCTAAGCCTAGGGGTGCCCTAGCCTAAGCCTAAGGGTGCCCTAACCTAAGCCTAGGGTGCCCTTGCCTAAGCCTAGGGATGCCTTAGCCTAAGCCTAGGGGTCCCCAAGCCTTAGCCTAAGCCTAGGGTGCCCTAGCCTAAGCCTAGGGGTGCCCTAGCCTAAGCCTAGGGGTGCCCTAGCTTAAGCCTAGTGGTGCCCTAGCCTTAGGCTAGGGGAGCCCTAGCCTTAGCCTCAGCCTAGGGGTGCCCTAGCCTAAGTTAGGGGTGCCCTAGCCTAAGCCTAGGGGTCCCCTAGCGTAAGCCTAGGTGTGCCCTAGGGTTAGGCTAGGGGAGCCCTAGCCTTAGCTTAAGTCTACGGGTGCCCTAGTTTAAGCCTAGGGGTGCCCTAGCCTAAGCCTAGGGGTGCCCTAGCCTAAGGCTATTGGAGCCCTAGCCTTAGCCTAAGCCTATGGGTGCCCTAGCTTCAGCCTAGGGGTGCCCTAGCCTAAGCCTAGGAGTGCCCTAGCCTAAGCCTAGGGGTGCCCTAGCCTAAGCCTAGTGGTGCCTTAGCCTAAGCCTAGGGGTGACCTAGCCTTAGCCTAAGCCTAGGGGTGCCCTAGCCTAAGCCTAGTGGTGCCTTAGCCTAAGCCTAGGGGTCCCCTAGCCTTAGCCTAAGCATAGGGGTGCCCTAGCCTAAGCCTAGGCGTGCCCTAGCCTAAGCCTAGGGGTGCCCTAGCCTAAGTCAAGTGGTGCCCTAGCCTAAGCCTAGGGGTGCCCAGGCCTTAGGATAGAGGAGCCCTAGCCTTAGCCTAAGCCTATGGCTGCCCTAGCCTAAGCCTAGGGTTGCCCTAGCCTAAGCCTAGGGGTGCCCTAGCCTAACCCTAAGTGTACATTAGCCTTAGGCTAGGGGAGCACTAGCCTTAGCCTAAGCCTAGGGGTGCCCTAGCCTAAGCCTAGGTGTGCCCTAGCCTAAGCCTAGGGGTGCCCTAGCCTAAGCCTAGGCTTGCCCTAGCCTTAGGCTAGCTGAGCCCTAGCCTAAGCCTAAGCCTATGGCTGCCCTAGCCTAAGCCTATGGCTGCCCAAGCCTAAGCCTAGGGTTGCCCTAGCCTAAGCCTAGGGATGCCGTAGCCTAAGCCTAGGGGTGCCCTAGCCTAAGCCTAGGGGTGCCCTAGCCTAAGCCAAGGGTGCCCTAGCCCAAGCCTAGGGGTGCCCTAGCCTAAGCCTAGGGGTGCCCAGGCCTTAGGATAGAGGAGCCCTAGCCTTAGCCTAAGCCTATGGCTTCCCTAGCCTAAGCCTAGGGTTGCCCTAGCCTAAGCCTATTGGTGCCCTAGCCTAACCTTGGGGTGGCCTAGCCTTAGGCTAGGGGAGCACTAGCCTTAGCCTAAGCCTAGGGGTGCCCTAGCCTAAGCCTAAGGGTGCCCTAGCCTAAGCCAAGGGGTGCGCTAGCCTTAGACTAAGCCTAGGGGTGCCCTAGCCTAAGCCTAGGGGTGCACAGGCCTTAGGCTAGAGGAGCCCTAGCCTTAGCCTAAGCCTATGGCTGCCCTAGCCTAAGCCTAGGGGTGCCCTAGCCTAAGCCTAGGGATGCCCTAGCCTAACCCTTGTGGTGCCCTAGCCTTAGGCTAGGGGAACACTAGCTTTAGACTAAGCCAAGGGGTGCCCTAGATTAAGCTTGGCGTGCCCTGGCCTAAGCCGAGGGGTGCCCTACCCTAAGCCTAGGGGTGCCCTACCCTATGCCCAGGGGTGCCCTAGCATAAGCCTAGGCTTGCCCTAGCCGTAGGCTAGCTGAGCCCTACTCTAAGCCTAAGCCTAGGGGTGCCCTTGCCTAAGCCTAGGGGTGCCCTGGCCTAAGCCTAGGGGTGCAATAGCCTTAGGCTAGAGGAGCCCTAGCCTTAGCCTAAGCCTAGGGGTGCCCTAGCCTAAGACTAGGGGTGCCCTAGCCTAAGCCTTGGGGTGCCCTAGCCTACCCCTAGGGGTGCCCTAGCGTTACGCTAGGCGATCCCTAGCCTTAGCCTAAGCCTATGGGTGCCCTAGCCTATGCCTAGGGGTGCCCTAGCCTAAGCCTAGTGGTGGCCTAGCCTAAGCCTAGGGTGCCCAAGCCTTAGGCTAGGGGAGCCCTAGACTTAGCCTAAGCCTAGGGGTGCCCTAGTCTAAGCCTAGTGGTACCCTATCCTAAGCCTAGGGGTGCCCTAGCCTAAGCCTAGGGGTGCCGTAGCCTTAGGCTAGGGGAGCCCTAACCTTAGTCTAGTGGTGCCCTATCCTAATCCTAGGGGTGCCCTAGCCTTAGGCTAGGGGAGCCCTAACCTTACCCTAAGCCTTGGGTTGCCCTAGCCCAAGCTAGGGGTGTCGTAGCCTAAGCCTAGGGGTGCACTAGCCTAAGCCTAGGGATGCCCTAGCATAAGCCTAGGGGTGCCATAGCATAAGCCAAGGGGTTCCCTAGCCTTAGCCTAAGCCTAGTTGTGCCCTAGCCTAAGACTAGGGATGCCCTAGCCTAAGCCTAGGGATGCCGTAGCCTAAGCCTAGGGGTGCCCTAGCCTAAGCCTAGGGGTGCCCTAGCCTAAGCCAAGGGTGCCCTAGCCTAAGCCTAGGGGTGCACTAGCCTAAGCCTAGGGGTGCCCAGGCCTTAGGATAGAGGAGCCCTAGCCTTAGCCTAAGCCTATGGCTTCCCTAGCCTAAGCCTAGGGATGCCCTAGCCTAAGCCTAGGGGTGCCCTAGCCTAAGCCTAGGGATGCCCTAGCATAAGCCTAGGGGTGCCATAGCATAAGCCAAGGGGTGCCCTAGCCTTAGCCTAAGCCTAGGGGTGCCCTAGCCTAAGACTAGGGATGCCCTAGCCTAAGCTTATTGTTGCCCTAGCGTAAGCATAGGGGTGCCCTAGCCTAAGCCTAGGGGTGCCCTAGCCTAAGACTAGTGGTGCCTTAGACTAAGCCTAGGGGTGACCTAGTCTTAGCCTAAGCCTAGGGGTGCCCTAGCCTAAGCCTAGGTGTGCCCTAGCCTAAGCCTAGGGGTGTCCTAGCCTAAGCCTAGGGGTGCCCTAGCCTAAGCCTAGGGGTGCCCTAGCCTAAGCCTAGGCTTGCCCTAGCCTAAGCCTAGGGTTGCCCTAGCCTAAGCTTAGGGATGCTGTAGCCTAAGCCTAGGGGTGCCCTAGCCTAAGCCTAGTGGTGCCCTAGCCTAAGCCTAGGGTTGCCCTAGCCTAAGCCTAGGGGTGCCCTAGACTAACCTTGGGGTGGCCTAGCCTTAGGCTAGGGGAGCACTAGCCTTAGCCTAAGCCTAGGGGTGTCCTAGCCTAAGCCTAGGGGTGCCCTATCCTAAGCCTGGGGGTGCCCTAGCCTAAGCTTAGGGGTGCCCTAGACTAAGCCTAAGGGTGTCCTAGCCTAGGCCTAGTGGTGCCCTAGCCTTAGGCTAGGGGAGCCCTAGCTTTAGCCTAAGCCTAGGTGTGCCCTAGGGTTAGGCTTGTGGAGCCCTAGCCTTAGCCTAATCCTAGGGGTGCCCTAGCCAAAGCCTAGGGGTGCCCTAGCCTTAGGATAGGGGAGACCAAGCCTTAGCCTATGCCTACTGGTGTCCTAGCTTAAGCCTAGGGGTGCCCTAGCCTTAGGCTAGGGGAGCCGTAGCCTTAGCCTAAGCCTATGTGTGCCCTAGCCTCAGCCTCGGGGTGCCCTAGCCTCAGCCTAGGGGTGACCTAGCCTAAGCCTAGGAGTGCCCTAGCCTAAGCCTAGGGGTGCCCTAGCCTAAGACTAGTGGTGCCTTAGACTAAGCCTAGGGGTGACCTAGTCTTAGCCTAAGCCTAGGGGTGCCCTAGCCTAAGCCTAAGGGTGCCCTAACCTAAGCCTAGGGTGCCCTTGCCTAAGCCTAGGGATGCCTTAGCCTAAGCCTAGGGGTCCCCAAGCCTTAGCCTAAGCCTAGGGTGCCCTAGCCTAAGCCTAGGGGTGCCCTAGCCTAAGCCTAGGGGTGCCCTAGCTTAAGCCTAGTGGTGCCCTAGCCTTAGGCTAGGGGAGCCCTAGCCTTAGCCTAAGCCTAGGGGTGCCCTAGCCTAAGTTAGGGGTGCCCTAGCCCAAGCCTAGGGGTCCCCTAGCGTAAGCCTAGGTGTGCCCTAGGGTTAGGCTAGGGGAGCCCTAGCCTTAGCTTAAGTCTACGGGTGCCCTAGTTTAAGCCTAGGGGTGCCCTAGCCTAAGCCTAGGGGTGCCCTAGCCTAAGGCTATTGGAGCCCTAGCCTTAGCCTAAGCCTATGGGTGCCCTAGCTTCAGCCTAGGGGTGCCCTAGCCTAAGCCTAGGAGTGCCCTAGCCTAAGCCTAGGGGTGCCCTAGCCTAAGCCTAGTGGTGCCTTAGCCTAAGCCTAGGGGTGACCTAGCCTTAGCCTAAGCCTAGGGGTGCCCTAGCCTAAGCCTAGTGGTGCCTTAGCCTAAGCCTAGGGGTCCCCTAGCCTTAGTCTAAGCATAGGGGTGCCCTAGCCTAAGCCTAGGCGTGCCCTAGCCTAAGCCTAGGGGTGCCCTAGCCTAAGTCAAGTGGTGCCCTAGCCTAAGCCTAGGGGTGCCCAGGCCTTAGGATAGAGGAGCCCTAGCCTTAGCCTAAGCCTATGGCTGCCCTAGCCTAAGCCTAGGGTTGCCCTAGCCTAAGCCTAGGGGTGCCCTAGCCTAACCCTAAGGGTACATTAGCCTTAGGCTAGGGGAGCACTAGCCTTAGCCTAAGCCTAGGGGTGCCCTAGCCTAAGCCTAGGTGTGCCCTAGCCTAAGCCTAGGGGTGCCCTAGCCTAAGCCTAGGCTTGCCCTAGCCTTAGGCTAGCTGAGCCCTAGCCTAAGCCTAAGCCTATGGCTGCCCTAGCCTAAGCCTATGGCTGCCCAAGCCTAAGCCTAGGGTTGCCCTAGCCTAAGCCTAGGGATGCCGTAGCCTAAGCCTAGGGGTGCCCTAGCCTAAGACTAGGGGTGCCCTAGCCTAAGCCAAGGGTGCCCTAGCCTAAGCCTAGGGGTGCCCTAGCCTAAGCCTAGGGGTGCCCAGGCCTTAGGATAGAGGAGCCCTAGCCTTAGCCTAAGCCTATGGCTGCCCTAGCCTAAGCCTAGGGTTGCCCTAGCCTAAGCCTATTGGTGCCCTAGCCTAACCTTGGGGTGGCCTAGCCTTAGGCTAGGGGAGCACTAGCCTTAGCCTAAGCCTAGGGGTGCCCTAGCCTAAGCCTAAGGGTGCCCTAGCCTAAGCCAAGGGGTGCGCTAGCCTTAGACTAAGCCTAGGGGTGCCCTAGCCTAAGCCTAGGGGTGCACAGGCCTTAGGCTAGAGGAGCCCTAGCCTTAGCCTAAGCCTATGGCTGCCCTAGCCTAAGCCTAGGGGTGCCCTAGCCTAAGCCTAGGGATGCCCTAGCCTAACCCTTGTGGTGCCCTAGCCTTAGGCTAGGGGAACACTAGCCTTAGACTAAGCCTAGGGGTGCCCTAGATTAAGCCTAGGCGTGCCCTGGCCTAAGCCGAGGGGTGCCCTACCCTAAGCCTAGGGGTGCCCTACCCTATGCCCAGGGGTGCCCTAGCATAAGCCTAGGCTTGCCCTAGCCGTAGGCTAGCTGAGCCCTACTCTAAGCCTAAGCCTAGGGGTGCCCTTGCCTAAGCCTAGGGGTGCCCTAGCCTAAGCCTAGGGGTGCAATAGCCTTAGGCTAGAGGAGCCCTAGCCTTAGCCTAAGCCTAGGGGTGCCCTAGCCTAAGACTAGGGGTGCCCTAGTCTAAGCCTTGGGGTGCCCTAGCCTACCCCTAGGGGTGCCCTAGCGTTACGCTAGGCGATCCCTAGCCTTAGCTTAAGCCTATGGGTGCCCTAGCCTATGCCTAGGGGTGCCCTAGCCTAAGCCTAGTGGTGGCCTAGCCTAAGCCTAGGGTGCCGAAGCCTTAGGCTAGGGGAGCCCTAGACTTAGCCTAAGCCTAGGGGTGCCCTAGTCTAAGCCTAGTGGTACCCTATCTAAGCCTAGGGGTGCCCTAGCCTAAGCCTAGGGGTGCCGTAGCCTTAGGCTAGGGGAGCACTAGCCTTAGCCTAAGCCTAAGGGTGCCCTAGCCTAAATTTAGGGGTGCCCTAGCCTAAGCCTAGGGGTGCCTTAGCCTAAGCCTAGGGGTCCCCTAGCCTTAGCCTAAGACTAGGGGTGCCCTAGCCTAAGCCTATTGGTGCCCTAGCCTAAGCCTAGGGGTGCCCTATCCTTAGGCTAGGGGAGCCCTAACCTTAGCCTAAGCCTTGGGGTGTCCTAGCCCAAGCCTAGGGGTGTTGGAGCCTAAGCCTAGGGGTGCACTACCCTAAGCATAGGGGTGCCCTAGCCTAAGCTTATGCTGGTCCTAGCCTTAGGCTAGCTGAGCCCTAGCCTAAGCCTAGGGGTGCCCTAGCCTAAGCCTAGGGGTGCCCTAGCCTAAGCCTAGGGGTGCCCTAGCCTAAGCCTAGGGGTGCCCTAGCCTTAGGCTAGGGGTTCCCAGGCCTTAGGATAGAGGAGCCCTAGCCTTAGCCTAAGCCTATGGCTGCCCTAGCCTAAGCCTAGGGGTGCCCTAGCCTAAACCTAGGGGTGCCCTAGCCTAAGCCTAGGGGTGCCCTAGCCTAAGCCTAGGGGTGCCCTAGCCTTAGGCTAGGGGAGCCCTAGCTTTAGCCTAAGCCTAGGGGTGCCCTAGCCTAAGCTTAGGGGTGCCCTAGCCTAAGCCTAGGGGTCCCTAGCCTAAGCCTAGGTGTGCCCTAGGGTTAGGCTTGTGGAGCCCTAGCCTTAGCCTAATCCTAGGGGTGCCCTAGCCTAAGCCTAGGAGTGCCCTAGCCAAAGCCTAGGGGTGCCCTAGCCTTAGGATAGGGGAGACCAAGCCTTAGCCTATGCCTACTGGTGTCCTAGCTTAAGCCTAGGGGTGCCCTAGCCTTAGGCTAGGGGAGCCGTAGCCTTAGCCTAAGCCTATGTGTGCCCTAGCCTCAGCCTCGGGGTGCCCTAGCCTCAGCCTAGGGGTGACCTAGCCTAAGCCTAGGAGTGCCCTAGCCTAAGCCTAGGGGTGCCCTAGCCTAAGACTAGTGGTGCCTTAGACTAAGCCTAGGGGTGACCTAGTCTTAGCCTAAGCCTAGGGGTGCCCTAGCCTAAGCCTAAGGGTGCCCTAACCTAAGCCTAGGGTGCCCTTGCCTAAGCCTAGGAATGCCTTAGCCTAAGCCTAGGGGTCCCCAAGCCTTAGCCCAAGCCTAGGGTGCCCTAGCCTAAGCCTAGGGGTGCCCTAGCCTAAGCCTAGGGGTGCCCTAGCTTAAGCCTAGTGGTGCCCTAGCCTTAGGCTAGGGGAGCCCTAGCCTTAGCCTAAGCCTAGGGGTGCCCTAGCCTAAGTTAGGGGTGCCCTAGCCTAAGCCTAGGGGTCCCCTAGCGTAAGCCTAGGTGTGCCCTAGGGTTAGGCTAGGGGAGCCCTAGCCTTAGCTTAAGTCTACGGGTGCCCTAGTTTAAGCCTAGGGGTGCCCTAGCCTAAGCCTAGGGGTGCCGTAACCTTAGGCTATTGGAGCCCTAGCCTTAGCCTAAGCCTATGGGTGCCCTAGCTTCAGCCTAGGGGTGCCCTAGCCTAAGCCTAGGAGTGCCCTAGCCTAAGCCTAGGGGTGCCCTAGCCTAAGCCTAGTGGTGCCTTAGCCTAAGCATAGGGGTGACCTAGCCTTAGCCTAAGCCTAGGGGTGCCCTAGCCTAAGCCTAGTGGTGCCTTAGCCTAAGCCTAGGGGTGACCTAGCCTTAGCCTAAGCCTTGGGGTACCTTAGCCTAAGCCTAGGGGTCCCCTAGCCTTAGCCTAAGCATAGGGGTGCCCTAGCCTAAGCCTAGGTGTGCACTAGCCTAAGCCTAGGGGTGCCCTAGCCTAAGCCTAGGCTTGCCCTAGCCTTAGGCTAGCTGAGCCCTAGCCTAAGCCTAAGCCTATGGCTGCCCTAGCCTAAGCCTATGGCTGCCCTAGCCTAAGCCTAGGGTTGCCCTAGCCTAAGCCTAGGGATGCCGTAGCCTAAGCCTCGGGGTGCCCTAGCCTAAGCCTAGGGGTGACCTAGCCTAAGCCAAGGGTGCCCTAGCCTAAGCCTAGTGGTGCCCTAGCCTAAGCCTAGGGGTGCCCAGGCCTTAGGATAGAGGAGCCCTAGCCTTAGCCTAAGCCTATGGCTTCCCTAGCCTAAGCCTAGGGTTGCCCTAGCCTAAGCCTATTGGTGCCCTAGCCTAACCTTGGGGTGGCCTAGCCTTAGGCTAGGGGAGCACTAGCCTTAGCCTAAGCCTAGGGGTGCCCTAGCCTAAGCCTAGGGGTGCCCTAGCCTAAGCCTAGGGGTGCCCTAGCCTAAGCCAAGGGGTGCGCTAGCCTTAGACTAAGCCTAGGGGTGCCCTAGCCTAAGCCTAGGGGTGCACAGGCCTTAGGCTAGAGGAGCCCTAGCCTTAGCCTAAGCCTATGGCTGCCCTAGCCTAAGCCTAGGGGTGCCCTAGCCTAAGCATAGGGATGCCCTAACCTAACCCTTGTGGTGCCCTAGCCTTAGGCTAGGGGAACACTAGCCTTAGACTAAGCCTAGGGGTGCCCTAGATTAAGCCTAGGCGTGCCCTGGCCTAAGCCGAGGGGTGACCTACCCTAAGCCTAGGGGTGCCCTACCCTATGCCCAGGGGTGCCCTAGCATAAGCCTAGGCTTGCCCTAGCCGTAGGCTAGCTGAGCCCTACTCTAAGCCTAAGCCTAGGGGTGCCCTTGCCTAAGCCTAGGGGTGCCCTAGCCTACGCCTAGGGGTGCCCTAGCGTTACGCTAGGCGATCCCTAGCCTTAGCCTAAGCCTATGGGTGCCCTAGCCTATGCCTAGGGGTGCCCTAGCCTAAGCCTAGTGGTGGCCTAGCCTAAGCCTAGGGTGCCCAAGCCTTAAGCTAGGGGAGCCCTAGACTTAACCTAAACCTAGGGGTGCCCTAGTCTAAGCCTAGTGGTACCCTATCCTAAGCCTAGGGGTGCCCTATCCTAAGCCTAGGGGTGCCGTAGCCTTAGGCTAGGGGAGCCCTAACCTTAGTCTAGTGGTGCCCTATCCTAATCCTAGGGGTGCCGTAGCCTTAAGCTAGGGGAGCCCTAACCTTAGCCTAAGCCTTGGGGTGCCCTAGCCCAAGCCTAGGGGTGTCGTAGCCTAAGCCTAGGGGTGCCCTAGCCTAAGCCTAGGGATGCCCTAGCATAAGCCTAGGGGTGCCCTAGCCTAAGACTAGGGGTGCCCTAGCCTAAGCTTATTGTTGCCCTAGCGTAAGCATAGGGGTGCCCTAGCCTAAGCCTAGGGGTGCCCTAGCCTAAGCCTAGGGGTGCCCTACCCTAAGCCTAGGAGTGCCCAGGCCTTAGGCTAGAGGAGCCCTAGCCTTAGCCTAAGCCTATGGCTGCCCTAGCCTAAGCCTTGGGGTGCCCTAGCCCAAGCCTAGGGGTGTCGTAGCCTAAGCCTAGGGATGCCCTAGCCTAAGCCTATGGCTGCTCCCGCCTAAGCCTTGGGGTGCCCTAGCCTAAGCCTAGGGGTGCCCTAGCCTAACACTATGGGTGCCCTAACCTTAGGCTAGGGGAGCACTAGCCTTAGCCTAAGCCTAAGGGTGCCCTAGCCTAAATTTAGGGGTGCCCTAGCCTAAGCCTAGGGGTGCCTTGGCATAAGCCTAGGGGTCCCCTAGCCTTAGCCTAAGTCTAGGGGTGCCCTAGCCTAAGCCTCTTGGTGCCCTAGCCTAAGCCTAGGGGTGCCCTATCCTTAGGCTAGGGGAGCCCTAACATTAGCCTAAGCCTTGGGGTGCCCTAGCCCAAATCTAGGGGTGTCGGAGCCTAAGCCTAGGGGTACACTACCCTAAGCATAGGGGTGCCCTAGCCTAAGCTTATGCTTGCCCTAGCCTTAGGCTAGCTGAGCCCTAGCCTAAGACTAGGGGTGCCCTAGCCTAAGCTTATTGTTGCCCTAGCGTAAGCATAGGGGTGCCCTAGCCTAAGTCTAGGGGTGCCCTAGCCTAAGCCTAGGGGTGCCCTAGCCTTAGGCTAGGGGTGCCCAGGCCTTAGGATAGAGGAGCCCTAGCCTTAGCCTAAGCCTATGGCTGCCCTAGCCTAAGCCTATGGCTGCCCTAGCCTAAGCCTAGGGGTGCCCTAGCCTAAGCCTAGGGGTGCCCTAGCCTAAGCCTAGTGGTGCCGTAGCCTAAGCCTAGGGGTGCCCAAGCCTTAGGATAGGGGAGCCCTAGACTTAGCCTAAGCCTAGGGGTGCCCTAGTCTAAGCCTAGTGGTACCCTATCCTAAGCCTAGGGGTGCCCTATCCTAAGCCTAGGAGTGCCCTAGCCTTAGGCTAGGGGAGCCCTAACCTTAGCCTAAGCCTTGGGGTGCCCTAGCCCAAGCCTAGGGGTGTCGTAGCCTAAGCCTAAGGGTGCCCTAGCCTAACCCTATGGATGCCCTAGCATAAGCCTAGGGGTGCCCTAGCATAAGCCAAGGGGTGCCCGAGCCTTAGCCTAAGCCTAGGGGTGCCCTAGCCTAAGACTAGGGGTGCCCTAGCCTAAGCCTAGGGGTGCCCTAGCCAAAGCCTAGGAGTGCCCAGGCCTTAGGCTAGAGGAGCCCTAGCCTTAGCCTAAGCCTATGGCTGCCCTAGCCTAAGCCTAGGGGTGCCCTAGCCTAAGCCTAGGGGTGCCCTAGCCTAACACTATGGGTGCCTTAGCTTTAGGCTAAGGGAGCACTAGCCTTAGCCTAAGCCTAAGGGTGCCCTAGCCTAAATTTAGGGGTGCCCTAGCCTAAGCCTAGGGGTGCCTTGGCCTAAGCCTAGGGGTCCCCTAGCCTTAGCCTAAGTCTAGGGGTGCCCTAGCCTAAGCCTATTGGTGCCCTAGCCTAAGCCTAGGGGTGCCCTATCCTTAGGCTAGGGGAGCCCTAACCTTAGCCTAAGCCTTGGGGTGTCCTAGCCCAAGCCTAGGGGTGTTGGAGCCTAAGCCTAGGGGTGCACTACCCTAAGCATAGGGGTGCCCTAGCCTAAGCTTATGCTTGTCCTAGCCTTAGGCTAGCTGAGCCCTAGCTTAAGCCTAGGGGTGCCCTAGCCTAAGCCTAGGGGTGCCCTAGCCTAAGCCTAGGGGTGCCCTAGCCTTAGGCTAGGGGTTCCCAGGCCTTAGGATAGAGGAGCTCTAGCCTTAGCCTAAGCCTATTGCTGCCCTAGCCTAAGCCTATGGCTGCCCTAGCCTAAGCCTAGGGGTGCCCTAGCCTAAGCCTAGGGGTGCCCTAGCCTAAGCCTAGGGGTGCCGTAGCCTTAGGCTAGGGGAGCCCTAACCTTAGCCTAAGCCTAGGACTGCCGTAGCCCAAGCCTAGGGGTGCCGTAGCCTAAGCCTACGGATGCCCTAGCCTAAGCCTAGGGGTGCCCTAGCCTTAACCTAAGCATAGGGGTGCCCTACCCTAAGCCTAGATGTGACCTAGCCTAAGCCTAGGGGTGCCCTACCCTAAGACTAGGGGTGCCCTAGCCTAAACCTAGCGGTTCCCTAGACTAAGCCTTGGGGTGACCTAGCCTTAGGCTAGGGGAGCCCTAGACTTAGTCTAAGCCTAGGGATGCCCTAGCCTAAGCCTAGGGGTGCCCTAGCCCAAGCCTAGGTATGCCCTAGCGTTAGGCTAGAGGAGCCCTAGCCTTATCCTAAGCCTAGGGTGCCCTTGCCTAAGCCTAGGGGTGCCCTAGCCTAAGTCTAGCGGTGCCCTAGCCTAAGCCAAGGGGTACCCTAGCCTTAGGCTAGGAGAGCCCTAGCCTTAGCCTAAACGTAGGGGTGCCCTAACCTAAGCCTAGGGGTTCCCTACCTAAGCTTAGGGGTGCCCTAGCCTAAGCCTAGGGGTGCCCAAGGCTTAGGCTAGGGGAGCCCTAGCCCTCACCTAATCCTAGGGGTGCCCTAGCCTAAGCCTAGGAGTGCCCTAGCCAAAGCCTAGGGGTGACCTTGCCTTAGGTTAGGGGAGACCTAGCCTTAGCCTAAGCCTACGGGTGCCCTTGCTTAAGCCTAGGGGTGCCCTAGCCTAAGCCTAGAGGAGCCCTAGCCTTAGCCTATGCCTTGGTGTGCCCTAGCCAAAGCCTAGGGGTGCCCTAGCGTAAACTTAGGGGTGCACTAGCCTAAGCCTAAGGGTGCCTTAGCCTACGCCAAGGGTCCCCTAGCCTTAGCCTAAGCCTAGGGGTGCCCTAGCCTAAGCCTATGGGTGCCCTAGCCTAAGCCTAGGGGTGCCCTAGCCTAAGCCTAGGCGTGCCCTAGGCTAAGCCTAGGGGTGCCCTTGCCTGAGCCTAGGGGTGCCCTAGCCTGAGCCAACGGGTGCCCTAGACTGAGGCTAGGGGAGCCCTACCCTTAGTCTAGCCTAGGATTGCCCTAGCCTAAGCCTAGGGGTGCCCTAGCCTAAGCCTACGGGTGCCCTAGCCTGTGGCTAGGGGAGCCATAGCCTAAGCCTACGGGTGCCCTTGCCTAAGCCTAGGGATGCCTTAGCCTAAGCCTAGGGGTCCCCTAGCCTTAGCCTAAGCCTAGGGGTGCCCTATCCTAAGCCTACGGGTGCCCTCACCTTAGGCTAGGGGAGCCCTAGCCTTAGCCTAATCCTAGGGATGCCATAGCCTAAGCCTATGGATGCCCTAGCCTGAGCCTAGGGGAGCCCTAGCCTTAGGCTAGGGGAGCCCTAGCCTTGGCCTAAGCCTAGGGGTGCCCTAGCCTAAGTCTAGGGGTGCCCTAGACTAAGGCTAAGGGTGCCCTTGCCTAAGCCTATGGGTGCTCTAACCTAAGCCTAGGCGTGCCCTTGCCTTAGGCTAGGCGAGCCCTAGCCTTAGCCTAAGCATATGGCTGCCCTAGCCTAAGCCTAGGGGTGCCCTAGCCTAACCCTAGGGGTGCCCTAGCCTTAGGCTAGGGGTGCCCTAGCCTTAGCCTAAGCCTAGGGGTGTCCTAGCCTAAGCCTAGGGGTGCCCTATCCTAAGCCTGGGGATGCCCTAGCCTAAGCTTAGGGGTGCCCTAGCCTAAGCCTAAGGGTGCCCTAGCCTAGGCCTATTGGTGCCCTTCCCTTAGGCTAGGGGAGCCGTAGCTTTAGCCTAAGCCTAGGGGTGACCTAGCCTAAGCCTTGGGGTGCCCTAGCCTAAGCTTAGGGGTGCCCTAGCCTAAGGCCAGGGGTCCCTAGCCTAAGCCTAGGTGTGCCCTAGGGTAAGGCTTGTGGAGCCCTAGCCTTAGCCTAATCCTAGGGGTGCCCTTGACTAAGCTTAGGAGTGCCCTAGCCAAAGCCTAGGGGTGCCCTAGCCTTAGGATAGGGGAGACCTAGCCTTAGCCCAAGCCTACTGGTGCCCTAGCTTAAGCCTAGTGGTGCCCTAGCCTTAGGCTAGGGGAGCCCTCGCCTTAGCCTAAGCCTATGGGTGCCCTAGCCTCAGCCTCGGGGTGCCCTAGCCTCAGCCTAGGGGTGACCTAGCCTAAGCCTACGAGTGCCCTAGCCTAAGCCTAGGGGTGCCCTAGCCTAAGACTTGTGGTGCCTTAGACTAAGCCTAGGGGTGACCTAGTCTTAGCCTAAGCCTAGGGGTGCCCTAGCCTAAGCCTAAGGGTGCCCTAACCTAAGCCTAGGGTGCCCTTGCCTAAGCCTAGGGATGCCTTAGCCTAAGCCTAGGGGTCCCCAAGCCTTAGCCTAAGCCTAGGGTGCCCTAGCCTAAGCCTAGGGGTGCCCTAGCCTAAGCCTAGGGGTGCCCTAGCTTAAGCCTAGTGGTGCCCTAGCCTTAGGCTAGGGGAGCCCTAGCCTTAGCCTAAGCCTAGGGGTGCCCTAGCCTAAGTTAGGGGTGCCCTAGCCTAAGCCTAGGGGTCCCCTAGCGTAAACCTAGGTGTGCCCTAGGGTTAGGCTAGGGGAGCCCTAGCCTTAGCCTAAGTCTACGGGTGCCCTAGTTTAAGCTTAGGGGTGCCCAAGCCTAAGCCTAGGGGTGCCCTAGCCTTAGGCTATTGGAGCCCTAGCCTTAGCCTAAGCCTATGGGTGCCCTAGCTTCAGCCTAGGGGTGCCCTAGCCTAAGCCTAGGAGTGCCCTAGCCTAAGCCTAGGGGTGCCCTAGCCTAAGCCTAGTGGTGCCTTAGCCTAAGCCTAGGGGTGACCTAGCCTTAGCCTAAGCCTTGGGGTGCCCTAGCCTAAGCCTAGGGGTCCCCTAGCCTTAGCCTAAGTATAGGGGTGCCCTAGCCTAAGCCTAGGGGTGCCCTAGCCTAAGCTTAGGGGTGCCCTAGCCTAAGTCAAGGGGTGCCCTAGCCTAAGCCTAGGTGTGCCGTAGCCTAAGCCTAGGGGTGCCCTAGCCTAAGCCTAGGGGTGCCCTAGCCTAAGCCTAGGGGTGCCCTAGCCTAAGCCTAGGGGTGCCCAGGCCTTAGGATTGAGGAGCCCTAGCCTTAGCCTAAGCCTATGGCTTCCCTAGCCTAAGCCTAGGGTTGCCCTAGCCTAAGCCTAGGGGTGCCCTAGCCCAACCTTGGGGTGCCCTAGCCTTAGGCTAGGGGAGCACTAGCCTTAGCCTAAGCCTAGGGTTGCCCTAGCCTAAGCCTAGGGGTGCCCTAGCCTAAGCCAAGGGGTGCCCTTGCCTTAGACTAAGCCTAGGGGTGCCCTAGCCTAAGCCTAGGGGTGCCCAGGCCTTATGCTAGAGGAGCCCTAGCCTTAGCCTAAGCCTATGGCTGCCCTAGCCTAAGCCTAGGGGTGCCCTAGCCTAAGCCTAGGGATGCCCTAGCCTAACCCTTGTGGTGCCCTAGCCTTAGGCTAGGGGAACACTAGCCTTAGCCTAAGCCTAGGGGTGCCCTAGATTAAGCCTAGGCGTGCCCTGGCCTAAGCCGAGGGGTGCCCTACCCTAAGCCTAGGGGTGCCCTACCCTAAGCCCAGGGGTGCCCTAGCATAAGCCTAGGCTTGCCCTAGCCGTAGGCTAGCTGAGCCCTACTCTAAACCTAAGCCTAGGGGTGCCCTTGCCGAAGCATAGGGGTGCCCTAGCCTAAGCCTAGTGATGCCCTAGCCTTAGACTAGGGGAGTCCTAGCTTTTGCCTAAGCTTAGGGGTGCCCTAGCCTAAGCCTAGGGGTCCCTAGCTTAAGCCTAGGTGTGCCCTAGGGTTAGGCTTGTGGAGCCCTAGCCTTAGCCTAATCCTAGGGGTGCCCTAGCCTAAGCCTAGGAGTGCCCTAGCCAAAGCCTAGGGGTGCCCTAGCCTTAGGATAGGGGAGACCTAGCCTTATCCTAAGCCTACTGGTGCCCTAGCTTAAGCCTAGGGGTGCCCTAGCCTTAGGCTAGGGGAGCCCTAGCCTTAGCCTAAGCCTATGGGTGCCCTAGCCTCAGCCTCGGGGTGCCCTAGCCTCCGCCTAGGGGTGACCTAGCCTAAGCCTACGAGTGCCCTAGCCTAAGCCTAGGGGTGCCCTAGCCTAGACTAGTGGTGCCTTAGACTAAGCCTAGGGGTGACCTAGTCTTAGCCTAAGCCTAGGGGTGCCCAAGCCTAAGCCTAAGGGTGCCCTAACCTAAGCCTAGGGTGCCCTTGCCTAAGCCTAGGGATGCCTTAGTCTAAGCCTAGGGGTCCCCAAGCCTTAGCCTAAGCCTAGGGTGCCCTAGCCTAAGCCTAGGGGTGCCCTAGCCTAAGCCTAGGGGTGCCCTAGCTTAAGCCTAGTGGTGCCCTAGCCTTAGGCTAGGGGAGCCCTAGCCTTAGCCTAAGCCTAGGGGTGCCCTAGCCCAAGTTAGGGGTGCCCTAGGCTAAGCCTAGGGGTCCCCTAGCGTAAGCCTAGGTGTGCCCTAGGGTTAAGCTAGGGGAGCCCTAGCCTTAGCCTAAGTCTACGGGTGCCCTAGTTTAAGCCTAGGGGTGCCCTAGCCTAAGCCTAGTGGTGCCCTAGCCTTAAGCTATTGGAGCCCTAGCCTTAGCCTAAGCCTATGGGTGCCCTAGCTTCAGCCTAGGGGTGCCCTAGCCTAAGCCTAGGAGTGCCCTAGCCTAAGCCTAGGGGTGCCCTAGCCTAAGCCTAGTGGTGCCTTAGCCTAAGCCTAGGGGTGACCTAGCCTTAGCCTAAGCCTAGGGGTGCCCTAGCCTAAGCCTAGTGGTGCCTTAGCCTAAGCCTAGGGGTGACCTAGCCTTAGCCTAAGCCTTGGGGTGCCTTAGCCTAAGCCTAGCAGTCCCCTAGCCTTAGCCTAAGCATAGGGGTGCCCTAGCCTAAGCCTAGGGGTGCCCTAGCCTAAGCCTAGGGGTGCCCTAGTCTAAGTCAAGGGGTTCCCTAGCCTAAGCCTAGGGGTGCCCAGGCCTTAGGATAGAGGAGCCCTAGCCTTAGCCTAAGCCTATGGCTGCCCTAGCCTAAGCCTAGGGTTGCCCTAGCCTAAGCCTAGGGGTGCCCTAGCCTAACCCTAAGGGTACATTAGCCTTAGGCTAGGGGAGCACTAGCCTTAGCCTAAGCGTGCTCTAGCCTAAGCCTAGGGGTGCCCTACCCTAAGCCTAGGGGTGCCCTAGCCAAGCCTAGGCTTGCCCTAGCCTTAGGCTAGCTGAGCCCTAGCCTAAGCCTAAGCCTATGGCTTCCCTAGCCTATGCCTATGGCGGCCCTAGTCTAAGCCTAGGGTTGCCCTAGCCCTAGCCTAAGCCTAGGGGTGTCCTAGCCTAAGCCTATGGGTGCCCTAGCATAAGCCTAGGGGTGCCCTAGCCTAAGCCTAGGGGTGCCCAGGCCTTAGGATAGAGGAGCCCTAGCCTTAGCCTAAGCCTATGGCTTCCCTAGCCTAAGCCTAGGGTTGCCCTAGCCTAAGACTAGGGGTGCCCTAGCCTAGCTTGGGGTGCCCTAGCCTTAGGCTAGGGGAGCACTAGACTTAGCCTAAGCCTAGGGGTGCCCTAGCCTAAACCTAGGGGTGGCCTAGCCTAAACCAAGGGGTGCCCTAGCCTTAGACTAAGCCTAGGGGTGCCCTAGCCTAAGCCTAGGGATGGCCAGGCCTTAGGCTAGAGGAGCCCTAGCCTTAGCCTAAGCCTATGGCTGCCCTAGCCTAAGCCTAGGGGTGCCCTAGCCTAAGCCTAGGGATGCCCTAGCCCAACCCTTGTGGTGCCCTAGCCTTAGGCTAGGGGAACACTAGCCTTAGCCTAAGCCTATGGGTGCCCTAGATTAAGCCTAGGCGTGCCCTGGCCTAAGCCGAGGGGTGCCCTACCCTAAGCCTAGGGGTGCACTACCCTAAGCCCAGGGGTACCCTAGCATAAGCCTAGGCTTGCCCTAGCCGTAGGCTAGCTGAGCCCTACTCTAAGCCTAAGCCTAGGGGTGCCCTTGCCTAAGCCTAGGGGTGCCCTAGCCTAAGCCTAGGGGTGCCATAGCCTTAGGCTAGAGGAGCCCTAGCCTTAGCCTAAGCCTAGGGGTGCCCTAGCCTAAGACTAGGGGTGCCCTAGCCTAAGCCTTGGGGTGCCCTAGCCTACGCCTAGGGGTGCCCTAGTGTTACGCTAGGCGATCCCTAGCCTTAGCCTAAGCCTATGGGTGCCCTAGCCTAAACCTAGGGGTGCCCTAGCCTAAGCCTAGTGGTGCCCTAGCCTAAGCCTAGGGGTACCCAAGCCTTAGGCTAGGGGAGCCCTAGACTTGGCCTAAGCCTAGGGGTGCCCTAGTCTAAGCCTAGTGGTACCCTATCCTAAGCCTAGGGGTGCCCTAGCCTAAGCCTAGGGGTGCCGTAGCCTTAGGGTAGTGGAGCCCTAACCTTAGCCTAGTGGTGCCCTATCCTAATCCTAGGGGTGCCCTAGCCTTAGGCTAGGGGAGCCCTAACCTTAGCCTAAGCCTTGGGGTGCCCTAGCCCAAGCCTAGGGGTGTCGTAGCCTAAGCATAGGGGTGCCCTAGCCTAAGCCTAGGGATGCCCTAGCATAAGCCTAGGGGTCCCCTAGCATAAGCCAAGGGGTGCCCTAGCCTTAGGCTAAGCCTAGGGGTGCCCTAGCCTAAGCTTATTGGTGCCCTAGCGTAAGCCTAGGGGTGCCCTAGCCTAAGCCTAGGGGTGCCTTGGCCTATGCCTAGGGGTCCCCTAACCTTAGCCTAAGTCTAGGGGTGCCCTAGCCTAAGCCTATTGGTGCCCTAGCCTAAGCCTAGGGTGCCCTAGCCATAGCCTAGGGGAGCCCTAGCCTTAGCCTAAGCTTAGGGGTGCATGAGCCTAAGCCTAGGGTTGCCCTAGCCTAAGCCTAGGGGTGCCTTAGCCTTAGGCTAGGGGAGCCCTAGCCTTAGCCTACGCTTAGGGGTGCCCTAGCCTAAGCTTTGGGGTGCCCAGGCCTTAGGCTAGAGGAGTCCTAGCCTTAGCCTAAGCCTATGGCTGCCCTAGACTAAGCCTAGGGATAACCTAGCCTAAGCCTAGGGGTGCCCAGGCCTTAGGATAGAGGAGCCCTAGCCTTAGCCTAAGCCTATGGCTGCCCTAGCCTAAGCCTAGGGTTGCCCTAGCCTAAGCCTAGGGGTGCCCTAGCCTAACCCTAAGGGTACATTAGCCTTAGGCTAGGGGAGCACTAGCCTTAGCCTAAGCGTGCTCTAGCCTAAGCCTAGGGGTGCCCTACCCTAAGCCTAGGGGTGCCCTAGCCTAAGCCTAGGCTTGCCCTAGCCTTAGGCTAGCTGAGCCCTAGCCTAAGCCTAAGCCTATGGCTTCCCTAGCCTATGCCTATGGCGGCCCTAGTCTAAGCCTAGGGTTGCCCTAGCCCTAGCCTAAGCCTAGGGGTGTCCTAGCCTAAGCCTATGGGTGCCCTAGCATAAGCCTAGGGGTGCCCTAGCCTAAGCCTAGGGGTGCCCAGGCCTTAGGATAGAGGAGCCCTAGCCTTAGCCTAAGCCTATGGCTTCCCTAGCCTAAGCCTAGGGTTGCCCTAGCCTAAGACTAGGGGTGCCCTAGCCTAGCTTGGGGTGCCCTAGCCTTAGGCTAGGGGAGCACTAGACTTAGCCTAAGCCTAGGGGTGCCCTAGCCTAAACCTAGGGGTGGCCTAGCCTAAACCAAGGGGTGCCCTAGCCTTAGACTAAGCCTAGGGGTGCCCTAGCCTAAGCCTAGGGATGGCCAGGCCTTAGGCTAGAGGAGCCCTAGCCTTAGCCTAAGCCTATGGCTGCCCTAGCCTAAGCCTAGGGGTGCCCTAGCCTAAGCCTAGGGATGCCCTAGCCCAACCCTTGTGGTGCCCTAGCCTTAGGCTAGGGGAACACTAGCCTTAGCCTAAGCCTATGGGTGCCCTAGATTAAGCCTAGGCGTGCCCTGGCCTAAGCCGAGGGGTGCCCTACCCTAAGCCTAGGGGTGCACTACCCTAAGCCCAGGGGTACCCTAGCATAAGCCTAGGCTTGCCCTAGCCGTAGGCTAGCTGAGCCCTACTCTAAGCCTAAGCCTAGGGGTGCCCTTGCCTAAGCCTAGGGGTGCCCTAGCCTAAGCCTAGGGGTGCCATAGCCTTAGGCTAGAGGAGCCCTAGCCTTAGCCTAAGCCTAGGGGTGCCCTAGCCTAAGACTAGGGGTGCCCTAGCCTAAGCCTTGGGGTGCCCTAGCCTACGCCTAGGGGTGCCCTAGTGTTACGCTAGGCGATCCCTAGCCTTAGCCTAAGCCTATGGGTGCCCTAGCCTAAACCTAGGGGTGCCCTAGCCTAAGCCTAGTGGTGCCCTAGCCTAAGCCTAGGGGTACCCAAGCCTTAGGCTAGGGGAGCCCTAGACTTTGCCTAAGCCTAGGGGTGCCCTAGTCTAAGCCTAGTGGTACCCTATCCTAAGCCTAGGGGTGCCCTAGCCTAAGCCTAGGGGTGCCGTAGCCTTAGGGTAGTGGAGCCCTAACCTTAGCCTAGTGGTGCCCTATCCTAATCCTAGGGGTGCCCTAGCCTTAGGCTAGGGGAGCCCAACCTTAGCCTAAGCCTTGGGGTGCCCTAGCCCAAGCCTAGGGGTGTCGTAGCCTAAGCATAGGGGTGCCCTAGCCTAAGCCTAGGGATGCCCTAGCATAAGCCTAGGGGTGCCCTAGCATAAGCCAAGGGGTGCCCTAGCCTTAGGCTAAGCCTAGGGGTGCCCTAGCCTAAGACTAGGGGTGCCCTAGCCTAAGCTTATTGTTGCCCTAGCGTAAGCATAGGGGTGCCCTAGCCTAAGCCTAGGGGTGCCCTAGCCTAAGCTTATTGGTGCCCTAGCGTAAGCCTAGGGGTGCCCTAGCCTAAGCCTATGGGTGCCTTGGCCTAAGCCTAGGGGTCCCCTAACCTTAGCCTAAGTCTAGGGGTGCCCTAGCCTAAGCCTATTGGTGCCCTAGCCTAAGCCTAGGGTGCCCTAGCCATAGCCTAGGGGAGCCCTAGCCTTAGCCTAAGCTTAGGGGTGCATGAGCCTAAGCCTAGGGGTGCCCTAGCCTAAGCCTACGGGTGCCCTAGCCTAACACTATGGGTGCCCTAGCCTTAGGCTAGGGGAGCACTAGCCTTAGCCTAAGCCTAAGGGTGCCCTAGCCTAAATTTAGGCGTGCCCTAGCCTAATCTTAGGGGTGCCTTAGCCTAAGCATAGGGGTCCCCTAGCCTTAGCCTAAGCCTAGGGGTGCCCTAGCCTAAGCCTATTGGTGCCCTAGCCTAAGCCTAGGGGTGCCCTAGCCATAGCCTAGGGGAGCCCTAGCCTTAGCCTAAGCTTAGGGGTGCCCGAGCCTAAGCCTAGGGGTGCCCTAGCCTAAGCCTAGGGGTGCCCTAGCCTTAGGCTAGGGGAGCCCTAGCCTTAGCCTACGCCTAGGGGTGCCCTAGCCTAAGCCTAGGGGTGCCCTAGCCTAAGCCTATGGGTGCCCTAGCCTTAGGCTAGCTGAGCCCTAGCCTTAGCCTAAGCCTAGGGGTGCCCTAGCCTAAGAGTAGGGGTGCCCTAGCCTAAGCCTTGGGGTGCCCTAGCCTAAGCCTAGGGGTGCCCTAGGGATAGGCTAGGGGAGCCCTAGCCTTAGCCTAAGCCTAGGGGTGCCCTAGCCTAAGCCTAGGGGTGCCCTAGCCTAAGCCTAGGGATGCCCTAGCCTAAGCCTAGGGGTGCCCTAGCCTAAGCCTAGGGGTGCCCTAGCCTAAGACTAGGGGAGCCCTAGCCTAAGCTTATTGGTGCACTAGCGTAAGCCTAAGGGTGCCCTAGCCTTAGGCTAGGGGAGCACTAGCCTTAGCCAAAGCCTAAGGGTGCCCTAGCCTAAATTAGGGGTGCCCTAGCCTAAGCCTAGGGGTACCCTAGCCTAAGCCTAGGGGTGCCCTAGCCATAGCCTAGGGGAGCCCTAGCCTTAGCCTAAGCTTAGGGCTGCCCGAGCCTAAGCCTAGGGTTTCCCTAGCCTAAGCCTAGGGGTGCCCTAGCCTTAGGGTAGGGGAGCCCTAGCCTTAGCCTACGCCTACGGGTGCCCTAGCCTAAGCTTATGGGTGCCCTAGCCTAAGCCTAGGGGTGCCCTAGCCTGAGCCTAAGGGTGCCCTAGCCTGAGCTTACGGGTGCCCTAGCCTGAGGCTAGGGGAGCCCTAGCCTTAGTCTAGCCTAGGATTGCCCTAGCCTAAGACTAGGGGTGCCCTAGCCTAAAGCTAAGGGTGCCTTTGCCTAAGCCTACGGGTACTCTAGCCTAAGCCTAGGGGTGCCCTACCCTAAGCCTAGATGTGACCTAGCCTAAGCCTAGGGGTGTCCTACCCTAAGCCTAGGGGTGCCCTAACATAAGCCTAGGTTTGCCCTAGCCTAAGCTTAGGGGTGCCCTAGCCTAAGCCTAAGAGTGCCCTATCCTAAGCCTAGGGGTGCCCTAGCCTAAGCTTAGGGGTGCCCTAGCCTAAGCCTAAGGGTGCCCTAGCCTAGGCCTAGTGGTGCCCTAGCCTTAGGCTAGCTGAACCCTAGCCTTAGCCTAATTCTAGGGGTGCCCTAGCCTAAGCCTAGGGGTGCCCTATCCTAAGCCTAGGGGTGCCCTAGCCTAAGCTTAGGGGTGCCCTAGCCTAAGCCTAAGGGTGACCTAGCCTAGGCCTAGTGGTGCCCTAGGCTTAGGCTAGGGGAGCCCTAGCCTTAGCCTAAGCCTAGGGGTGCCCTAGCCTAAGTCTTGGGGTGCCCTAGCCTAAGCTTAGGGGTGCCCTAGCCTAAGCCTAGGGTTGCCCTAGCCTTAGCCTAGCGGAGCCCTAGCCTTAGCCTACGCCTTGGGGTGCCTTAGCCTTAGCCTAGCGGAGCCCTAGCCTTAGCCTAAGCCTAGGGGTGCACTAGCCTTAGGATAGGGGAGACCTAGCCTTAGCCTAAGCCTACTGGTGCCCTAGCTTGAGCCTAGGCGTGCCCTAGCCTAAGCCTAGGGGTGCCCTAGCCTTAGTCTAGGGGAGCCCTAACCTTAGCCTAAGCCTATGGGTGCCCTAGCCTCAGCCTAGGGGTGCCCTAGCCTAAGCCTAGGGGTGTCCTACCCTAAGCCTAGGGTTGCCCTAGCCATAGCCTAGCGGAGCCCTAGCCTTAGCCTACGCCTAGGGGTGCCCTAGCCTAAGCCTAGGGGTGCCCTAGCCTAAGCCTAGGGGTGCCTTACCCTAAGCCTAGGGGTGCCCTACCCTAAGCCGAGGGTTGCCCTAGCCTAAGCCTAGGGGTGCCGTAGTCTTATCCTAGGTGAGCCCTAGCCTTAGCCTAAGCCTAGGGGTGCCCTAGCCTAAGCCTAGGGGTGCCCTAACCTAAGCCTAGGGGTGCCCTAGCCTATGCCTAGGGGTTCCCTACCCTAAGCCTAGTGGTGCCCTAGTCTTAGGCTAGGGGAGCCCTAGCCTTAGCCTAAGCCTAGGGGTGCCCTAGCCTAAGACTCGGGGTGCCCCAGCTTAAGCCTAGGGATGCCCTAGCCTAAGCCTAGGGGTGCCCTTGCTTAAGCCTAGGGGTGCTCTAGCGTAAGCCTAGTGGTGTCTTAGCCTAAGCCTAGGTGTGTCCAAGCCTAAGCCTAGGTGTTCCCTAGCCTTAGTCTAGTGGAGCCTTAGCCTTAGCCTACGCCTAGGGGTGCCCTATCCTAAGCCTTGGGGTGCCGTAGCCTAAGCCTAGGGGTGCCCTATCCTAAGCCTAGGGGTGCCCTAGCCTAAGCCTAGGGGTGCCCTATCCTAAACCTTGGGGTGCCCTTGCCTAAGCATAGGGGTGCCCTAGCCTAAGCCTAGGGGTCCCTAGCCTAAGCCTACGGGTGCCCTAGCCTGAGCCTAGGGGTGCCCTAGCCTGAGCCTACGGGTGCCCTAGCCTAAGCCTAGGGGTGCCCTAGCGTTAGGCTAGGGGAGCCCTAGCCTTAGCCTAAAACTAGGGGTGCCCTAGCCTTAGCCTACTGGTGACCTGGTCTAAGTTAGGGGTGCCCTATCCTAAGCCTAGGGGTGCCCTAGCTTTAGGCTAGGGGAACCCTAGCTTTAGCCTAAGCCTAGGGGTTCCCTAACCTTAGGCTAGGGGGGCCCTAGCCTTAGCTAAAGCCTTGGGGCGCCTTAGCCTAAACCTAGGGGTTCCCTAGACTAAGCCTAGGGGTGACCTATCCATAGCCTAGGGGAGACCTAGCCTTATCCTAAGCTTAGGGGTGCCTGAGCCTAAGCCTAGGGTTGCCCTAGCCTAACATTATAGGTGCCCTAGCCTTAGGCTAGGGTAGCACTAGCCTTAGCCTACACCTAGGGGTGTCCTAGCCTAAGCTTAGGGGTGCCGTAGCCTAAGCCTAGGGGTGCCCTAGCCTAAGCCTAGGGGTGCCCTAGCCTGAGCCTAGGGGTGCCCTAGCCTGAGCCTACGGGTGCCCTAGCCTGAGGCTAGGGGAGCCCTAGCCTTAGTCTAGCCTAGGATTGCCCTAGCCTAAGCCTAGGGGTGCCCTAGCCTAAGTCTAGGGGTGCCCTAGCCTGATGCTAGGGGAGCCGTAGCCTAAGCCTACGGGTGCCCTTGCCTAAGCCTAGGGATGCCTTAGCCTAAGTCTAGGGGTCCCCTAGCATTAGCCTAAGCCTAGGGGTGCCCAATCCTAAGCCTACGGGTGCCCTCACCTTAGGCTATGGGAGCCCTAGCCTTAGCCTAAGCGTAGGGGTGCCGTAGCTATAGCCTAGGGGAGCCCTAGCCTTAGCCTAAGCTTAGGGGTGCCCGAGCTTAAGCCTAGGGTTGCCCTAGCCAAAGCCTAGGGGTGCTCTAGCCTAAGCCTAGGGGTGCCCTATCCATAGGCTAGGGGAGCCCTAGCCTTAGCTTAAGCTTAGGGGTGCCCGAGCCTAAGCCTAGGGTTGCCCTAGCCTAAGCCTAGGGGTGCCCAAGCCTAAGCTTAGGGTTGCCCTAGCCTAAGCCTAGGGGTGCCCTACCCTAAGCCTAGATGTGACCTAGCCTGAGCCTACGGGTGACCTAGCCTGTGACTAGGGGAGCCCTAGCCTTAGTCTAGCCTAGGATTGTCCTAGCCTAAACCTAGGGGTGCCCTAGCCTAAGCCTAGGGGTGCCTTAGCCTGAGGCTGGGGGAGCCGTAGCCTAAGCCTACGGGTGCCCGTGCCTAAGCCTAGGGATGTCTTAGCCTAAGCCTAGGGGTCCCCTAGCCTTAGCCTAAGCCTAGGGGTGCCCTATCCTAAGCCTACGGGTGCGCTCACCTTAGGCTATGCGAGCCCTAGCCTTAGCCTAACCCTAGGGGTGCCGTAGCCTAAGCCTAGGGATGCCCTAGCCTGAGCCTAGGGGAGCCCTAGCCTTAGGCTAGGGGAGCCCTAGCCTTAGCCTAAACCTAGGGGTGCTCTAGCCTAAGCCTAGGGGTGCCCTAGCCTAAGGCTAAGGGTGCCTTTGCCTAAGCCTATGGGTGCTCTAGCCTAAGACTAGGGGTGCCCTACCCTAAGCCTAGATGTGACCTAGCCTAATCCTAGGGGTGCCCTAGCCTAAGCCTAGGTGTGCCCTAGCCTTGGACTAGGGTAGCCCTAGCCTTAGCCTAAGCCTAGGAGTGCCCTAGCCTAAGCCTAGGGTTGCCCTAGCATAAGCCTAGGGTTGCCCTAGCCTAAGCCTAGGGGTGCCCTAGCCTAAGGCTAGGGGTGCCCTAGCCTTAGTCTAGTGGAGTCCTAGACTTAGCCTACGCCTAGGGGTGCCCTATCCTAAGCCATGGGGTGCCCTAGCCTAAGCCTAGGGGTGCCCTAGCGTTAGGCTAGGGGAGCCCTAGCCTTAGCCTAAGCCTAGGGGTGCCCTAGCCTAAAACTAGGGGTGCCCTAGCCTTAACCTACTGGTGTCCTGGTCTAAGTTAGGGGTGCCCTATCCTAAGCCTAGGGGTGCCCTAGCTTTAGGCTAGGGGAGCCCTAGCTTTAGCCTAAGCCTAGGGGTTCCCTAACCTTAGGCTAGGGGGGCCCTAGCCTTAGCGTAAGCCTTGGGGCGCCCTAGCCTAAACCTAGGGGTTCCCTAGACTAAGCCTAGGGGTGACCTAGCCTAAGCCTAGGGGTGCCGTAGCCTAAGCCTAGGGGTGCCCTAGCCTAAGCCTAGGGGTGCCCAGGCCTTAGGCCAGAGGAGCCCTAGCCTTAGCCTAAGCCTATGGCTGCCCTAGCCTAAGCCTAGGGATGCCCTAGCCTAAGCCTAGGGGTGCCCTAGCCTAACACTATGGGTGCCCTAGCCTTAGGCTAGGGGAGCACTAGCCTTAGCCTAAGCCTAAGGGTGCCCTAGCCTAAACATAGGGGTGCCCTTGCCTAAGCATAGGGGTGCCTTAGCCTAACCCTAGGGGTCCCCTAGCCTTAGCCTCAGCCTAGGGGTGCCCTATCCTAAGCCTATTGGTGCCCTAACCTAAGCCTAGGGGTGCCCTAGCCATAGCCTAGGGGAGACCTAGACTTAGCCTAAGCTTAGGGGTGCCCGAGCCAAAGTCTAGGGTTGCCCTAGCCTAAACCTATGGGTGCCCTAGCCTTAAACTAGGGGAGCCCTAGCCTAAGCCTATGCCTAGGGGTGCCCTAGCGTAAGCTTAGGGGTGCCCTAGTCTAAGCCTAGGGGTGCCCTAACCTAAGCCTAGGGGTGCCCTAGCCTGAGCCTACGGGTGCCCTACCCTGAGGCTAGGGGAACCCTAGCCTTAGTCTAGCCTAGGATTGCCCTAGCCTAAGCCTAGGGGTGCCCTAGCCTAAGCCTAGGGGTGCCCTAGCCTGAGGCTATGGGAGCCGTAGCCTAAGCCTACGGGTGCCCTAGCCTAAGCCTAGGGGTGCCCTAGCCTAAGCCTAGGGGTGCCCTAGCCTTAGGCTAGGGGAGCCCTAGCCTTAGCCTAGTGGTGCCCTATCCTAAGCCTAGGGGTGCAATAGCCTAAGCCTTGGGGTGCCCTAGCCCAAGCCAAGGGGTGCCCTAGCCTAAGCTTATTGGTGCCCTAGCGTAAGCCTAGGAGTGCCCTAGCCTAAGCCTAGGGGTGCCCTAGCCTAAGCCTAGTGGTGCCCTAGCCTAAACTTAGGGGTGCCCAGGCCTTAGGCTAGAGGAGCCCTAGCCTTAGCCTAAGATTATGGCTGCCCTAGCCTAAGCCTAGGGGTGCCCTAGCCTAACACTATGGGTGCCGTAGCCTTCGGCTAGGGGAGCACTAGCCTTAGCCTAAGCCTAAGGGGGCTCTAGCCTAAAATTAGGGGTGCCCTAGCCTAAGCATAGGCGTGCCTTAGCCTAACCCTAGGGGTCCCCTAGCCTTAGCCTCAGCCTAGGGGTGCCCTATCCTAAGCCTATTGGTGCCCTTGCCTAAGCCTAGGGTTGCCCTAGCCATAGCCTAGGGGTACCCTAGCCTTAAACTAGGGGAGCCCTAGCCTTAGCCTATGCCTAGGGGTGCCCTAGCCTAAGCCTAGGGGTGCCCTAGGCTGAGCCTAGGGGTGCCCTAGCCTGAGCCTACGGGTGCCCTACCCTGAGGCTAGGGGAGCCCTAGCCTTAGTCTAGCCTAGGATTGCCCTAGCCTAAGCCTAGGGGTGCCCTAGCCTAAGCCTAGGGGTGCCCTAGCCTGAGGCTAGGGGAGCCGTAGCCTAAGCCTAAGGGTGCCCTAGCCTAAGCCTAGGGGTGCCCTAGCCTAAGCCTAGGGGTTCCCTAGTCTAAGCCTAGGGGTGCCCTAGCCTTAGGCTAGGGGAGCCCTAGCCTTAGCCTAGTGATGCCCTATCCTAAGCCTAGGGGTGCAATAGCCTAAGCCTTGGGGTGCCCTAGCCCAAGCCAAGGGGTGCCCTAGCCTAAGCTTATTGGTGCCCTAGCGTAAGCCTAGGGGTGCCCTAGCCTAAGCCTATGGGTGCCCTAGCCTAAGCCTAGTGGTGCCCTAGCCTAAACTTAGGGGTGCCCAGGCCTTAGGCTTGAGGAGCCCTAGCCTTAGCCTAAGATTATGGCTGCCCTAGCCTAAGCCTAGGGGTGCCCTAGCCTAACACTATGGGTGCCCTAGCCTTAGGCTAAGGGAGCACTAGCCTTAGCCTAAGCCTAAGGGTGCCCTAGCCTAAACTTAGGGGTGCCCTAGCCTAAGAATAGGGGTGCCTTAGCCTAACCCTAGGGGTCCCCTAGCCTTAGCCTCAGCCTAGGGGTGCCCTATCCTAAGCCTATTGGTGCCCTAGCCTAAGCCTAGGGGTGCCCTAGCCATAGCCTAGGGGAGACCTAGACTTAGCCTAAGCTTAGGGGTGCCCGAGCCTAAGTCTAGGGTTGCCCTAGCCTAAGCCTAGGGGTGCCCTAGCCTTAAACTAGGGGAGCCCTAGCCTTAGCCTATGCCTAGGGGTGCCCTAGCCTAAGCTTAGGGATGCCCTAGTCTAAGCCTACGGGTGCCCTAGCCTAAGCCTAGGAGTGCCCTAGTCTGAGCCTAGGGGTGCCCTAGCCTGAGCCTACGGGTGCCCTACCCTGAGGCTAGGGGAACCCTAGCCTTAGTCTAGCTTAGGATTGCCCTAGCCTAAGCCTAGGGGTGCCCTAGCCTAAGCCTAGGGGTGCCCTAGCCTGAGGCTAGGGGAGCCGTAGCCTAAGCCTACGGGTGCCCTTGCCTAAGCCTAGGGATGCCTTAGCCTAAGCCTAGGGGTCCCCTAGCCTTAGCCTAAGCCTAGGGGTGCCCTATCCTAAGCCTACGGGTGCCCTCACCTTAGGCGATGGGAGCCCTAGCCTTAGCCTAAGCCTAGGGGTGCCGTAGCCTAAGCCTAGGGATGCCCTAACCTGAGGCTAGGGGAGCCGTCGCCTTAGGCTAGGGGAGCCCTAGCCTTAGCCTAAGTCTAGGGGTTCCCTAGCCTAAGCCTAGGGGTGCCCTAGCCTAAGGCTAAGGGTGCCTTTGCCTAAGCCTACGTGTGCTCTAGCCTAAGCCTAGGGGTGCCCTACCCTAAGCCTAGATGTGACCTAGCCTAAGCCTAGGGGTGCCCTAGCCTAAGCTTAGGGGTGCCCTAGTCTAAGCCAACGGGTGCCCTAGCCTAAGCCTAGGGGTGCCCTAGTCTGAGCCTAGGGGTGCCCTAGCCTGAGCCTACGGGTGCCCTACCCTGAGGCTAGGGGAGCCCTAGCCTTAGTCTAGCCTAGGATTGCCCTAGCCTAAACCTAGGGGTGCCCTAGCCTAAGCCTAGGGGTGCCCTAGCCTGAGGTTAGGGGAGCCGTAGCCTAAGCCTACGGGTGCCCTTGCCTAAGCCTAGGGATGCCTTAGCCTAAGCCTAGGGGTCCCCTAGCCTTAGCGTAAGCCTAGGTGTGCCCTATCCTAAGCCTACGGGTGCCCTCACCTTAGGCTATGGGAGCCCTAGCCTTAGCCTAAGCCTAGGGGTGCCGTAGCCTAAGCCTAGGGATGCCCTAATCTGAGCCTAGGGGAGCCCTCGTCTTAGGCTAGGGGAGCCCTAGCCTTAGCCTAAGCCTAGGGGTTCCCTAGCCTAAGCCTAGGGGTGCCCTAGCCTCAGGCTAAGGGTGCCTTTGCCTAAGCCTACGTGTGCTCTAGCCTAAGCCTAGGGGTGCCCTACCCTAAGCCTAGATGTGACCTAGCCTAAGCCTAGCGGTGCCCTACCCTAAGCCTAGGGGTGCCCTAACCTAAGCCTAGGGGTGCCCTAACCTTAGGCTAGCTGAGCCCTAGCCTTAGCCTAAGCCTAGGGGTGCCCTAGCCTAAGACTAGGGGTGCCCTAGCCTAAGCCTTGGGGTGCCCTAGCCTAAGCCTAGGGGTGCCCTATCCTAAGCCTAGGGGTGCCCTAGCCTAAGCCTAGGGGTGTCCTAGCCTAAGCCTAGGGGTGCCCTAGCCTAAACCTAGTGGTGCCCTATCCTAAGCCTAGGGGTGCCCTAGCCTAAGCCTAGGGGTGCCCTAGCCTAAGCCTAGGGGTGCCAAAGCCTAAGCCAAGGGGTGCCCTAGCCTTAGCCTAAGCCTAGGGGTGCCCTAGGCTAAGACTAGGGGTGCCCTAGCCTAAGCTTATTGGTGCCCTAGTGTAAGCCTAGGGGTGCCGTAGCCTAAGCCTAGGTGTGCCCTAGCCTAAGCCTAGGGATGCCCTAGCCTAAGCCTAGGGGTGCCCAGGCCTTAGACTAGAGGAGCCCTAGCCTTAGCCTAAGCCTATGGCTGCCCTAGCCTAAGCCTAGGGGTGCCCTAGCCTAAGCCTTGTGGTGCCCTAGCCTAAACTTAGGGGTGCCCAGGCCTTAGGCTAGAGGAGCCCTAGCCTTAGCCTAAGATTATGGCTGCCCTAGCCTAAGCCTAGGGGTGCCCTAGCCTAACACTATGGGTGCCCTAGCCTTAGGCTAGGGGAGCACTAGCCTTAGCCTAAGCCTAAGGGTGCCCTAGCCTAAACTTAGGGGTGCCCTAGCCTAAGCATAGGGGTGCCTTAGCCTAACCCTAGGGGTCCCCTAGCCTTAGCCTCAGCCTAGGGGTGCCCTATCCGAAGCCTATTGGTGCCCTAGCCTAAGCCTAGGGGTGCCCTAGCCATAGCCTAGGGGAGACCTAGACTTATCCTAAGCTTAGGGGTGCCCGAGCCTAAGTCTAGGGTTTCCCTAGCCTAAGCCTAGGGCTGTCCTAGCCTTAAACTGGGGGAGCCCTAGCCTTAGCCTATGCCTAGGGGTGCCCTAGCCTAAGCTTAGGGGTGCCCTTGTCTAAGCCTAGGGGTGCCCTAGCCTAAGCCTAGGGGTGCCCTAGGCTGAGCCTAGGGGTGCCCTAGCCTGAGCCTACAGGTGCCCTACCCTGAGGCTAGGGGAGCCCTAGCCTTAGTCTAGCCTAGGATTGCCCTAGCCTAAGCCTAGGGGTGCCCTAGCCTGAGGCTAGGGGAGCCGTAGCCTAAGCCTACGGGTGCCCTGGCCTAAGCCTAGGGGTGCCCTAGCCTAAGCCTAGGGGTGCCCTAGCCTTAGGCTAGGGGAGCCCTAGCCTTAGCCTAGTGGTGCCCTATCCTAAGCCTAGGGGTGCAATAGCCTAAGCCTTGGGGTGCCCTAGCCCAAGCCAAGGGGTGCCCTAGCCTTAGCTTATTGGTGCCCTAGCGTAAGCCTAGGGGTGCCCTAGCCTAAGCCTAGGGGTGCCCTAGCCTAAGCCTAGGGGTGCCCTAGCCTGAGGCTAGGGGAGCCGTAGCCTAAGCCTACGGGTGCACTTGCCTAAGCCTAGGGATGCCTTAGCCTAAGCCTAGGGGTCCCCTAGCCTTAGCCTAAGCCTAGGTGTGCCCTATCCTAAGCCTACGGGTGCCCTCACCTTAGGCTATGGGAGCCCTAGCCTTTGCCTAAGCCTAGGGGTGCCGTAGCCTAAGCCTAGGGATGCCCTAATCTGAGCCTAGGGGAGCCCTCGCCTTAGGCTAGGGGAGCCCTAGCCTTAGCCTAAGCCTAGGGGTTCCCTAGCCAAAGCCTAGGGGTGCCCTAGCCTAAGGCTAAGGGTGCCTTTGCCTAAGCCTACGTGTGCCCTACCCTAAGCCTAGGGGTGCCCTAACCTAAGCCTAGGGGTGCCCTAGCCTTAGGCTAGCTGAGCCCTAGCCTTAGCCTAAGCCTAGGGGTGCCCTAGCCTAAGACTAGGGGTGCCCTAGCCTAAGCCTTGGGGTGCCCTAGCCTAAGCCTAGGGGTGCCCTATCCTAAGCCTAGGGGTGCCCTAGCCTAAGCCTAGGGGTGTCCTAGCCTAAGCCTAGGGGTGCCCTAGCCTAAACCTAGTGGTGCCCTATCCTAAGCCTAGGGGTGCCCTAGCCTAAGCCTAGGGGTGCCCTAGCCTTAGGCTAGGGGAGCCCTATCCTTAGCCTAAGCCTTGGGGTGCCCTAGCCCAAGCCTAGGGGTGTCGTAGCTTAAGCCTAGGGCTGCCCTAGCCTTAGCTTAGGGGTGCCCTAGCCTAAGCCTAGGGGTGCCAAAGCCTAAGCCAAGGGGTGCCCTAGACTTAGCCTAAGCCTAGGGGTGCCCTAGGTTAAGACTAGGGGTGCCCTAGCCTAAGCTTATTGGTGCCCTAGTGTAAGCCTAGGGGTGCCCTAGCCTAAGACTAGGTGTGCCCTAGCCTAAGCCTAGGGGTGCCCTAGCCTAAGCCTAGGGGTGCCCAGGCCTTAGACTAGAGGAGCCCTAGCCTTAGCCTAAGCCTATGGCTGCCCTAGCCTAAGCCTAGGGGTGCCCTAGGCTAAGCCTAGGGGTGCCCTAGCCTAACACTACCGGTGCCCTAGCCTTAGGCTAGGGAAGCACTAGCCTTAGCCTAAGCCTAGCGGTCCCCTAGCCTAAACTTAGGGGTGCTCTAGCCTAAGCCTAGGGGTGCCCTAGCCTAAGCCTATTGGTGCCCTAGCCTAAGCCTAGGGGTGCCCTAGCCATAACCTAGGGGAGCCCTAGCCTTAGCCTAAAACTAGGGGTTCCCTAGACTAAGCCTAGGGGTGACCTAGCCTTAGGCTACGGGAGCCCTAGCCTTAGTCTAAGCCTAGGGGTGCCCTAGCCTAAGCCTAGGGGTGCCCTAGCCCAAGCCTAGGGATACCCTAGCGTTAGGCTAGAGGATCCCTAGCCTTATCCTAAGCCTAGGGTGCCCTAGCCTTAGGCTAGGGGTGCCCTAGCCTAAGTCTAGGGATGCCCTAGCCTATGCCAAGGGGTAACCTAGCCTTATGCTAGGAGAGCCCTCTCCTTAGCCTAAACCTAGGGGTGCCCCAGCCTAAGTCTAGGGGTGCCGAGCCTAAGCATAGGGGTGCCCTAACCTAAGCCTAGGAGTTCCCTACCTAAGCCTAGGGGTGCCCTAGCCTAAGCTTAGGGGTGCCCTAGCCTAAGCCTTGGGGTGCCCTAGCCTAAGCATAGGGGTGCCCTAGCCTAAGCTTAGTGGTGCCCTAGCCTTAGTATAGGGGAAACCTAGCCTTAGCCTAAGCCTATGGGTGCCCTAGGTTTAGCCTAGGGGTGCCCTAGCCTAAGTCTAGGGGTGCCCTAGACATAGCCTAGGGGAGACCGAGCCTTAGCCTAAGTTAGGGGTGCCCGAGCCTAAGACTAGGGTTGCCCTAGCCTAACACTATCGGTGCCCTAGCCTTAGGTTAGGAGAGCACTAGCCTTAGCCTACGCCTAGGGGTGCCCTAGCCTAAGCTTAGGGGTGCCCTAGCCTAAGCCTAGGGGTGCCCTAGCCTGAGCTTAGGGGTGCCCTAGCCTGAGCCTGGGGTGCCCTAGCCTGAGCCTACGGGTGCCCTAGCCTGAGGCTAGAGGAGCCCTACCCTTAGTCTAGCCTAGGATTGCCCTAGCCTAAGTCTAGGGGTGCCCTAGCCTGAGGCTAGGAGAGCTGTAGCCTAAGCCTATGGGTGCCCTTGCCTAAGCCTAGGGATGCCTTAGCCTAAGCCTAGGGGTCCCCTAGCATTAGCCTAAGCCTAGGGGTTCCCTATCCTAAGCCTACGGGTGCCCTCACCTTAGGCTATGGGAGCCCTAGCCTTAGCCTAAGCCTAGGGGGGCCGTAGCCATAGCCTAGGGGAGCCCTAGCCTTAGCCTAAGCTTAGGGGTGCCCGAGCCTAAGCCTAGGGTTGCCCTAGCCTAACACTAGGGGTGCTCTAGCCTAAGCCTAGGGGTGCCCTAGCCTAAGCTTAGGGGTGCCCTAGCCTAAGCCTTGGGGTGCCCTAGCCTAAGCCTAGTGGTGCCTTAGCCTAAGCTTAGTGGTGCCCTAGCCTTAGGATAGGGGAAACCTAGCCTTAGCCTAAGCCTATGGGTGCCCTAGGTTTAGCCTAGGGGTGCCCTAGCCTAAGTCAGGGGTGCCCTAGCCATAGCCTAGGGGAGACCGAGCCTTAGCCTAAGTTAGGGGTGCCCGAGCCTAAGACTAGGGTTGCCCTAGCCTAACACTATCGGTGCCCTAGCCTTAGGTTAGGAGAGCACTAGCCTTAGCCTACGCCTATGGGTGCCCTAGCCTAAGCTTAGGGGTGCCCTAGCCTAAGCCTAGGGGTGCCCTAGCCTAAGCCTAGGGGTGCCCTAGCCTGAGCCTAGGGGTGCCCTAGCCTGAGCCTACGGGTGCCCTAGCCTGAGGCTAGGGGAGCCCTAGCCTTAGTCTAGCCTAGGATTGCCCTAGCCTAAGTCTAGGGGTGCCCTAGCCTGAGGCTAGGAGAGCTGTAGCCTAAGCCTATGGGTGCGCTTGCCTAAGCCTAGGGATGCCTTAGCCTAAGCCTAGGGGTCCGCTAGCATTAGCCTAAGCCTAGGGGTTCCCTATCCTAAGCCTACGGGTGCCCTCACCTTAGGCTATGGGAGCCCTAGCCTTAGCCTAAGCCTAGGGGGGCCGTAGCCATAGCATAGGGGAGCCCTAGCCTTAGCCTAAGCTTAGGGGTGCCCGAGCCTAAGCCTAGGGTTGCCCTAGCCTAACCCTAGGGGTGCTCTAGCCTAAGCCTAGGGGTGCCCTAGCCATAGCCTAGGGGAGCCCTAGCCTTAGCCTAAGCTTAGGGGTGCCCGAGCCTAAGCCTAGGGTTGCCCTAGCCTAAGCCTAGGGGTGCCCTAGCCTTAGGCTAGGGGAGCCCTAGCCTTAGCCTACGCCTAGGGGTGCCCTAGCCTAAGCTTAGGGTTGCCCTAGCCTAAGCCTAGGGGTGCCCTAGCCTAAGCCTAGGGGTGCCCTAGCCTGAGCCTAGGGGTGCCCTAGCCTGAGCCTACGGGTGACCTAGCCTGTGACTAGGGGAGCCCTAGCCTTAGTCTAGCCTAGGATTGCCCTAGCCTAAGCCTAGGGGTGCCCTAGCCTAAGCCTAGGGGTGCCCTAGCCTTAGCCTAAGCCTAGGGGTGTCCTATCCTAAGCCTACGGGTGCCCTCATCTTAGGCTATGGAAGCCCTAGCTTTAGCCTAAGCCTAGGGGTGCCGTAGCCTAAGCCTAGGGATGCCATAGCCTGAGCCTAGGGGAGCCCTAGCCTTAGGCTAGGGGAGCCCTAGCCTTAGCCTAAGCCTAGGGGTACCCTAGCCTAAGCCTAGGGGTTCCCTAGCCTAAGGCTAAGGGTGCCTTTGCCTAAGCCTGCGGGTGCTCTAACCTAAGCCTAGGGGTGCCCTACCCTAAGCCTAGATGTGACCTAGCCTAAGCCTAGGGGTGGCCTACGCTAAGCCTAGGGGTGCCCTAACCTAAGCCTAGGGGTGCCGTAGACTTAGGCTAGCTGAGCCCTAGCCTTAGCCTAAGCCTAGGGGTGCCCTAGCCTAAGCTTAGGGGTGCCCTATCCTAAGCCTAGGGGTGCCCTAACCTAAGCTTAGGGATGCCCTAATCTAAGCCTAAGGGTGCCCTATCCTAGGCCTTGTGGTGCCTTAGCCTTAGGCTAGGGGAGCCCTAGCCTTAGCCTAAGCCTAGGGGTGCCCTAGCCTAAGCCTAGGCGTGCCCTTGCCTAAGCCTAGGGGTGCCTTATAGTAAGCCTAGTGGTGTCCTAGCCTAAGCCTAGGGATGCCCTAGCCTAAGCCTAGGTGTGCCCTAGCCTTGGACTAGGGGAGGCCTAGCCTTAGCCTAAGCCTAAGGGTGCCCTAGCCTAAGCCTAGGGGTGCCCTAGCATAAGCCGAGGGTTGCCCTAGCCTAAGCCTAGGGGTGCTCTAGCCATAGCCTAGGGGAGCCCTAGCCTTAGCCTAAGCTTAGGGATGCCCGAGCCTAAGCCTAGGGTTGCCCTATCCTAAGCCTAGGGGTGCCCTAGCCTTAGGCTAGGGGAGCCCTAGCCTTCGCCTACGCCTAGGGGTGCCCTAGCCTAAGCTTAGGGTTGCCCTAGCCTAAGCCTAGGGGTGCCCTAGCATAAGCCTAGGGGTGCCCTAGCCTGAGCCTAGGGGTGCCCTAGCCTGAGGCTACGGGTGACCTAGCCTGTGACTAGGGGAGCCCTAGCCTTAGTCTAGCCTAGGATTGCCCTAGCCTAAGCCTAGGGGTGCCCTAGCCTAAGCCTAGGGGTGCCCTTGCCTAAGCCTAGGGATGCATTATCCTAAGCCTAGGGGTCCCCTAGCCTTAGCCTAAGCCTAGGGGTGCCATATCCTAAGCCTACGGGTGCCCTTATCTTAGGCTATGGGAGCCCCAGCTTTAGCCTAAGCCTAGGGGTGCCGTAGCCTAAGCCTAGGGATGCCCTAGCCTGAGCCTAGGGGAACCCTAGCCTTAGGCTAGGGGAGCCCTAGCCTTAGCCTAAGCCTAGGGGTGCCCTAGCCTAAGCCTAGGGGTGCCCTAGCCTAAGGCTAAGGGTGCCTTTGCCTAAGCCTGCGGGTGCTCTAGCCTAAGCCTATGGGTGTCCTACCCTAAGCCTAGATGTGACCTAGCCTAAGCCTAGGGGTGGCCTACCCTAAGCCTAGGGGTGCCCTAACCTAAGCCTAGGGGTGCCCAGGCCTTAGGCTAGAGGAGCCCTAGCCTTAGCCTAAGCCTATGGCTGCCCTAGCCTAAGCCTAGGGGTGCCCTAGCCTAAGCCTAGGGGTGCCCTAGCCTAACACTATGGGTGCCCTAGCCTTAGGCTAGGGGAGCACTAGCCTTAGCCTAAGCCTAAGGGTGCCCTAGCCTAAACTTAGGGGTGCCCTAGCCTAAGCCTGGGGTGCCTTAGCCTAAGCCTAGGGGTCCCCTAGCCTTAGCCTAAGCCTAGGGGTTCCCTAGCCTAAGCCTAGGGGTGCCATAGCCATAGCCTAGGGGAGCCCTAGCCTTAGCCTTAGCTTAGGGGTGCCCGAGCCTAAGCCTAGGGTTGCCCTAGCCTAAGCCTATTGGTGCCCTAGCCTAAGCCTAGGGGTGCCATTGCCATAGCCTAGGGGAGCCCTAGCCTTAGCCTTAGCTTAGGGGTGCCCGAGCCTAAGCCTAGGGTTGCCCTAGCCTAAGCCTAGGGGTGCCCTAGCCTTAGGCTAGGGGAGCCCTAGCCTTAGCCTATGCCTAGGGGTGCCCTAGCCTAAGCTTAGGGGTGCCCTAGCTTAAGGCTAGGGGTGCCCTAGCCTAAGCTTAGGGGTGCCCTAGCCTGAGCCTAGGGGTGCCCTAGCCTGAGCCTACAGGTGCCCTAGCCTGAGGTAGGGGAGCCCTAGCCTTTGTCTAGCCTAGGATTGCCCTAGCCTAAGCCTAGGGGTGCCCTAGCCTAAGCCTAGGGGTGCCCTAGCCTTTGGCTAGGGGAGCCGTAGCCTAAGCCTACGGGTGCCCTTGCCTAAGCCTAGGGATGCCTTATCCTAAGCCTAGGGGTCCCCTAGCCTTAGCCTAAGCCCAGGTGTGCCCTATCCTAAGCCTACGGGTGCCCTAACCTTAGGCTATGGGAGCCCTAGCCTTAGCCTAAGCCTAGGGGTGCCGTAGCCTAAGCCTAGGGATGCCCTAGCCTGAGCCTAGGGGAGCCCTAGCCTTAGGCTAGGGGAGCTCTAGCCTTAGCCTAAGCCTAGGGGTGCCCTAGCCTAAGCCTAGGGGTGCCCTAGCCTAAGGCTAAGGGTGCCTTTGCCTAAGCCTACGGGTGCTCTAGCCTAAGCCTAGGGGTGCCCTACCCTAAGCCTAGATGTGACCTAGCCTAAGCCTAGGGGTGCCCTACCCTAAGCCTAGGGGTGCCCTAACCTAAGCCTAGGGGTGCCCTAGCCTTAGGCTAGCTGAGACCTAGACTTAGCCTAAGCCTAGGGGTGCCCTAGCCTAAGCCTAGGGGTGCTATAGCCTTAGGCTAGAGTAGCCCTAGCCTTAGCCTAAGCCTAGGGGTGCCCTAGCCTAAGACTAGGGGTGCCCTAGCCTAAGCCTTGGGGTGCCCTAGCCTAAGCCTAGGGGTGCCCTAGGGTTAGGATAGGGGAGCCCTAGCCTTAGCCTAAGCCTAGGGGTGCCCTAGGATAAGCCTAGGGGTGCCCTAGCCTAAGTCTAGTGGTGCCCTAGCCTTAGGCTAGGGTTGCCCTAGCCTAAGCCTAGGGGTGCCCTAGCCTAACCCTAGGGGTGCCCTAGCCTAAGCCAAGGGGTGCCCTAGCCTTAGACTAAGCCTAGGGGTGCCCTAGCCTAAGCCTAGGGGTGCCCTAACCTAAGCCTAGGGGTGCCCAGGCCTTAGGCTAGAGGAGCCCTCGCCTTATCCTAAGCCTATGGCTGCCCTAGCCTAAGCTTAGGGGTGCCCTAGCCTAAGCCTAGGGGTGCCATAGCCATAGCCTAGGGGAGCCCTAGCCTTAGCCTTAGCTTTGGGGTGCCCGAGCCTAAGCCTAGGGTTGCCCTAGCCTAAGCCTAGGGGTGCCCTTGCCTTAGGCTAGGGGAGCCCTAGCCTTAGCCTATGCCTAGGGGTGCCCTAGCCTAAGCTTAGGGGTGCCCTAGCTTAAGGCTAGGGGTGCCCTAGCCTAAGCCTAGGGGTGCCCTAGCCTGAGCCAAGGGGTGCCCTAGCCTAAGCCTAGGGGTGCCCTAGCCTAAGCTTAGGGGTGCCCTAGCCTAAGCCTAGGGGTGCCCTAGCCTAACACTATGGGTGCCCTAGCCTTAGGCTAGGGGAGCACTAGCCTTAGCCTAAGCTTATGGGTGCCCTAGCCTAAACTTAAGGGTGCCCTAGCCTAAGCCTAGGGGTGCCTTAGCCTAAGCCTAGGGGTCCCCTAGCCTTAGCCTAAGCCTAGGGGTGCCCTAGCCTAAGCCTAGGGGTGCCATAGCCATAGCCTAGGGGAGCCCTAGCCTTAGTCTTAGCTTAGGGGTGCCCAAGCCTAAGCCTAGGGTTGCCCTAGCCTAAGCCTATTGGTGCCCTAGCCTAAGCGTAGGGGTGCCATAGCCATAGCCTAGGGGAGCCCTAGCCTTAGCCTTAGCTTAGGGGTGCCCGAGCCTAAGCCTATTGTTGCCCTAGCCTAAGCCTAGGGGTGCCCTAGCCTTAGGATAGGGGAGCCCTAGCCTTAGCCTATGCCTAGGGGTGCCCTAGCCTAAGCTTAGGGGTGCCCTACCTTAAGGCTAGGGGTGCCCTAGCCTAAGCCTAGGGGTGCCCTAGCCTGAGCCTAGGGGTGCCCTAGCCTGAGCCTACGGGTGCCCTAGCCTGAGGTAGGGGAGCCCTAGCCTTATTCTAGCCTAGGATTGCCCTAGCCTAAGCCTAGGGGTGCCCTAGCCTAAGCCTAGGGGTGCCCTAGCCTTTCGCTAGGGTAGCCGTAGCCTAAGCCTACGGGTGCCCTTGCCTAAGCCTAGGGATGCCTTAGCCTAAGCCTAGGGGTCCCCTAGCCTTAGCCTAAGCCTAGGGGTGCCCTATCCTAAGCCTACGGGTGCCCTCACCTTAGGCTATGGGAGCCCTAGCCTTAGCCTAAGCCTAGGGGTGCCGTAGCCTAAGCCTAGGGATGCCCTAGCCTGAGCCTAGGGGAGCCCTAGCCTTAGGCTAGGGGAGCTCTAGCCTTAGCCTAAGCCTAGGGGTGCCCTAGCCTAAGCCTAGGGGTGCCCTAGCCTAAGGCTAAGGGTGCCTTTGCCTAAGCCTACGGGTGCTCTAGCCTAAGCCTAGGGGTGCCCTAACCTAAGCCTAGATGTGACCTAGCCTAAGCCTAGGGGTGCCCTACCCTAAGCCTAGGGGTGCCCTAACCTAAGCCTAGGGGTGCCCTAGCCTTAGGCTAGCTGAGCCCTAGCCTTAGCCTAAGCCTAGGGGTGCCCTAGCCTAAGCCTAGGGGTGCCATAGCCTTAGGCTAGAGTAGCCCTAGCCTTAGCCTAAGCCTAGGGGTGCCCTAGCCTAAGACTAGGGGGGCCCTAGCCCACCCTTGGGGTGCCCTAGCCTAAGGCTAGGGGTGCCCTAGGGTTAGGCTAGGGGAGCCTTAGCCTTAGCCTAAGCCTAGGGGTGCCCTAGGCTAAGCCTAGGGGTGCCCTAGCCTAAGCCTAGTGGTGCCCTAGCCTTAGCCTAGGGTTGCCCTAGTCTAAGCCTAGGGGTGCCCTAGCCTAACCCTAGGGGTGCCCTAGCCGAAGCCAAGGGGTGCCCTAGCCGTAGACTAAGCCTAGGGGTGCCCTAGCCTAAACCTCTGGGTGCCCTAGCCTAAGCCTAGGGGTGCCCAGGCCTTAGGCTAGAGGAGCCCTAGCCTTATCCTAAGCCTAGGGCTGCCCTAGCCTAAGACTAGTGGTGCCTTAGACTAAGCCTAGCGGTGACCTAGTCTTAGCCTAAGCCTAGGGGTGCCCTAGCCTAAGCTTAAGGGTGCCCTAACCTAAGCCTTGGGTGCCCTTGCCTAAGCCTAGGGATGCCTTAGCCTAAGCCTAGGGGTCCCCTAGCCTTAGCCTAAGCCTAGGGTGCCCTAGCCTAAGCCTAGGGGTACCCTAGGGTTAGGCTAGGGGAGCCCTAGCCTTAGCCTAAGCCTAGGGGTGCCCTAGCCTAAGCCTAGGGGTGCCCTAGCCTAAGCCTAGTGGTGCCGTAGCCTTAGCCTAGGGTTGCCCTAGCCTAAGCCTACGGGTGCCCTAGCCTAACCCGAGGGGTGCCCTAGCCTTATGCTAGGGGAGCAGTAGCCTTAGCCTAAGCCTAGGGGTCCCCTAGCCTAAGCCTAGGGGTGCCCTAGCCTAAGCCCAGGGGTGCCCTAGCCTTAGACTAAGCCTAGGGGTGCCCGAGCCTAAGCCTAGGGGTGCCCTAGCCTAAGCCTAGGGGTGCCCAGGCCTTAGGCTAGAGGAGCCCTAGCCTTATCCTAAGCCTATGGCTGCCCTAGCCTAAGCCTAGGGATGCCCTAGCCTAACCCTAGTGGTGCCCTAGCCTTAGGCTAGGGGAACACTAGCCTTAGCCTAAGCCTAGGGGTGCCCTAGCCTAAGCCTAGGCTTGCCCTAGCCTTAGGCTAGCTGAGCCCTAGCCTAAGCCTAAGCCTAGGGGTGCCCTTGCTTAAGCCTAGGGGTGCCCTAGCCTAAGCCTAGGGGTGCCATAGCCTTAGGCTAAAGTAGCCCTAGCCTTAGCCTAAGCCTAGGGGTGCCCTAGCCTAAGACTGGGGGTGCCCTAGCCTAAGCCATGGGGTGCCCTAACCTAAGCCTAGGGGTGCCCAAGGTTTAGGCTAGGGGAGCCCTAGCCTTAGCCTAAGCCTAGGGGTGACATAGCCTAAGCTTAGGGGTGCCCTAGCCTAAGCCTAGTGGTGCCCTAGCCTTAGCCTAGGGGTGCCCTAGCCTTAGGCTAGGGGAGCCCTAGCCTTAGCCTAGGGGTGCCCTAGCCTAAGCCTAGGGGTGCCCAAGCCTAAGCCAAGGGGTGCCCAAGCCTTAGGCTAGGGGAGTCCTAGACTTAGCCTAAGCCTAGGGGTGCCCTAGTCTAAGCCTAGTGATGCCCTATCCTAAGCCTAGGGGTGCCCTAGTCTAAGCGTTGGGGTGCCGTAGCCTTAGGCTAGGGAAGCCCTAACCTTAGCCTAAGCCTAGGGGTGCCCTAGCCCAAGCCTAGGGGTGCCGTAGCCTAAGCCTAGGGGTGCCCTAGCCTAAGGCTAGGGGTGCCCTAGCCTTAGTCTAATGGAGCCCTTGCCTTAGCCTAAGCATAGGGGTGCCCTACCATAAGCCTAGATGTGACCTAGCTTAAGCCTAGGGGTGCCCTACCCTAAGCCTAGGGGTGCCCTAGCCTTAGGCTAGCTGAACCGAGCTTTAGCCTATGCCTAGGGGTGCCCTAGCCTAAGACTAGGGGTTCCCTAGCCTAAGCCTTGGGGTGCCCTAGCCTAAGCCTAGGGGTACCCTAGTGTTAGGCTAGGGGAGCCCTAGCCTTAGCCTAAGCCTAGGGGTGCCCTAGCCTAAGCCTAGGGGTGCCCTAGCCTAAGCCTAGGGGTGCCCTAGCCTTAGGCTAGGGGAGCCCTAGCCTTAGCCTAGTGGTGCCCTATCCTAAGCCTTGGGATGCCATAGCCTAAGCCTAGGGGTGCCCTAGCCTGAGCCTACGGGTGCCCTATCCTGAGGCTAGGGGAGCCCTAGCCTTAGTCTAGCCTAGGATTTCCCTAGCCTAAGCCTAGGGGTGCCCTAGCCTAATCATTGGGGTGCCCTAGCCTGAGGCTAGGGGAGCCGTAGCCTAAGCCTACAGGTGCCCTTGCCTAAGCCTAGGGATGCCTTAGCCTAAGCCTAGGGGTCCCCTAGGCTTAGCCTAAGCCTAGGGGTGCCCTATCCTAAGCCTACGGATGCCCTCACCTTAGGCTATGGGAGCCCTAGCCTTAGCCTAAGCCTAAGGGTGCCGTAGCCTAAGCCTAGGGATGCCCTAGCCTGAGCCTAGGGGAGCCCTAGCCATAGGCTAGGTGAGCCCTAGCCTTAGCCTAAGCCTAGGGGTTCCCTAGCCTAAGCCTAGGGGTGCCCTAGCCTAAGGCTAAGGGTGCCTTTGCCTATGCCTACGGGTGCTTTAGCCTAAGCCTAGGGGTGCCCTAGCCTAAGACTAGGGGTGCCCTAGCCTAAGCCTTGGGGTGCCCTAGCCTAAGCCTAGGGGTGCCCTAGGGTTAGGCTAGGGGAGCCCTAGCCTTAGCCTAAGCCTAGGGGTGCCCTAGGATAAGCCTAGGGGTGCCCTACCCTAAGCCTAGATGTGACCTAGCCTAAGCCTAGGGGTGCCCTACCCTAAGCCTAGGGGTGCCCTAACCTAAGCCTAGGGGTGCCCTAGCCTTAGGCTAGCTGAACCCTAGCCTTAGCCTAAGCCTAGGGGTGCCCTAGCCTAAACTAGTGGTGCCCTAGCCTAAGCCTTGGGGTGCCCTAGCCTAAGCCTAGGCGTGCCCTAGCCTAACACTATGGGTGCCCTAGCCTTAGGCTAGGGGAGCACTAGCCTTAGCCTAAGCCTAGGGCTGCCCTAGCCTAAACTTAGGGGTGCCCTAGCCTAAGCCTAGGGGTGCCTAGCCTAAGCCTATTGGTGCCCAAGCCTAAGCCTAGGGGTTCCCTAGCCATAGCCTAAGGGAGCCCTAGCCTTAGCCTAAGCCTAGGGGTGCCCTAGCCTAAGCCTAGGGGTGCCCTAGCCTAAGCCTAGTGGTGCCGTAGCCTAAGCCTAGGGGTGCCCTAGCCTTAGGCTAGGGGAGCCCTAGCCTTAGCCTAGTGGTGCCCTATCCTAAGCCTAGGGGTGCCCTAGCCTTAGGCTAGGGGAGCCCTATATTTAGGCTAAGCCTTGTGGTGCCCTAGCCCAGCCTAGGGGTGTCGTAGCCTAAGGCTAGGGGTGCCCTAGCCTAAGCCTAGGGGTACCCTAGCCTAAGCCTAGGGGTGCCCTAGCCTAAGCCAAGGGGTGCCCTAGCCTTAGCCTAAGCCTAGTGGTGCCCTAGCCTAAGACTAGGGGTGCCCTAGCCTAAACTTATTGGTGCCCTAGCGTAAGCCTAGGGGTGCCATAGCGTAAGCCTAGGGGTGCCCTAGCCTAAGCCTAGGGGTTCCCTAGCCTAAGCCTAGGGGTGCTCAGGCATTAGACTAGGGGAGCCCTAGCCTTAGCCTAAGCCTATGGCTGCCCTAGCCTAAGCCTAGGGGTGCCCTAGCCTAAGCCTAGGGGTGCCCTAGCCTAACACTATGGGTGCCCTAGCCTTAGGCTAGGGGAGCACTAGCCTTAGCCTAAGCCTAGGGGTGCCCTAGCCTAAACTTAGGGGTGCCCTAGCCTAAGCCTAGGGTGCCTAGCCTAAGCCTATTGGTGCCCTAGCCTAAGCCTAGGGGTGCCCTAGCCATAGCCTAGGGGAGCCCTAGCCTTAGCCTAAGCTTAGGGGTGCCCGAGCCTAAGCCTTGTGTTGCCCTAGCCTAAGCCTAGGGGTGCCCTAGCCTTAGGCTAGGGGAGCTCTAGCCTTAGCCTACGCCTAGGGGTGCCCTAGCCTAAGCTTAGTGGTGCCCTAGCCTAAGCCTAGGGGTGCCCTAGCCTGAGCCTAGGGGTGCCCTAGCCTGAGCCTACGGGTGCCCTAGCCTGAGCCTACGGGTGCCCTAGCCTGAGGCTAGGGGAGCCCTAGCCTTAGTCTAGCCTAGGATTGCCCTAGCCTAAGCCAAGTGTGCCCTAGCCTAAGCCTAGGGGTGCCCTAGCCTGAGGCTAGGGGAGCCGTAACCTAAGCCTATGGGTGCCCTTGCCTAAGCCTAGGGATGCCTTAGCCTAAGCCTAGGGGTCCCCTAGCCTTACCCTAAGCCTAGGGGTGCCCTATCCTAAGCCTACGGGTGCCCTCATCTTAGGCTAGGGGAGCCCTAGCCTTAGCCTAAGCCTAGGGGTGCCGTAGCCTAAGCCTAGGGATGCCCTAGCCTGAGGCTAGGGGAGCCCTAGACTTAGGCTAGAGGAGCCCTAGCCTTAGCCTTAGCCTAGGGGTGCCCTAGCCTAAGCCTAGGGGTGCCCTAGCCTAAGGTTAAGGGTGCCCTTTCCTAAGCCTACGGGTGCTCTAGTCTAAGCCTAGGGGTGCCCTAGCCTTAGGCTAGGCGAGACCTAGCCTTAGCCTAAGCCTAGGTTTGCCCTAGCCTAAGCCTAGGGGTGTCCTAGCCTAACCCTAGGGGTGCCCTATCCTAAGCCTAGGGGTGCCCTAGCCTAAGCTTAGGGGTGCCCTAGCCTAAGCCTAAGGGTGCCCTAGCCTAGGCCTAGTGGTGCCCTAGCCTTAGGCTAGGGGAGCCCTAGCCTTAGCCTAAGCCTAGGGGTGCCCTAGCCTAAGACTAGGGGTGCCCTAGCCTAAGCTTAGGGGTGCCCTAACCTAAGCCTAGGGCTCTCGAGCCTAAGCCTAGGGGTGCCCTAGGGTTAGCTAGAGGAGCCCTAGCTTTAGCCTAATCATAGTGGTGCCCTAGCCTGAGCCTAGGAGTGCCCTGGCCAAAGCCTAGGGGTGCCCTAGCCTAAGCCTAGGGGTGCCCTAGCCTTTGGCTAGGGGAGCCCTAGCCTTAGCCTAAGCCTATGGGTGCCCTAGCCTAAGCCTAGGAGTGCCCTAGCCTAAACGTAGGGGTGACCTAGCCTAAGCCTAGTGGTGCCTTAGACTAAGCCTAGGGGTGACCTAGCCTAAGCCTAAGCCTTGGGGTGCCCTAGCCTAAGCCTTAGGGTGCCCTAACCTAAGCCTAGGGTGCCCTTGCCTAAGCCTAGGGATGCCTTAGCCTAAGCCTAGGGGTCCCGTAGCCTTAGCCTAAGCCAAGGTGTGCCCTAGCCTAAGCCTAGGGGTGCCCTAGCCTAAGCCTAGGGGTGCCCTAGCCTAAGCCTAGGGTTGCCCTAGCCTTAGGCTAGGGGAGCCCTAGCCTTAGCCTAAGCCTAGGGGTGTCCTAGCCTAAGCCTAGGGGTGCCCTAGCCTAAGCCTAGTGTTGCCCTAGCCTAAGCCTAGGGGTGCCCTAGCCTAAGCCTAGGGGTGCCCAGGCCTTAGTCTAGAGGAGCCCTAGCCTTAGCCTAAGCCTATGGCTGCCCCAGCCTAAGCCTAGGGGTGCCCTAGCCTAAGCCTAGGGGTACCCTAGCCTAAGCCTAGGGGTGCCTTAGACTAAGCCTAGGGGTGACCTAGCCTAAGCCTAAACCTGGGGGTGACCTAGCCTAAGCCTAAGTGTGCCCTAACTTAAGCCTAGGGTGCCCTTGCCTAAGCCTAGGGGTGCCCAGGCCTTAGTCTAGAGGAGCCCTAGCCTTAGCCTAGATCTAGGGGTGCCGTAGCCTAAACCTAGGGGTGCCCTAGCCTAAGCCTAGGGGTGCCCTAGCCTTAGGCTAGGGGAGCCCTTGCCCTAGCCTAAGCCTAGGGGTGCCCTAGCCTAAGCCTAGGCGTGCCCTAGCCTAAGCCTAGGGGTGCCCTAGCCTAAGCCTAGGGGTGCCGTAGGCTAATCTTAGGGGTGCCCTAGCCTAAGTTAGGGGTGCCCTAGCCTAAGACTAGGGGTCCCCTAGCGTAAGCCTAGGGGTTCCCTAGGGTTAGGCTAGGGGAGCCCTAGACTTGCCTAAATCTATGGGTGCCCTAGCTGAAGCCTAGGGGTGCCCTAGCCTAAGCCTAGGGGTGCCCTAGCCTTCAGCTAGGGGAGCCCTAGCCTTAGCCTAAGCCTATGGGTGCCCTAGCCTCAGCCTAGGGGTGCCCTAGCCTAAGCCTAAGGGGGCCCTAGCCTAAGCCTAGTGGTGCCCTAGCCTTAGGCTAGGGGAGACCTAGCCTTAGCTTAAGCGTAAGGGTGCCCTAGCCTAAGCCTAGGAGTGCCCTAGCCTCAGCCTAGCGGTACCCTAGCCTAAGCCTAGTGGTGCCTTAACCTAAGCCTAGGGGTGACCTTGCCTTAGCCTAATACTAGGGGTGCCCTAGCCTAAGCCTAGGGGTAGCCTAGCCTAAGCCTAGGGGTGCCTTAGCCTAAGCCTAGGGGTGCCCTAGCCTAAGCCTAGGGGTGCACTAGCCTAACCCTAGGGGTGCCCTAGCCTTAGGCTAGCGGAGCACTAGCCTTAGCCTAAGCCTAGGGGTGCCCTAGCCTAAGCCTAGGCGTGCCCTAGCCTAAGCCTAGGGGTGCCCTACTCTAAGCCTAGGCTCGCCCTAGCCTTAGGCTAGCTGAGCCCTAGCCTAAGCCTAAGCCTAGGGGTGCCCTAGCCTAAGCCTAGGGGTGCCCTAGCCTAAGCCTAGGGGTGCCCTAGCCTAAGCCTAGGGGTGCCCTAGCCTTAGGCTAGGGGTGCCCAGGCCTTAGGATATAGGAGCCCTAGCCTTAGCCTAAGCCTATGGCTGCCCTAGCCTAAGCCTAGGGTTGCCCTAGCCTAAGCTTAGGGGTGCCCTAGCCTAAGCCTAGGGGTGCCCTAGCCTAAGCCTAGGGGTGCTCTAGCCTAAGCCCAGGGGTGCCCTAGCCTAAGCCTAGGGGTTCCCAGGCCTTAGGATAGAGGAGCCCTAGCCTTAACCTAAGCCTATGGCTGCACTAGCCTAAGCCTAGGGGTACCCTAGCCTAAGCCTAGGGGTGCCCTAGCCTTAGGCTAGGGGAGCCCTAGCCTTAGCCTAAGCCTAGGAGTGTCCTAGCCTAAGCCTAGGGGTGCCCTAGCCTAAGCCTGTTGGTGCCCTAGCCTAAGCCTAGGGGTGCCCTAGCCATAGCCTAGAGGAGACCTAGCCTTAGCCTAAGCTTAGGGGTGCCCGAGCCTAAGCCTAGGGTTGCCCTAGCCTGAGCATAGGGGTGCCCTAGCCTGAGACTAGGGGTGCCCTAGCCTGAGCCTACGGGTGCCCTACCCTGAGGCTAGGGGAGCCGTAGCCTTAGTTTAGCCTAGTATTGCCCTAGCCTAAGCCTAGGGGTACCCTAGCCTAAGCCTAGGGGTGCCCTAGGCTGAGGCTAAGGGAGCCGTAGCCTAAGCCTACGGGTGCCCTTGCCTAAACCTAGGGATGCCTTATCCTAAGCCTAGGGGTCCCCTAGGCTTAGCCTAAGCCTAGGGGTGCCCTATCCTAAGCCTACGGGTGCCCTCACCTTAGGCTATGGGAGCCCTAGCCTTAGCCTAAGCCTAGGGGTGCCGTAGCCTAAGCCTAGGGATGCCCTAGCCTGAGCCTAGCGGAGCCCTAGCCTTAGGCTAGGGGAGCCCTAGCCTTAGCCTAAGCCTAGAGGTGCCCTAGCCTAAGACTAGGGGTGCCCTAGCCTAAGACTAGGGGTGCCCTAACCTATGCCTAGGGGTGTCCTAGCCTTAGGCTAGCTGAGCCCTAGCCGTAGCCTAAGCCTAGGGGTGCCCTAGCCTAAGACTAGGGGTGCCCTAGCCTAAGCCTTGGGGTGCCCTAGCCTAAGCTTAGGGGTGCCCTAGGGTTAGACTAGGGTTGCCCTAGCCTTAGGCTAAGCCTTGGGGTGCCCTAGCCTAAGCCTAGGGTGCCCTAGCCTAAGCCTAGTGGTGCCCTAGCCTAAGCCTAGGGGTACCCTATCCTTAGGCTTGGGGAGCCCTAGCCTTAGCCTACTGGTGCCCTATCCTAAGCCTAGGGGTGCCCTAGCCTAAGCCTAGGGGTGCCCTAGCCTAAGCCTAGGCGTGCCCTAGCCTAAGCCTAGGGGTGTCCTAGCCTAAGCCTAGGGGTGCCCTAGCCTAAGCCTACGGATGCCCTAGCCTAACCCTAGTGGTGCCCTAACCTTAAGCTAGGGGAACACTAGCGTTAGCCTAAGCCTAGGGATGCCCTAGCCTAAGCGGAGGGGTGCCCTTCCCTAAGCCTAGGGGTGCCCTAGCCTAAGCGGAGGGGGCCCTTCCCTAAGCCTAGGGGTGCCCTAGCCTAAGCCTAGGCTTGCCCTAGCCTTAGGCTAGCTGAAACCTAGCCTAAGCCTGAGCCTAGGGGTGCCCTTGCCTAAGCCTAGGGGTGCCCTAGCCTAAGCCTAGTGGTGCCCTAGCCTAAGCCTAGACGTGCCCTAGCCTTAGGCTACGGGAGCCCTAGCCTTAGCCTAAGCCTAGGGGTGCCCTAGCCTAAGCCTATGGGTGCCCTAGCCTTAGGCTAGGGGATCCCTAACCTTAGCCTAAGCCTTGCGGTGCCCTAGCCCAAACCTAGGGGTGCCATAGCCTAAGCCTAGGGGTGCCCTAGCCTAAACTTAGGGGTGCCCTAGCCTAAGCCTAGGGGTGCCTAGCCTAAGCCTATTGGTGCCCTAGCCTTAGGCTAGGGGAGCCCTAGCCTTAGCCTAAGCTTAGGGGTGCCCGAGCCTAAGCCTAGGGTTGCCCTAGCCTCAGCCTAGGGGTGCCCTAGCCTTAGGCTAGGGGAGCCCTAGCCTTAGCCTACGCCTAGGGGTGCCATAGCCTAAGCTTAGTGGTGCCCTAGCCTAAGCCTAGGTGTGTCCTAGCCAAAGCCTAGGGGTGCCCTAGCCTAAATTTAGGGGTGCCCTAGCCTAAGCCTAAGGGTGCCCTAGCCTAAGCCTATTGGTGCCCTAGCCTAAGCCTAGGAGTGCCCTAGCCATAGCCTAGGGGAGCCCTAGCCTTAGCCTAAGCTTAGGGGTGCCCGAGCCTAAGCCTAAGGTTGCCCTAGCCTACGCCTAGGGGTGCCATAGCCTAAGCTTAGTGGTGACCTAGCCTAAACCTAGGTGTGTCCTAGCCTAAGCCTAGGGGTGCCCTAGCCAGAGCCTAGGGGTGCCCTAGCCTGAGCCTACGGGTGCCCTAGCCTGAGGATATGGGAGCCCTAGCCTTAGTCAAGCCTAGGAGTGCCCTAGCCATAGCCTAGGGGAGCCCTAGCCTTAGCCTAAGCTTAGGGGTGCCCGAGCCTAAGCCTAGGGTTGCCCTAGCCTAAGCCTAGGGGTGCACTAGCCTTAGGCTAGGGGATCCCTAGCCTTAGCCTACGCCTAGGGGTGCCCTAGCCTAAGCTTAGTGGTGACCTAGCCTAAACCTAGGTGTGTCCTAGCCTAAGCCTAGGGGTGCCCTAGCCTAAGCCTAGGGGTGCCCTAGCCTTAGCCTAAGCCTAGGGGTGCCCTATCCTAAGCCTAGGGGTGCCCTCACCTTAGGCTAGGGGAGCCCTAGCCTTAGCCTAAGCCTAGGGGTGCCGTAGCCTAAGCCTACGGGTGCCCTTGCCTAAGCCTAGGGATGCCTTAGCCTAAGCCTTGGGGTCCCCTAGCCTTAGCCTAAGCCTAGGGGTGCCCTATCCCAAGCCTACGGGTGCCCTCACCTTAGGCTAGGGGAGCCCTAGCCTTAGCCTAAGCCTAGGGGTGCCGTAGCCTAAGCCTAGGGATGCCGTAGCCTGAGCCTAGGGGAGCCCTACCATAAGCCTAGGGGTGCCCAAGCCTAAGCCCAGGCTTGTCCTAGCTTTAGGCTTATTGAGCCCTAGCCTAAACCTAAGCCTAGGGGTGCCCTTGCCTAACCCTAGGGGTGCCCTAGCCTAAGCCTAGTGGTGCCCTAGCCTAAGCCTAGGGGTGCCATAGCCTTAGGCTTGAGGAGCCCTAGCCTTAGGCTTCAGGAGCCCTAGCCTTTGCCTAAAACTAAGGGTGCCCTTGCCTAAGCCTAGGGGTGCCCTAGCCTAAGCCTAGGGGTGCCATAGCCTTAGGCTTGAGGAGCCCTAGCCTTAGCTTAAGCCTAGGGGTGCCCTAGCCTAAGACTAGGGGTGCCGTAGCCTAAGCCTTGGGGTGCCCCAGCCTAAGCCTAGGGGTGCCCTAGCCTAAGCCTAGGGGTGCCCTAGCCTTAGGCTAGGGGAGCCCTAACCTTAGTCTAAGCCTTGGGGTGCCCTAACCCAAGCTTAGGGGTGTCGTAGCCTAAGCCTAGGGGTGCCCTAGCCTAAGCCTAGGGGTGCCCTAGCCTAAGCCTAGGGGTGCCCTAGCCTAAGGCTAGGGGTGCCCTAGCCTTAGTCTAGTGGATCCCTAGCCTTAGCCTAAGCATAGGGGTGCCCTACCCTAAGCCTAGATGTGACCTAGCCTAAGCCTAGGGGTGCCCTACCCTAATCCTAGGGGTGCCCTAGCCTAAGCCTAGGGGTACCCTAGCCTTAGGCTAGCTGAGCCTTAGCCTTAGGCTTAGCCTAGGGATGCCCTAGCCTAAGCCTAGGGGTGCCCTAGCCTAAGCCTAGGGGTGCCCTAGCCTTAGACTAAGCCTAGGGGTGCCCTAGCCTAAGCCTAGGGGTACCCTAGCGTAAGTCTAGGGGGCCCTAGCCTAAGGCAAGGGGTACCCTAGCCTTAAGTTAGGAGAGCCCTAGCCTTAGCCTAACCCTAGGGGTGCCCCAGCCTAAGCATAGGGGTGCCCTAGCCTAAGTCTAGGGTTGCCTAGCCTAAGCATAGGGGTGCCCTAACCGAAGCTTAGGGGTTCCCTAACTAAGCCTAGGGGTGCCCTAGCCTAAGCCTAGGGGTGCCCTAGCCTAAGCCTAGGGGAGCCCTATCCATAGTCTAAGCCTAGTGGTGCCCTAGCCTAAGCGTAGGGGTGCCCTAGCCCAAGCCTAGGGATGCCCTAGCCTTAGGCTAGCTGAGCCCTAGCCTAAGCTTAAGCCTAGGAGTGGCCTAGCCTCAGCCTAGGGGTGCCCTAGCCTAAGCCTAGGGGTGCCCTAGCCTAAGCCTAGGCGTGCCCTAGCCTAAGCCTAGGGGTGCCCTAGCCTAAGCCTAGGGGTGTCCTAGCCCAAGCCTAGGGGTGCCCTAGCCTAAGCCTACGGATGCCCTAGCCTAACCCTAGTGGTGCCCTAACCTTAAGCTAGGGGAACATTAGCGTTAGCCTAAGCCTAGGGGTGCCCTAGCCTAAGCGGAGGGGTGCCCTTCCCTAAGCCTAGGGGTGCCCTAGCCTAAGCGGGGGGGGCCCTTCCCTTAGCCTAGGGGTGCCGTAGCCTAAGCCTAGGCTTGCCCTAGCCTTAGGCTAGCTGAGACCTAGCCTAAGCCAGAGCCTAAGGGTGCCCTTGCCTAAGCCTAGGGGTGCCCTAGCCTAAGCCTAGTGGTGCCCTAGCCTAAGCCTAGGCGTGCCCTAGCCTTAGGCTACGGGAGCCCTAGCCTTAGCCTAAGCCTAGGGGTGCCCTAGCCTAAACCTATGGGTGCCCTTGCCTTAGGCTAGGGGATCCCTAACCTTAGCCTAAGCCTTGCGGTGCCCTAGCCCAAGCCTAGGGGTGCCATAGCCTAAGCCTAGGGGTGCCCTAGCCTAAGCCTAGGGGTGCCATAGCCTAAGCCTAGGGGTGTCCTAGCCTAAGCCTAGGGGTGCCCTAGCCTTAGGCTAGGGGATCCCTAACCTTAGCCTAAGCCTTGCGGTGCCCTAGCCCAAGCCTAGGGGTGCCATAGCCTAAGCCTAGGGGTGCCCTAGCCTAAGCCTAGGGGTGCCATAGCCTAAGCCTAGGGGTGTCCTAGTCTAAGCCTAGGGGTGCCCTAGCCTAAGGCTAGGGGTGCCCTAGCCTTAGTCTAGTTGAGCCCTAGCTTTAGCCTAAGCATAGGGGTGCCCTACCCTAAGCCTAGATGTGACCTAGCCTTAGCCTAGGGGTGCCCTACCCTAAGCTTAGGGTGCCCTAGCCTAACCCTAGGGGTGCCCTAGCCTTAGGCTAGCTGAGCCCTAGCCTTAGCCTAAGCCTAGGGGTGCCGTAGCCTAAAACTAGGGGTGCCCTAGCCTAAGCCTTGGGGTGCCCTAGCCTAAGCCTAGGGGTGCCCTAGGGTTAGGCTAGGGGAGCCCTAGCCTTAGCCTAAGCCTAGGGGTGCCCTAGCCTAAGCCTAGGGGTGCCCTAGCCTAAGCCTAGGGGTGCCCGAGCCTACGCCTCGGGGTGCCCTAGCCTAAGCCTAGGGGTGCCCTAGCTTTAGGCTACGGGAGCCCTAGCCTTAGCCTAAGTCTAGGGGTGCCCTAGCCTAAGCCTAGTGGTGCCCTATCCTAAGCCTAGGGGTGCCCTATCCTAAGCCTAGGGATGCCCTTGCGTTAGGCTAGAGGAGCCCTAGCCTTAGCCTAAGCCTAGGGGTGCCCAAGCCTATGCCTAGAGGTGTCCTAGCTAAGCCTAGTGGTGCCCTAGCCTAAGCCTAGGGGGGCCCTAGCCTAAGCCTAAGGGATCCCTAACCTTAGGCTAGGGGAGCCCTAGCCTTTGCATAAGCCTTGGGGCGCACTAGCCTATACCTAGGGGTTCCCTAGCCTAAGCCTAGGGGTGACTAAGCCTTAGGCTAGTGGAGCCCTATCCTTAGTCTAAGCCTAGGGGTGCCCTAGCCTAAGCCAAGGGGTGCCCTAGCCCAAGCCTAGGGATGCCCTTGCGTTAGGCTAGAGGAGCCCTAGCCTTAGCCTAAGCCTAGGGGTGCCCTAGCCTAAGCCTAGGGGTGCCCTAGCCTAAGCCTAGGGGTGCCCTAGCCTAAGCCTATGGGTGCCCTAGCCTTAGGCTAGGGGGCCCTAGCCTTAGCCTAAGCCTAGGGGTGCCCAAGCCTATGCCTAGAGGTGTCCTAGCTAAGCCTAGTGGTGCCCTAGCCTAAGCCTAGGGGGGCCCTAGCCTAAGCCTAAGGGATCCCTAACCTTAGGCTAGGGGAGCCCTAGCCTTTGCATAAGCCTTGGGGCACCCTAGCCTATACCTAGGGGTTCCCTAGCCTAAGCCTAGGGGTGACTAAGCCTTAGGCTAGTGGAGCCCTATCCTTAGTCTAAGCCTAGGGGTGCCCTAGCCTAAGCCAAGGGGTGCCCTAGCCCAAGCCTAGGGATGCCCTTGCGTTAGGCTAGAGGAGCCCTAGCCTTAGCCTAAGCCTAGGGGTGCCCTAGCCTAAGCCTATGGGTGCCCTAGCCTAAGTCTAGGGATGCCCTAGCGTTAGGCTAGAGGAGCCCTAGCCTAAGCTTGGGGTGACCTAGCCTAAGTCTAGGGGTGTCCTAACCTAAGCATAAGGGAACCCTAACCTAAACCTAGGGCTTCCCTATGTAAGCCTAGGGGTTCCCTAGCCAAAGCCTAGGGGTGCCCTACCCCAAGCCTAGGGATGCCCTAGCGTTAGGCTAGAGGAGCCCTAGCCTAAGCCTAGGGGTGCCCTCGCCTAAGTCTAGGGGTGTCCTAGCCTAAGCCTAGGGGTCCCTAGCCTTAGGCTAGGGGAGTCCACGCCTTAGCCGAAGCCTTGGGGTGCCCTAACCCAGGCTAGGGATGCCCTAGCGTTAGGCTAGGGGAACCCTAGCATTAGCCTAAGCCTAGGGGTGCCCTAAACTAAGTCAAGGGGTTCCCTAACCTAAGTCTAGGGTGCCCTAGCCTAAGCCTACGGGTGCCGTAGCCTAAGCCTAGGGGTGCCCTAGCCTTAGGCTAGGGAAACCCTAGCCTTAGCCTAAGCCTAGGGGTGCCCTAGCCTAAGCCTAGGGGTGCCTAGCCTAAGCCTAGGGGTGCCCTAGCCTAAGCCTAGGGGTGCTTAACCTAAGCTTAGGGGTCCCCTAGCCTTAAGCTAGGGGAGCCCTAGCCTTACCCTAAGCCTAGGGGTGCCTATCCTAAGCTTAGGGCTGCCCGAGCCTAAACCTAGGGGTGCCCTAGTCTAAGCCTAAGGGTGCCCTAGCCTTAGACTAGGGGAGCCGTAGCCTTAGTCTAAGCCTAGGGGTCCCCTAGCCTAAGCCTAGGGGTGCCCTAGCCTAAGACGAGTGGTGTCCTAGCCTAAGCCTAGGGGTGCCCTAGCCTAAGCCTAGGCGTGCCCTAGACTAAGCCTAGGGGTGCCCTACCCTAAGCCTATGGGTGCCCAAGCCTTAGCTAGAGGAGCCCAAACTTTAGCCTAAGCCTAAGGGTACCCTAGCCTAAGCCTAGGGGTCACCTACCCTACGCCTATGGGTGCCTTAGCATTAGGCTATGGGATCCCTAGCCTTAGCCTAAGCCTAGGGGTTCCCTAGCCTAAGTGTAGGGGTGCCCTAGCCTGAGTCTAGGGGTGCCCTAGCCATAGCCTAGGGGTGCACTAGCCTAAACCTAGGGGTTTCCTAGCCTAAGCCTAGGGGTGCCCTAGACTAAGCCTAGGGGTGCCCTAGCCTACGCCTAGGGGTACCCTAGCCTAAGCCTACTGGTGCCCTAGCCTAAGCCTAGGGGTGTCCTAGCCTAAGCTTATTGGTGCCCTAGCGTAAGCCTAGGGGTGCCCTAGCCGAAGCTTAGGGGTGCCCTATCCTAAGCCTAGGGGTGCCCTAGCCTAAGCCTAGGGGTGTCCTCGCTTTAGGCTAGGGGAACCCTAGCCTTATCCTACCCTAGGGGTGCCGTAGCATAAGCCTAGGGGTGCCTTAGCCTAAGCCTAGGGGTGCCCTAGCCTTAGGGTAGCTGAGCCCTTGCCTTAGCCTAAGCCTAGGAGTGCCCTAGCCTAAGCCTAGGGGTGCCCTAGCCTAAGTCTAGAGGTGCCCTAGCCTTAGTCTAGTGGAGCCCTAGCCTTAGCCTAACCCTAGTGGTGCCCTAGCCTAAGCCTTGGGGTGCCCTAGCCTAGGCCTAGGGGTGCCCTACCCTAAGCCTAGGGTTGCCCTAGCCTTCGCCTAGCTGAGCCCTAGCCTTAACCTAAGCCTAGGGGTGCCCTAGCCTAAGTCTAGGGGTTCCCTAGCCTAAGCCTAGGGGTGCCTTAGCCTTAGGCTAGCTGAGCCCTAGCCTTAGCCTAAGCCTAGTTGTGCCGTAGCCTAAGCCTAGGGGTGCCCTAGCCTAAGCCTAGGGCTGCCCTAGCCTACGCCTAGAGGTTCCCTAACCTAAGCCCACTGGTGCCCTAGCCTTAGGCTAGGGGAGCCCTAGCCTTAGCCTAAGCCTAGGGGTGCCTTAGCCTAAGACTAGGGGTGCCCTAGCCTAAGTCTAGGGGTGCCCTAGGGTTAGGCAAGGGGAGCCATAGCCTTAGCCTAAGCCTAGGGGTGCCCTAGCCTTAGCCTAAGCCTAGGGGTGCCCGGGTCTAAGCTTAGGGGTGCCCTAGCCTAAGCCTTGGGGTGCCCTAGCCTAAGCCTAGGGGTGCCCTAGCCTAAGCCTAGGGGTGCCCTAGCCTTAGGCTAGGGGGCCCTAGCCTTAGCCTAAGCCTAGGGGTGCCCTAGCCTATGCCTAGCGGGGCCCTAGCCTAAGCCTAAGGGTTCCCTAACCTTAGGCTAGGGGAGCCCTAGCCTTTGCATAAGCCTTGGGGCGCCCTAGCCTATACCTCGGGGTTCCCTAGCCTAAGCCTAGGGGTGACCTAGCCTTAGGCTAGTGGAGCCCTAGCCTTAGTCTAAGCCTAGGGGTGCCCTAGCCTAAGCCAAGGGGTGCCCTACCCCAAGCCTAGGGATGCACTAGCGTTAGGCTAGAGGAGCCCTAGCCTAAGCCTAGGGGGTGCCGTAGCCTAAGACTAGGCGTGCCCTAGCCTAAGACTAGGGGTGCCCTAGCCTAAGTTTAGGGGTGCCCTAGCCTAAGCCTAGGGGTGCCCTAGCCTAATTCTAGGGGTGCCCTAGTGTTAGGCAGGGGGAGCCCTAGCCTTAGGAGAAGCCTAGGGGTGCCCTAGCCTAGCTTAGGTGTGCTCTAGCCTAAGCCTAGGGGTGCGCTAGCCTAAGTCTAGGGGTGCCCTACCTAAGCCTAGGAGTGCCCTAGCCTAAGACGAGTGGTGTCCTAGCCTAAGCCTAGGGGTGCCCTACCCTAAGCCTAGGGGTGCCCTAGCCTAAGCCTAGACTTGCCATAGCCTTAGGCTAGCTGAGCCCTAGCCTAAGCCTAAGCCTATGGCTGCCCTAGCCTAAGCCGAGGGGTGCCCTAGCCTAAGCCTAGGGGTGCCCAGGCCTTAGGATAGAGGAGCCCTAGCCTTAGCCTAAGCCTATGGCTGCACTAGCCAAAGCCTATGGTTGCCCTAGCCTAAGCCTAGGGGTGCCCTAGCCTAACCCAAGGGGTGCCCTAGCCTTAGTCTAGGGGAGCACTAGCCTTAGCCTAAGCCTAGGGGTGCCCTAGCCTAAGCCTAGGCGTGCCCTAGCCTAAGCCAAGGGGTGCCCTACCCTAAGCCTAGGGGTGCCCTAGCCTAAGCCTAGGGGTGCCTTATCCTAAGCCTAGGGGTGTCCTAGCCTTAGGCTAGGGGAGCCCTAGCCTTATCCTACCCTAGGGGTGCCCTTGCATAAGGCTAGGGGTGCCCTAGCCTAAGGCTAGGGGTGCCCTACCCTAAACCTAGGGGTGCCCTAGCCTAAGCCTAGGAGTGCCCTAGCCTAAGCCTAGGGGTGCCCTAGCCTAAGGCTAGAGGTACCGTAGCCTTAGTCTAGTGGAGCCCTAGCCTTAGCCTAACCCTAGGGGTGCCCTAGCCTAAGCCTTGGGGTGCCCTCGCCTAAGCCTAGGGGTGCCCTAGCCTAAGCCTAGGGGTGCCCTAGCCTTAGGGTAGCTGAGCCCTTGCCTTAGCCTAAGCCTAGGAGTGCCCTAGCCTAAGTCTATGGGTGCCCTAGCCTAAGCCTAGGGGTGCCCTAGCCTTAGGCTAGCTGAGCCCTAGCCTTAGCCTAAGCCTAGGGGTGCCCTAGCCTAACCCTAGGGGTGCCCTAGCCTAAGCCTAGTGGTGCCTTAGCCTTACGCTAGGGGAGCCCTAGCCTTAGCCTAAGCCTAGGGGAGCCCTAGCCTAAGACTAGGGGTGCTCTAGCCTTAGGCTAGGGGGCCCTAGCCTTAGCCTAAGCCTAGGGGAGCCCTAGCCTTTGCCTAGTGGTGTCCTAGCCTAAGCCTAGGGGTGTCCTAGCCTAAGCCTAGGGGTGCCCTAGCCTAAGCCTAGGCGTGCCCTAGCCTAAGCCGAGGGGTGCCCTACCCTAAGCCTAGGGGTGCCCTAGCCTAAGGCTAGGGGTGCTTTAGCCTTAGTCTAGTGGAGCCCTAGCCTTAGCCTAAGCATAACGATGCCCTACCCTAAGCCTAGATGTGACCTAGCCTAAGCCTATGGGTGCCCTACCCTAAGCCTAGGGGTGCCCTAGCCTAAGCCTAGGGGTGCCGTAGCCTAAGCCTAGGGGTGCCTTGGCCTAAGCCAAGGGGTGCCCTAACCTTAGCCTAAGCCTAGGGGTGCCCTAGCCTAAGACTAGGGGTGCCCTAGGCTAAGCTTATTGGTGACCTATCGTAAGCCTAGGGGTGCCCTAGCAAAAGCCTAGGGGTGCCCTAGCCTAAGCCTAAGGGTGCCCTAGCCTAAGCCTAGGGGTGCCTTAGCCTAAGCCTAGGGGTGTCTTAGACTTAGGCTAGGGGATCCCTAGCCTTATCCTAAGCCTAGGGGTGCCCTAGCCTAAGCCTAGGGGTGCCCTAGCCTAAGCCTAGGGGTGCCCTACCCTAAGCCTAGGGGTGCCCTAGCCTTAGGGTAGCTGAGCCATTGCCTTAGAATAAGCCTAGGAGTGCCCTCGCCTAAGCCTAGGGGTGCCTTAGCCTAAGCCTACGGGTGCCCTAGCCTAAGCCTAGGGGTGCCCTACCATAAGCCTAGGGGTGCCCTAGCCTTAGGCTAGGGGAGCCCTAGCTTTAGCCTAAGCCTAAGGGTGCCCTAGCCTAAGACTTGGGGTCACCTAGCCTACGCCTAGGGGTGCCTTAGCCTTAGGCTTGGGGATCCATAGCCTTAGCCTAATCCTAGGGGTTCCCTAGCCTAAGTGTAGGGGTGCCCTAGCCTGAGTCTAGGGGTGCCCTAGCCTTAGCCTAGGGGTGCACTAGCCTAAGCCTAGGGGTGCCTCAGCCTAAGCCTAGGGGTCTCCTAGCCTTAGTCTACGCCTAGGGTTGCCCTAGCCTAAGCCTAGGGGTGCCCTAGCCTTAGGCTAGCTGAGCCCTAGCCTTAGCCTAAGCCTAGGGGTGCCCTAGCCTAAGCTTAGGGGTGCCCTAGCCTAAGCCTAGGGGTGCCCTAGCCTACGCCTAGGGTTGGCCTAGCATAAGCCTAGGGGTGCCCTAGCCTAAGGCTAGGGGTGCCCTAGCCTAAGGCTAGGGGTGCCCTAGCCTTAGTTTATTGGAGCCCTAGCCTTAGCCTAAGCCTAGGGGTGCCCTATCCTAAGCCATGGGGTGCCCTAACCTAAGCCTAGGGGTGCCCTTGCCTAAGCCTAGGGGAGCCCTAGCCTTAGGATAGGGGAGCCCTAGCCTTAGCCTAAGCCTAGGGGTGCCCTAGCCTAAGCCTAGGGGTGCCCTAGCCTAAGCCTAGGGGTGCCCTAGCCTAAGCCTAGGGGTGCCCTAGCCTAAGCCTAGGGGTGCCCTAGCCTAAGCCTAGGGGTGCCCTAGCCTAAGACTAGGGGTGCCCTAGCCTAAGCCTAGGGGTGCCCTAGCCTAAACCTAGGGGTTCCGTAGCCTAATCCTAGGGGTGCACAAGCCTAAGCCTAGGGGTGCCTTAGCCTAAGCGTAGGGGTCACCTAGCCTTAGTCTACGCCTAGGGTTGCCCTAGCCTAAGCCTAGTGGTGCCCTAGCATTAGGCTAGCTGAGCCCTAGCCTTAGCCTAAGCCTAGGGGAGCCCTAGCCTTTGCCTAGTGGTGTCCTAGCCTAAGCCTAGGGGTGTCCTAGCCTAAGCCTAGGGGTGCCCTAGCCTAAGCCTAGGGGTGCCCTAGCCTAAGCCTAGGGGTGCCCTAGCCTAAGGCAAGGGGTGCCCAGGCCTTAGGCTAGAGGAGCACTAGCCGTAGCCTAAGCCTATGGCTGCCCTAGCCTAAGCCTAGGGGTGCCCTAGCCTAAGCCTAGGGATGCCCTAGCCTAACCCTAGTGGTGCCCTAGCCTTAGGCTAGGGGAACACTAGCCTTAGCCTAAGCCTAGGGGTGCCCTAGCCTAAGCCTAGGCGTGCCCTAGCCTAAGCCGTGGGGTGCCCTACCCTAAGCCTAGGGGTGCCCAACCCTAAGCCTAGGGGTGCCCTAGCCTAAGCCTAGGCTTGCCCTAGCCTTAGGCTAGCTGAGCCCTAGCCTAAGCCTAAGCCTAGGGGTGCCCTTTCCTAAGCCTTGGTGTACCCTAGCCTAAGCCTAGGGGTGCCCTAGCCTCAGCGTAGGGGTGCAATAGCCTTAGGCTAGAGGAGCCCTAGCCTTAACCTAAGCCTAGGGGTGCCCTAGCCTAAGACTAGGGGTGCCCTAGCCTAAGCCTTGGGGTGCCCTAGCCTAAGCCTAGGGGTGCCGTAGCCTAAGCCTAGGGGTGCCTTGGCCTAAGCCAAGGGGTGCCCTAACCTTAGCCTAAGCCTAGGGGTGCCCTAGCCTAAGACTAGGGGTGCCCTAGGCTAAGCTTATTGGTGACCTATCGTAAGCCTAGGGGTGCCCTAGCAAAAGCCTAGGGGTGCCCTAGCCTAAGCCTAAGGGTGCCCTAGCCTAAGCCTAGGGGTGCCCTAGCCTAAGCCTAGGGGTGTCTTAGACTTAGGCTAGGGGAGCCCTAGCCTTATCCTAAGCCTAGGGGTGCCCTAGCCTAAGCCTAGGGGTGCCCTAGCCTAAGCCTAGGGGTGCCCTACCCTAAGCCTAGGGGTGCCCTAGCCTTAGGGTAGCTGAGCCATTGCCTTAGCATAAGCCTAGGAGTGCCCTCGCCTAAGCCTAGGGGTGCCTTAGCCTAAGCCTACGGGTGCCCTAGCCTAAGCCTAGGGGTGCCCTAGCCTTAGGCTAGCTGAGCCCTAGCCTTAGCCTAAGCCTAGGTGTGCCCTAGCCTAAGCTTAGGGGTGCCCTAGCCTAAGCCTAGGGGTGCCCTAGCCTACGCCTAGGGTTGGCCTAGCATAAGCCTAGGGGTGCCCTAGCCTAAGGCTAGGGGTGCCCTAGCCTTAGTTTATTGGAGCCCTAGCCTTAGCCTAAGCCTAGGGGTGCCCTAGCCTAAGCCTAGGGGTGCCCTTGCCTAAGCCTAGGGGAGCCCTAGCCTTAGGCTAGGGGAGCCCTAGCCTTAGCCCAAGCGTAGGGGTGCCCTAGCCTAAGACTAGGGGTGCCCTAGCATAAGTCTAGGGGTGCCCTAGCCTAAACCTAGGGGTTTCGTAGCCTAAGCTTAGGGGTGCACAAGCCTAAGCCTAGGGGTGCCTTAGCCTAAGCCTAGGGGTCACCTAGCCTTAGTCTACGCCTAGGGTTGCCCTAGCCTAAGCCTAGGGGTTCCCTAGCCTTAGGCTAGCTGAGCCCTAGCCTTAGCCTAAGCCGAGGTGTGCCCTAGCCTAAGCCTAGGGGTGCCCTAGCCCAAGTCTAGTGGTGCCCTAGCCTTAGGCTAGGGGAGCCCTAGCCTTAGCCTAAGTCTAGGGGTGCCCTAGCCTAAGCCTAGGGCTGCCCTAGCCTAAGACTAGGGGTGCCCTAGCCTAAGCTTAGGGGTGCCCTACCCTAAGCCTAGGGGTGCCCTAGCCTAAGCCTAGGGGTGCCCTAGCCTAAGCCTAGGGGTACCCTAGTCTAAGCCTAAGGGTGCCCTAGCCTTAGACTAGGGGAGCCCTAGCCCTAGCCTAAGCCTAGGGGTGCCCTAGCCTAAGCCTAAGGGTGCCCTAGACTTAGGTTAGGGGAGCCCTAGCCTTAGCCTAGGGGTGCCCTGGCCTATGCCTATGGGTGCCCTCGCCTTAGGCTAGGGGAGCCCTAGCTTTAACCTAAGCCTAGGGGTGCCCTAACCTATGCCTAGGGCTGGCCTAGCCTACGCCTTGGGGTGCCTTAGCTTTAGGCTAGGGGATCCCTAGCCTTAGCCTAAGCCTAGGGGTTCCCTAGCCTAAGTGTAGGGGTGCCCTAGCCTGAGCCTTGGGGTGCCCTAGCCTAAGCCTAGGGGTCCCCTAGCCTTAGTCTAAGCCTAGGGGTGCCCTAGCCTAAGCCTAGGGGTGCCCTAGCTTAAGCCTCGAGGTGCCTTAGCCTAAGCCTAGGAGTCCCCTAGCCTTAGCCTAAGCCTAGCGGTGCCCTAGCCTAAGCCTAGGTGTGCCCGAGCCTAGGCCTAGGGGTGCCTTAGCCTAAAGCTTGGGGTCCCCTTGCCTTAGCCTAAGCCTAGGGGTGCCCTAGCATGAGCCTAGGGGTGCCGTAGCCTTAGCCTTGGGGTGCCATTGCCTAAGCCTAGGGGAGCCCTAGTTTAGCCTAAGCCTAGGGTGCCCTAGCCTAAGCCTAGGGGTGCCCTAGCCTAAGCCTAGGGGTGCCCTAGCCTTAGTCTAAGCCTAGGGGTGCCCTAGCCTAAGCCTAGGGTTGGCCTAGCCTAAGCGTAGGGGTGCCCTAGCCTAAGGCTAGGGGTGCCCTAGCCTAAGCCTAGGGGTGCCCTAGCATAAGCCTAGGGTTGGCCTAGCCTAATCCTAGGGATGCCCTAGCCTAAGGCTCGGGGTGCCCTAGCCTAAGCCTAGGGGTGCCCTAGCCTAAGCCTAGGGTTGGCCTAACCTAAGCCTAGATGTGCCCTAGCCTAAGCCATGGGGTGCCCTAGCCTAAGCCTAGGGGTACCCTAGCCTATGCCTAGGGGAGCCCTAGCCTTAGGCTAGGGGAGCCCTTAGCCTTAGCCTAAGCCTAGGGGTGACCTAGCCTTAAGCTAGGGGAGCCCTAGCCTTAGTCTAAGCCTAGGGATGCCCTAGCCTAAGCCTAGGGCTGCCGTAGCCCAAACCTAGGGATGGCCAAGCGTTAGGCTAGAGGAGCCCTAGCCTTAGGCTAAGCCTAGGGGTGCCCTAGCCTAAGCCTAGGGGTGCCCTAACCTAAGTCTTGGGGTTCCCTACCTAAGCCTAGGGGTGCCCTAGCCTAAGCCTACGGGTGCCCTAGCCTAAGCCTAGGGGTGCCCTAGCCTAAGCTTAGGGGTGTCCTAGCCTAAGCCTAGGGGTGCCCTAGCCTTAGGCTAAGGGAGCCCTAGCCTTAGTCTAAGCCTAGGGTACCCTAGCCTAAGCCTAGGGGTTCCCTAGCCCAAGCCTAGGGATGCCCTAGCGTTAGGCTAGAGGATCCCTAGCCTTAGCCTAAGCCTAGGGGTGCCCTAGCCTAAGCCAAGGGGTGCGCTAGCCTAAGTATAGCGGTGCCCTAGCCTAAGCCTAGGGGTAACCTACCCTTAGGCTAGGGGAGCCCAAGCCTTAGCCTAAGCCTAGGGGTGCCCCAGCCTAAGCCTAGGGGTGCCCTAGCCTAAGTCTAGGAGTGCCTAGCCTAAGCATAGAGGTGCCCTAACCTAAGCCTAGGGGTTCCTTACCTAAGCCTAGGGGTGCCCTAGCCTAAGCCTACGGCTGCCCTAGCCTAAGCCTAGTTGTGCCCTAGCCTTAGGCTAGGGAAGCCCTAGCCTTAGCCTAGGGGTGCCCTAACCTAATCCTAGGGGTGCCCTAGCCTTAAGCTAGGGGAGCCCTAGCCTTAACCTAAGCCTAGGGTTGCCCTAGCCTAAGCCTAGGGGTGCCCTAGCCTAAGCCTAGGGGTACCCTAGTCTAAGCCTAAGGGTGCCCTAGCCTTAGACTAGGGGAGCCCTAGCCTTAGCCTAAGCCTAGGGGTGCCCTAGCCTAAGCCTAGGGGTGCCCTAGCCTAAGCCTAAGTGTGCCCTAGACTTAGGTTAGGGGAGCCTTAGCCTTAGCCTAAACATAGGGGTGCCCTAGCCTAAGCATTGGGGTGCCCTAGCCTAAGCCTATGGGTGCCCTCGCCTTAGGCTAGGGGAGCCCTAGCTTTGACCTAAGCCTAGGGGTGCCCTAACCTATGCCTAGGGGTGGCCTAGCCTACGCCTAGGGGTGCCTTAGCTTTAGGCTAGGGGATCCCTAGCTTTAGCCTAAGCCTAGGGGTTCCCTAGCCTAAGTGTAGGGGTGCCATAGCCTGAGCCTAGGGGTGCCCTAGCCTAAGCCTAAGGGTGCCTTAGCCTAAGCCTAGGGGTCCCCTAGCCTTAGTCTAAGCCTAGGGGTGCCCTAGCCTAAGCCTAGGGGTGCCCTAGCTTAAGCCTCGAGGTGCCTTAGCCTAAGCCTAGGGGTCCCCTACCCTTAGCCTAAGCCTAGGGGTGCCCTAGCCTAAGCCTAGGTGTGCCCGAGCCTAGGCCTAGGGGTGCCTTAGCCTAAAGCTAGGGGTCCCCTTGTCTAAGCCTAAGCCTAGGGGTGCCCTAGCCTGAGCCTAGGGGTGCCGTAGCCTTACCCTTGGGGTGCCCAAGGCTAAGCCTAGGGGAGCCCTAGCTTTAGCCTAAGCCTAGGGTGCCCTAGCCTAAGCCTAGGGGTGCCCTAGCCTAAGCCTAGGGGTGCCCTAGGGTTAGGCAAGGGGAGCCCTAGCCTTAGCCTAAGCCTAGGGGTGCCCTAGCCTTAGCTTAAGGGTGCTCTAGCCTAAGCCTAGGGTTGGCCTAGCCTAAGCGTAGGGGTGCCCTAGCCTAAGGCTAGGGGTGCCCTAGCCTAAGCCTAGGGGTGCCCTAGCATAAGCCTAGGGTTGGCCTAGCCTAAGCCTAGGGATGCCCTAGCCTAAGGCTCGGGGTGCCCTAGCCTAAGCCTAGGGGTGCCCTAGCCTAAGCCTAGGGTTGGCCGAGCCTAAGCCTAGATGTGCCCTAGCCTAAGCCTAGGGGTGCCCTAGCCTATGCCTAGGGGAGCCCTAGCCTTAGGCTAGGGGAGCCCTAGCGTTAGCCTAAGCCTAGGGGTGACCTAGCCTTAAGCTAGGGGAGCCCTAGCCTTAGTCTAAGCCTAGGGGTGCCCTAGCCTAAGCCTAGGGCTGCCGTAGCCCAAACCTTGTGATGCCCTAGCGTTAGGCTAGAGGATCCCTAGCCTTAGCCTAAGCCTAGGGGTGCCCTAGCCTAAGCCTAGGGGTGCCCTAACCTAAGTCTAGGGGTTCCCTACATAAGCCTAGGGGTGCCCTAGCCTAAGCCTACGGGTGCCCTAGCCTAAGCCTAGGGGTGCCCTAGCCTAAGCTTAGGTGTGCCCTAGCCTAAGGCTAGGGGTGCCCTAGCCTTAGGCTAAGGGAGCCCTAGCCTTAGTCTAAGCCTAGGGTGCCCTAGCCTAAGCCTAGGGGTTCCCTAGCCCAAGCCTAGGGATGCCCTAGCGTTAGGCTAGAGGAGCCCTATCCTTAGCCTAAGCCTAGGGGTCCCCTAGCCTAAGCCTAGGGGTTTCCTAGCCCAAGCCTAGGGATGCCCTAGTGTTAGGCTAGAGGATCCCTAGCCTTAGCCTAAGCCTAGGGGTGCCCTAGCCTAAGCCAAGGGGTGCGCTAGCCTAAGTATAGCAGTGCCCTAGCCTAAGCCTAGGGGTACCCTACCCTTAGGTTAGGGGAGCCCTAGCCTTAGCCTAATCCTAGGGGTGCCCCAGCCTAAGCCTAGGGGTGCCCTAGCCTAAGTCTAGGAGTGCCTAGCCTAAGCATAGGGGTGCCCTAACCTAAGCCTAGGGGTTCCTTACCTAAGCCTAGGGGTGCCCTAGCCTAAGACTACGGCTGCCCTAGCCTAAACCTAGGGGTGCCCTAGCCTTAGGCTAGGGAAGCCCTAGCCTTAGCCTAAGCCTAGGAGTGCCCTAGCCTAAGCCTGGGGGTGTCCTAGCCTAAGCCTAGGGGTGCCCTAGCCTTAAGCTAGGGGAGCCCTAGCCTTAACCTAAGCCTAGTGGTGCCCTAGCCTAAGCTTAGGCGTACCCTAGTCTAAGCCTAAGGGTGCCCTAGCCTTAGACTAGGGGAGGCCTAGCCTTAGCCTAAGCCTAGGGGTGCCCTAGCCTAAGCCTAGGGGTGCCCTATCCTAAGCCTAAGGGTGCCCTAGACTTAGGTTAGGGGAGCCCTAGCCTTAGCCTAAACCTAGGGGTGCCCTAGCCCAAGCCTAGGGGTGCCCTAGCCTAAGCCTATGGGTGCCCTCGCCTTAGGCTAGGGGAGCCCTAGCTTTAACCTAAGCATAGGGGTGCCCTAACCTATGCCTAGGGGTGGCCTAGCCTACGCCTAGGTGTGCCTTAGCTTTAGGCTAGGGGATCACTACCCTTAGCCTAAGCCTAGGGGTTCTCTAGCCTAAGTGTAGGGGTGCCCTAGCCTGAGCCTAGGGGTGCCCTAGCCTAAGCCTAGGGGTGCCTTAGCCTAAGCCTAGGGGTCCCCTAGCCTTAGTCTAAGCCTAGGGGTGCCCTAGCCTAAGCCTGGGGGTGCCCTAGCTTAAGCCTCGAGGTGCCTTAGCCTAAGCCTAGGGGTCCTCTAGCCTTAACCTAAGCCTAGGGGTGCCTAGTCTAAGCCTAGGTGTGCCCAAGCCTAGGCCTAGGGGTGCCTTAGCCTAAAGCAAGGGGTCCCCTAGCCTTAGCCTAAGCCTAGGGGTGCCCTAGCCTGAGCCTAAGGGTGCCGTAGCCTTAACCTTGGGGTGCCCTAGCCTAAGCCTAGGGGAGCCCTAGCTTTAGCCTAAGCCTAGGGTGCCCTAGCCTAAACCTAGGGGTGCCCTAGCCTAAGCCTAGGGGTGCCTTAGCCTAAGCTTTGGGGTCCCCTAGCCTTGGCCTAATCCTAGGGGTGCCCTAGCCGAAGCTTATGGGTGCCCTAGCCTATGCATAGGGGTGCCCTAGCCATATGCTAGGGGAGCCCTAGCCTTAGCCTAAGCCTAGGGGTGTCCGAACCTAAGCCTAGGGTTGCCCTAGCCTAAGCCTAGGGGTGCCCTAACCTTAGGCTAGGGGAGCCCTAGCCTTAGCCTATGCCTAGGGGTGCCCTAGCCTAGGCCTAGGGGTGCCCTAGCCTAAGCCTAGGGGTTCCCTAGCCTAAGCCTAGATGTGCCCTAGCCTAAGCCTAGGTTTGCCCTAGCCTAAGCCTAGGGGTGCCCTAGCCTTAGGCTAGCTGAGCCCTAGCCTTAGGCTAGCAGAGCCATAGCCCTAGCCTAAGACGAACGGTTCCGTAGCCTAAGCCTAGTGGTGCCCTAGCCTAAGCCAAGGGGTGCCCTAGCCTTAGCCTAAGCCTAGGGGTGCCCTAGCCTAAGACTAGGGGTGCCCTATCCTAAGCTTAGTGGTGCCCTAGCGTAAGCCTAGGGGTGCCCTAGCCTAAGCCTAGGGGTGCCAAAGCCTAAGCCTAGGGGTGCCGTAGCCTAAGCCTATGGGTGCCCTAGCCTAAGCCTAGGGGTGCCCTAGCCTTAGGCTAGGGGATCCCTAGCATTAGCCTAAGCCTAGGGGTGCCCTAGCCTAAGCCTAGGGGTGCCAAAGCCTAAGCCGAGGGGTGCACTACCCTAAGCCTATGGTTGCCCTAGCCTTAGCCTTGCTGTGCCCTAGCCTTAACCTAAGCCTAGGGGTGCCCTAGCCTAAGCCTACGGGTGCCCTAGCCTAAGCCTAGGGGTGCCCTACCCTAAGCCTAGGGGTGCCCTAGCCTAAGCCTAGGGGTGCCCTAGCCTAAGCCTAGGGGTGCCCTAGCCTACGCCTAGGCTTTCCCTAGCCTAAGCCTAGTGGTGCGCTAGCCTTAGGTTAGGGGAGCCCTAGACTTAGTCTAAGCCTAGGGGTGCCCTAGCCTAAGACTAGGGGTGCGCTAGCCTAAGCTTAGGGGTGCCCTAGCCTAAGCCTAGGGGTGCCCTAGCCTAAGCCTCGGGGTGCCATAGCCTTAGGCTAGGGGTCCCTAGCCTTAGCCTAAGCCTAGGGTTGCCCTAGCCTAATCTTAGTGGTGTCCTAACCTAAGCCTAGGGGTGCCCTAGCCTAAGCGTAGGGGTGCCCTAGCCAAAGCCTAGGGGTTCCCTACCCTTAGGCTAGGGGAGCCCTAGCCTTAGCGTATGCCTTGGGGTGCCCTAGCCTAAGCCAAGGGGTGCCCTAGCCCAATCCTAGGGATGCCCTAGCGTTAGGCTAGAGGAGCCCTATCCTTAGCTTTAGCCTAGGGCTGCCCTAGCCTAAGCCTAGGGGTGCCCTAGCCTATGTCTAGGGGTGCCCTAGCCTAAGGCAAGGGGTACCCTAGCCTTAGGCTAGGAGAGCCCTAGCCTTAGCCTAAGCCTAGGGGTGCCCCAGCCTAAGCCTAGGGGTGCCCTAGCCCAAGTCTAGGGGTGCCTAGCCTAAGCATAGGGGTGCCCTAACCTAAGCCTAGGGGTTCCCTACCTAAGCCTAGGGCTGCCCTAGCCTAAGCCTAGGGGTGCCCTAGCCTATGTCTAGGGGTGCCCTAGCCTAAGGCAAGGGGTACCCTAGCCTTAGGCTAGGGGATCCCTAGCCTTAGTCTAAGCCTAGGGGTGCCCTAGCTTAAGCCTAGGGGTGCCCTAGCCAAAGTCTAGGGGTGTCCTAGCCTAAGCCTATGGGTACACTTGCCTTAGGCTAGGGGAGTCCTCGCCTTAGCCAAAGTCTTGGGGTGCCCTAACCTAAGCCTTGGGCTTCCCTACCTAAGCTCAGGGGTGCCCTAAACTAAGCCTAGGGGTTCCCTACCTAAGCCTAGTGGTGCCCTAACCAAAGCCTAGGGGTGCCCTAGTCTATGCCTACGGGTGCCTTAGCCTAAGCCTAGAGGTGCCCTAGCCTTAGGCTAGGGAAACCCTAGCCGTAGCCTAAGCCTAGGGTTGCCCTAGCCTAAGCCTAGGGGTGCCCTAGCCTAAGACTGGTGGTGCCCTAGCCTAAGCTTAGGGGTGCCCTAGCCTAAGCCTAGGGGTTCCCTAACCTAAGCCTAGGGGTGCCCTAGCCTTAAGCTAGGGGCGCCCTAGCCTTAACCTAAGCCTGGAGGTGCCCGAGCCTAAGCCTAGAGGTGCCCTAGCCTAAGCCTAGGGGTGCCCTATTCTAAGCCTAAGGGTGCCCTAGCCTTAGACTAGGGTAGCCCTAGCCTTAGCCTAAGCCTAGGGGTTCCCTAGCCTGAGCCTAAGGGTGCCGTAGCCTTAGCCTTGGGGTGCCCTAGTCTAAGCCTAGGGGAGCCCTAGCTTTAGCCTAAGCCTAGGGTGCCCTAGCCTAAACCTAGGGGTGCCCTAGCCTAAGCCTAGGGGTGCCTTAGCCTAAGCCTTGGGGTCCCATAGCCTTGGCCTAATCCTAGGGGTACCCTAGCCGAAGCTTATGGGTGCCCTAGCCTATGACTAGGGGTGCCCTAGCCATAGGCTAGGGGAGCCCTAGCCTTAGCCTAAGCCTAGGGGTGTCCGAACCTAAGCCTAGGGTTGCCCTAGCCTAAGCCTAGGGTTGCCCTAGCCTAAGCCTAGGGGTGCCCTAGCCTTAGGCTAGGGGAGCCCTAGCCTTAGCCTATGCCTAGGGGTGCCCTAGCCTAAGCCTAGGGGTGCCCTAGCCTAAGCCTAGGGGTGCCCTAGCCTACGCCTAGGCTTTCCCTAGCCTAAGCCTAGATGTGCCCTAGCCTAAGCCTAGGTGTGCCCTAGCCTAAGCCTAGGGGTGCCCTAGCCTTAGGCTAGCTGAGCCCTAGCCTTAGGCTAGCTGAGCCCTAGCCTTAGCCTAAGCCTAGGGGTGCCCTAGCCTAAGACTAAGGGTGCCCTAGCCTAAGCCTAGTGGTGCCCTAGCCTAAGCCAAGGGGTGCCCTAGCCTTAGCCTAAGCCTAGGGGTGCCCTAGCCTAAGACTAGGGGTGCCCAATCCTAAGCTTAGTGGTGCCCTAGCGTAAGCCTAGGGGTGCCCTAGCCTAAGCCTAGGGGTGCCAAAGCCTAAGCCTAGGGGTGCCATAGCCTAAGCCTAGGGGTGCCCTAGCCTAAGCCTAGGGGTGCCCTAGCCTTAGGCTAGGGGATCCCTAGCAGTAGCCTAAGCCTAGGGGTGCCCTAGCCTAAGCCTAGGGGTGCCAAAGCCTAAGCCTAGGGGTGCCGTAGCCTAAGCCTAGGGGTGCCTTAGCCTAAGCCTAGGGGTGCACTACCCTAAGCCTAGGGTTGCCCTAGCCTTAGCCTAGCTGAGCCCTAGCCTTAACCTAAGCCTAGGGGTGCCCTAGCCTAAGCCTAGGGGTGCCCTAGCCTAAGCCTAGGGGTGCCCTACCCTAAGCCTAGGGGTGCCCTAGCCTAAGCCTAGGGGTGCCCTAGCCTACGCCTAGGCTTTCCCTAGCCTAAGCCTAGTGGTGCCCTAGCCTTTGGCTAGGGGAGCCCTAAACTTAGCCTAAGCCTAGGGGTGCCCTAACCTAAGACTAGGTGAGCGCTAGCCTAAGCTTAGGGGTGCCCTAGCCTAAGCCTAAGGGTGCCCTAGCCTAGGCCTAGGGGTGCCCTAGGGTTAGACAAGGGGAGCCCTAACCTTTGCCTAAGCCTAGGGGTGCCCTAGCCTAAGCTTAGGGATGCCCTAGCCTAAGCCTAGGGGTGCCCTAGCCTAAGCCTAGGGGTGCCATAGCCTAAGCCTAGGGGTGCCATAGCCTTAGGCTAGGGGGCCCTAGCCTTAGCCTAAGCCTAGGGGTGCCCTAGCCTAATCTTAGTGGTGTACTAACCTAAGCCTAGGGGTGCCCTAGCCTAAGCGTAGGGGTGCCCTAGCCAAAGCCTAGGGGTTCCCTACCCTTAGCCTAGGGGAGCCCTAGCCTTAGCGTAAGCCTTGGGGTGCCCTAGCCTAAGCCAAGGGGTGCCCTAGCCCAATCCTAGGGATGCCCTAGCGTTAGACTAGAGGAGCCCTAGACTTAGCTTAAGCCTAGGGCTGCCCTAGCCTAAGCCAAGGGGTGCACTAGCCTATGTCCAGGGGTGTCCTAGCCTAAGGCAAGGGGTACCCTAGCCTTAGGCTAGGAGAGCCCTAGCCTTAGCCTAAGCCTAGGGGTGCCCCAGCCTAAGCCTAGGGGTGCCCTAGCCCAAGTCTAGGGGTGCCTAGCCTAAGCATAGGGGTGCCCTAACCTAAGCCTAGGGGTTCGCTACCTAAGCCTAGGGCTGCCCTAGCCTAAGCCTAGGGGTGCCCTAGCCTATGTCTAGGGGTGCCCTAGCCTAAGGCAAGGGGTACCCTAGCCTTAGGCTAGGGGATCCCTAGCCTTAGTCTAAGCCTAGGGGTGCCCTAGCCTAAGCCTAGGGGTGCCCTAGCCAAAGTCTAGGGGTGTCCTAGCCTAAGCCTATGGGTACACTTGCCTTAGGCTATGGGAGTTCTCGCCTTAGCCGAAGTCTTGGGGTGCCCTAACCTAAGCCTTGGGCTTCCCTACCTAAGCTCAGGGGTGCCCTAACCTAAGCCTAGGGGTTCCCTACCTAAGCCTAGGGGTGCCCTAACCTAAGCCTAGGGGTGCCCTAGCCTATGCCTACGGGTGCCTTAGCCTAAGCCTTGGGGTGCCCTAGCCCTAGGCTAGGGAAACCCTAGCCGTAGCCTAAGCCTAGGGTTGCCCTAGCCTAAGCCTAGGGGTGCCCTAGCCTAAGCCTGGTGGTGCCCTAGCCTAAGCTTAGGGGTGCCCTAGCCTAAGCCTAGGGGTGCCCTAGCCGAAGCTTATGGGTGCCCTAGCCTATGACTAGGGGTGCCCTAGCCATAGGCTAGGGGAGCCCTAGCCTTAGCCTAAGCCTAGGGGTGTCCGAACCTAAGCCTACGGTTGCCCTAGCCTAAGCCTAGGGGTGCCCTAGCCTTAGGCTAGGGGAGCCCTAGCCTTAGCCTATGCCTAGGGGTGCCCTAGCCTAAGCTTAGAGGTGCCCTAGCCTAAGCCTAGGGGTGCCCTAGCCTAAGCCTAGGGGTTCCCTAGCCTAAGCCTAGGGGTGCCCTAGCCTTAGGCTAGGGGAGCCCTAGCCTTAGCCAAAGCCTAGTGGTGCCCTAGCCTAAGCCTAGTGGTGACCTATCCTAAGCCTAGGGGTGAACTAGCCTAAGCCTAGGGGTGCCCTGGCCTTAGGCTAGGGGAGCCCTAACCTTAGCCTAAGCCTAGGGGTGCCCTAGCCCAAGCATAGGGGTGCCTTTGCCTAAGCCTAGGGGTGCCCTAGCCTAAGCCTAGGTGTGCCCTAGCCTAAGCCTAGGGGTGCCCTAGCCTAAGCCTAGGGGTGCCCTAGCCTACACCTAAGCTTTCCCTAGCCTAAGCCTAGTGGTGCCCTAGCCTAAGCCTAGGGTTGCCCTTGTCTTAGCCTAGCTGAGCCCTAGCATTAACCTAAGACTATGGGTTCCCTAGCCTAATCCTAGGGGTGCCCTACCCTAAGCCTTTGGGTGCCCTACCCTAAGCCTACGGGTGCCCTACCCTAAGCCTAGGGTTGCCCTAGCCTAAGCCTAGGGGTGCCCTAGCCTAAGCCTAGATGTGCCCTAGCCTTAGGCTAGCTGAGCCCTAGCCTTAGGCTAGCTGAGCCCTAGCCTTAGCCTAAGCCTAGGGGTGCCCTAGCCTAAGCCTAGGGGTGCCCTAGCCTAAGCCTAGTGGTGCCCTAGCCTAAGCCTAGGGGTGCCCTAACCTTAGCCTAATCCTAGGGGTGCCCTAGCCTAAGACTAGGGGTGCCCTATCCTAAGCTTAGTGGTGCCCTAGCGTAAGCCTAGGGGTGCCCTAGAAAAAGCCTAGGGGTGCCGTAGCCTAAGCCTAGGGGTGCCCTAGCCTAAGCCTAGGGGTGCCCTAGCCTTAGGCTAGGGGAGCCCTAGCATTAGCCTTAGCCTAAGGGTGCCCTAGCCTAATCCTAGGGGTTCCCTAGCCTAAGCCTAGAGGTGCCCTAGCCTAAGCCTAGGTGTGCCCGAGCCTAAGGCTAGAGGTGCCCTAGCCTTAGTCTAGTGGAGCCCTAGCCTTAGCCTAAACCTAGGGGTGCACTACCCTAAGCCTAGGGTTGCCCTAGCCTTAACCTAGCTGAGCCCTAGCCTTAACCTAAGCCTAGGGGTGCCCTAGCCTAAGCCTAGGGGTGCCCTAGTCTAAGCCTAGGGGTGCCCTACCCTAAGCCTAGGGGTGCCCTAGCCTAAGCCTAGGGGTGCCCTAGCCTAAGCCTAGGGGTGCCCTAGCCTACGCCTAGGCTTTCCCTAGCCTAAGCCTAGTGGTGCCCTAGCCTTAGGCTAGGGGAGTCCTCGCCTTAGCCAAAGTCTTGGGGTGCCCTAACCTAAGCCTTGGGCTTCCCTACCTAAGCTCAGGGGTGCCCTAACCTAAGCCTAGGGGTTCCCTACCTAAGCCTAGGGGTGCCCTAACCTAAGCCTAGGGGTGCCCTAGCCTATGCCTACGGGTGCCTTAGCCTAAGCCTAGAGGTGCCCTAGCCTTAGGCTAGGGAAACCCTAGCCGTAGCCTAAGCCTAGGGTTGCCCTAGCCTAAGCCTAGGGGTGCCCTAGCCTAAGACTGGTGGTGCCCTAGCCTAAGCTTAGGGGTGCCCTAGCCTAAGCCTAGGGGTGCCCTAACCTAAGCCTAGGGGTGCCCTAGCCTTAAGCTAGGGGAGCCCTAGCCTTAACCTAAGCCTGGAGGTGCCCGAGCCTAAGCCTAGAGGTGCCCTAGCCTAAGCCTAGGGGTGCCCTATTCTAAGCCTAAGGGTGCCCTAGCCTTAGACTAGGGTAGCCCTAGCCTTAGCCTAAGCCTAGGGGTGCTCTAGCCTGAGCCTAAGGGTGCCGTAGCCTTAGCCTTGGGGTGCCCTAGTCTAAGCCTAGGGGAGCCCTAGCTTTAGCCTAAGCCTAGGGTGCCCTAGCCTAAACCTAGGGGTGCCCTAGCCTAAGCCTAGGGGTGCCTTAGCCTAAGCCTTGGGGTCCCCTAGCCTTAGCCTAATCCTAGGGGTACCCTAGCCGAAGCTTATGGGTGCCCTAGCCTATGACTAGGGGTGCCCTAGCCATAGGCTAGGGGAGCCCTAGCCTTAGCCTAAGCCTAGGGGTGTCCGAACCTAAGCCTAGGGTTGCCCTAGCCTAAGCCTAGGGGTGCCCTAGCCTTAGGCTAGGGGAGCCCTAGCCTTAGCCTATGCCTAGGGGTGCCCTAGCCTAAGCCTAGGGGTGCCCTAGCCTAAGCCTAGGGGTGCCCTAGCCTAGGCCTAGGCTTTCCCTAGCCTAAGCCTAGATGTGCCCTAGCCTAAGCCTAGGTGTGCCCTAGCCTAAGCCTAGGGGTGCCCTAGCCTTAGGCTAGCTGAACCCTAGCCTTAGGCTAGCTGAGCCCTAGCCTTAGCCTAAGCCTAGGGGTGCCCTAGCCTAACACTAAGGGTGCCCTAGCCTAAGCCTAGTGGTGCCCTAGCCTAAGCCAAGGGGTGCCCTAGCCTTAGCCTAAGCTTAGGGGTGCCCTAGCCTAAGACTAGGGGTGCCCTTTCCTAAGCTTAGTGGTGCCCTAGCGTAAGCCTAGGGGTGCCCTAGCCTAAGCCAAGGGGTGCCAAAGCCTAAGCCTAGGGGTGCCATAGCCTAAGCCTAGGGGTGCCCTAGCCTAAGCCTAGGGGTGCCCTAGCCTTAGGCTAGGGGATCCCTAGCAGTAGCCTAAGCCTAGGGGTGCCCTAGCCTAAGCCTAGGGGTGCCAAAGCCTAAGCCTAGGGGTGCCGTAGCCTAAGCCTAGGGGTGCCTTAGCCTAAGCCTAGGGGTGCACTTCCCTAAGCCTAGGGTTGCCCTAGCCTTAGCCTAGCTGAGCCCTAGCCTTAACCTAAGCCTAGGGGTGCCCTAGCCTAAGCCTAGGGGTGCCCTAGCCTAAGCCTAGGGGTGCCCTACCCTAAGCCTAGGGGTGCCCTAGCCTAAGCCTAGGGGTGCCCTAGCCTACGCCTAGGCTTTCCCTAGCCTAAGCCTAGTGGTGCCCTAGCCTTAGGCTAGGGGAGCCCTAAACTTAGCCTAAGCCTAGGGGTGCCCTAGCCTAAGACTAGGGGTGCGCTAGCCTAAGCTTAGGGGTGCCCTAGCCTAAGCCTAAGGGTGCCTTAACCTAGGCCTAGGGGTGCCCTAGGGTTAGACAAGGGGAGCCCTAACCTTTGCCTAAGCCTAGGGGTGCCCTAGCCTAAGCTTAGGGATGCCCTAGCCTAAGTCTAGGGGTGCCCTAGCCTAAGCCTAGGGGTGCCATAGCCTTAGGCTAGGGGGCCCTAGCCTTAGCCTAAGCCTAGGGGTGCCCTAGCCTAATCTTAGTGGTGTACTAACCTAAGCCTAGGGGTGCCCTAGCCTAAGCGTAGGGGTGCCCTAGCCAAAGCCTAGGGGTTCCCTACCCTTAGCCTAGGGGAGCCCTAGCCTTAGCGTAAGCCTTGGGGTGCCCTAGCCTAAGCCAAGGCGTGCCCTAGCCCAATCCTAGGGATGCCCTAGCGTTAGACTAGAGGAGCCCTAGACTTAGCTTAAGCCTAGGGCTGCCCTAGCCTAAGCCTAGGGGTGCCTTAGCCTAAGCCTAGGGGTGCACTTCCCTAAGCCTAGGGTTGCCCTAGCCTTAGCCTAGCTGAGCCCTAGCCTTAACCTAAGCCTAGGGGTGCCCTAGCCTAAGCCTAGGGGTGCCCTAGCCTAAGCCTAGGGGTGCCCTACCCTAAGCCTAGGGGTGCCCTAGCCTAAGCCTAGGGGTGCCCTAGCCTACGCCTAGGCTTTCCCTAGCCTAAGCCTAGTGGTGCCCTAGCCTTAGGCTAGGGGAGCCCTAAACTTAGCCTAAGCCTAGGGGTGCCCTAGCCTAAGACTAGGGGTGCGCTAGCCTAAGCTTAGGGGTGCCCTAGCCTAAGCCTAAGGGTGCCTTAACCTAGGCCTAGGGGTGCCCTAGGGTTAGACAAGGGGAGCCCTAACCTTTGCCTAAGCCTAGGGGTGCCCTAGCCTAAGCTTAGGGATGCCCTAGCCTAAGTCTAGGGGTGCCCTAGCCTAAGCCTAGGGGTGCCATAGCCTTAGGCTAGGGGGCCCTAGCCTTAGCCTAAGCCTAGGGGTGCCCTAGCCTAATCTTAGTGGTGTACTAACCTAAGCCTAGGGGTGCCCTAGCCTAAGCGTAGGGGTGCCCTAGCCAAAGCCTAGGGGTTCCCTACCCTTAGCCTAGGGGAGCCCTAGCCTTAGCGTAAGCCTTGGGGTGCCCTAGCCTAAGCCAAGGCGTGCCCTAGCCCAATCCTAGGGATGCCCTAGCGTTAGACTAGAGGAGCCCTAGACTTAGCTTAAGCCTAGGGCTGCCCTAGCCTAAGCCTAGGGGTGCCCTAGCCTATGTCCAGGGGTGTCCTAGCCTAAGGCAAGGGGTACCCTAGCCTTAGGCTAGGAGAGCCTAGCCTTAGCCTAAGCCTAGGGGTGCCCCAGCCTAAGCCTAGGGGTGCCCTAGCCCAAGTCTAGGGGTGCCTAGCCTAAGCATAGGGGTGCCCTAACCTAAGCCTAGGGGTTCCCTACCTAAGCCTAGGGCTGCCCTAGCCTAAGCCTAGGGGTGCCCTAGCCTATGTCTAGGGGTGCCCTAGCCTAAGGCAAAGGGTACCCTAGCCTTTGGCTAGGGGATCCCTACCCTTAGTCTAAGCCTAAGGGTGCCCTAGCCTAAGCCTATGGGTGCCCTAGCCAAAGTCTAGGGGTGTCCTAGCCTAAGCCTATGGGTACACTTGCCTTAGGCTAGGGGAGTCCTCGCCTTAGCCGAAGTCTTGGGGTGCCCTAACCTAAGCCTTGGGCTTCCCTACCTAAGCTCAGGGGTGCCCTAACCTAAGCCTAGGGGTTCCCTACCTAAGCCTAGGGGTGCCCTAACCTAAGCCTAGGGGTGCCCTAGCCTATGCCTACGGGTGCCTTAGCCTAAGCCTAGGGGTGCCCTAGCCTTAGGCTAGGGAAACCCTAGCCGTAGCCTAAGCCTAGGGTTGCCCTAGCCTAAGCCTAGGGGTGCCCTAGCCTAAGCCTGGTGGTGCCCTAGCCTAAGTTTAGGGGTGCCCTAGCCTAAGCCTAGGGGTGCCCTAGCCGAAGCTTATGGGTGCCCTAGCCTATGACTAGGGGTGCCCTAGCCATAGGCTAGGGGATCCCTAGCCTTAGACAAAGCCTAGGGGTGTCCGAACCTAAGCCTACGGTTGCCCTAGCCTAAGCCTAGGGGTGCCCTAGCCTTAGGCTAGGGGAGCCCTAGCATTAGCCTTAGCCTAAGGGTGCCCTAGCCTAATCCTAGGGGTTCCCTAGCCTAAGCCTAGAGGTGCCCTAGCCTAAGCCTAGGTGTGCCCGAGCCTAAGGCTAGAGGTGCCCTAGCCTTAGTCTAGTGGAGCCCTAGCCTTAGCCTAAGCCTAGGGGTGCACTACCCTAAGCCTAGGGTTGCCCTAGCCTTAACCTAGCTGAGCCCTAGACTTAACCTAAGCCTAGGGGTGCCCTAGCCTAAGCCTAGGGGTGCCCTAGTCTAAGCCTAGGGGTGCCCTACCCTAAGCCTAGGGGTGCCCTAGCCTAATCCTAGGGGTGCCCTAGCCTAAGCCTAGGGGTGCCCTAGCCTACGCCTAGGCTTTCCCTAGCCTAAGCCTAGTGGTGCCCTAGCCTTAGGCTAGGGGAGCCCTAGCCTTAGCCTAAGCCTAGGGGTGCCCCAGCCTAAGCCTAGGGGTGCCCTAACCCAAGTCTAGGGGTGCCTAGCCTAAGCATAGGGGTGCCCTAACCTAAGCCGAAGGGTGCCCTAGCCTAAGCCTAGGTGTGTCCTAGGGTTAGACAAGGGGAGCCCTAACCTTAGCCTAAGTCTAGTGGTGCCCTAGCCTAAGCTTAGGGGTGCCCTAGCCTAAGCCTAGGGGTGCCCTAGCCTAAGCCTAGGGGTGCCATAGCCTTAGGCTAGGGGGCCCTAGCCTTAGCCTAAGCCTAGGTGTGCCCTAGCCTAATCTTAGTGGTGTCCTAACCTAAGCCTAGGGTGCCCTAGCCTAAGCGTAGGGGTGCCCTATCCAAAGCCTAGGGGTTCCCTACCCTTAGGCTAGGTGAGCCCTAGCCTTAGCGTAAGCCTTGGGGTGCCCTAGCCTAAGCCAAGGGGTGCCCTAGCCCAATCCTGGGGATGCCCTAGCGTTAGGCTAGAGGAGCCCTAGCCTTAGCTTAAGCCTTGGGCTGCCCTAGCCTAAGCCTAGGGGTGCCCTAGCCTATGTCTAGGGGTGCCCTAGCCTAAGGCAAGGGGTACCCTAGCCTTAGGCTAGGAGAGCCCTAGCCTGAGCCTAAGCCTAGGGGTGTCCCAGCCTAAGCCTAGGGGTGCCCTAGCCCAAGTCTAGGGGTGCCTAGCCTAAGCATAGGGGTGCCCTAACCTAAGCCTAGGGGTTCCCTACCTAAGCCTAGGGCTGCCCTAGCCTAAGCCTAGGGGTGCCCTAGCCTATGTCTAGGGGTGCCCTAGCCTAAGGCAAGGGGTACCCTAGCCTTAGGCTAGGGGATCCCTAGCCTTAGTCTAAGCCTAAGGGTGCCCTAGCCTAAGCCTAGGGGTGCCCTACCCTAAGCCTAGGGGTGCCCTAGCCAAAGTCTAGGGGTGTCCTAGCCTAAGCCTATGGGTACACTTGCCTTAGGCTAGGGGAGTCCTCGCCTTAGCCGAAGTCTTGGGTTGCCCTAACCTAAGCCTAGGGCTTCCCTACCTAAGCTCAGGGGTGCCCTAACCTAAGCCTAGGGGTTCCCTACCTAAGCCTAGGGGTGCCCTAACCTAAGCCTAGAGGTACCCTAGCCTATGCCTACGGGTGCCTTAGCCTAAGCCTAGGGGTGCCCTAGCCTTAGGCTAGGGAAACCCTAGCCGTAGCCTAAGCCTAGGGTTGCCCTAGCCTAAGCCTAGGGGTGCCCTAGCCTAAGCCTGGTGGTGCCCTAGCCTAAGCCTAGGGGTGCCCTAACCTAAGCCTAGGGGTGCCCTAACCTAAGCCTAGGGGTGCCCTAGCCTTAAGCTAGGGGAGCCCTAGCCTTAACCTAAGCCTGGAGGTGCCCTAGCCTAAGCCTAGGGGTGCCCTAGCCTAAGCCTAGGGGTGCCCTATTCTAAGCCTAAGGGTGCCCTAGCCTTAGACTAGGGTAGCCCTAGCCTTAGCCTAAGCCTAGGGGTGCCCTTGCCAAAGCCTAGGGGTGCCCTAGCCTAAGCCTAGGGGTGCCTTAGCCTTAGGCTAGGGGAGCCCTAGCTTTAGCCTAAGCCTAGGGGTCACCTAGCCTATGCCTACGGGTGCCTTAGCCTTAGGCTAGGGATCCCTAGCCTTAGCCTAAGCGTAGGGGTTCCCTAGCCAAAGTGTAGGGGTGCCCTAGCCTGAGCCTTGGGGTCCCCGAGCCTTATTCTACGCCTAGGGTTGCCCTAGCCTAAGCCTAGGGGTGCCCTAGCCTTAGGCTAGCTGAGCCCTAGCCTTAGCCTAAGCCTAGGGGTGCCCTAGCCTACGCCTAGGGGTGCCCTAGCCTAAATCTAGTGGTGCCCTAGCCTTGGGCTAGGGGAGCCCTAGCCTTAGCCTAAGGGTGCCCTAGCCTTAGGCTAGAGGGCCCTAGCCTTAGCCTAAACCTAGTGGTGCCCTAGCCTAAGACTAGGGGTGCCCTAGCCTAATCTTAGGGGTGCCCTAGCCTAAGCCTAGGGGTGCCCTAGCCTAAGCCTAGGGGTGCCCTAGGGTTAGGCAAGGGGAGCACTAGCCTTAGCCTAAGCCTAGGCGTGCCCTTGCCTAAGCTTAGGGGTGCTCTAGCCCAAGACTAGGGGTGCCCTAGCCTAAGCCTAGGGGTTCCCTAGCCTAAGCCTAGGGGTGCCCTTGCCTTAGGCTAGAGGGCCCTAGCCTTAGCCTAAGCCTAGGGGTGCCCTAGCCTAAGCCTAGTGGTGTCCTGGCCTTATCCTAGGGGTGCCCAAGCCTAAGCCTAGGGGTGCCCTAGCCTTAGACTAGGGGAGCCCTAGCCTTAGCCTAAGCCTAGGGGTGCCCTAGCCTAAGCCTAGAGGTGCCCTAGCGTAAGCCTAGGGTTGCCCTAGCCTAAGCCTAGGGGTGCCCTAGCCTAAGCCTAGGGGTGCCCTAACCTTAGGCTAGGGTGCCCTAGCCTTAGCCTAAGCTTGGGGAGCCCTAGCCTAAACCTAGGGGTTCACTGGCCTAAGCCTAGGGGTGACCTAGCCTTAGGCTAGCGGAGCCCTAGCCTTAGTCTAAGCCTAGGGGTGCCCTAGCCTAAGCCTAGGGTTACCTTAGCCTAAGTCTACGGGTTCCCTACCTAAGCCTAGGGGTGCCCTAGCTTAAGCCTACGGGTACCCTAGCCTAAGCCTAGGGGTGCCCTAGCCTAAGCCTAGGGGTGCCCTGGCCTAAGTCTAGGGGTGTCCTAGCCTAAACCTATGGGTACCCTTGCCTTAGGCTAGGGGAGTCCTCGCTTTAGCCGAAGTCTTGGGGTGCCGTAACCTAAGCCTAGGGCTTCCCTACCTAAGCTCAGGGGTGCCCTAACCTAAGCCTAGGGGTTCCCTACCTAAGCCTAGGGGTGCCCTAACCTTAGCCTAGGGGTGCCCTAGCCTAAACCTGATGGTGCCCTAGCCTAAGACTAGGGGTGTCCTAGCCTAAGCCTAGGGGTGCCCTAGCCTAAGCCTAGATGTGCCCTAGCCTAAGCGTGGGGGTGCCCTAGCCTAAGCCTAGGGGTGCCCTAGTCTTAGGCTAGCTGAGCCCTAGCCTTAGGATAGCTGAGCCCTAGCCTTAGCCTAAGTCTAGGGGTGCCCTAGCCTATGCCTACGGGTGCCCTAGCCTAAGCCTAGTGGTGCCCTAGCCTAAGCCAAGGGGTGCCCTAGCCTTAGCCTAAGCCTAGGGGTGCCCTAGCCTAAGACTAGGGGTGCCCTATCCCAAGCTTAGTGGTGCCCTAGCGTAAGCCTAGGGGTGCCCTAGCCTAAGTCTAGGGGTGCCAAAGCCTAAGCCTAGGGTTGCCGTAGGCTAAGCCCTGGGGGTGCCCTAGCCTAAGCCTAGGGGTTCCCTAGCCTTAGGCTAGGGGAGCCCTAGCATTAGCCTAAGCCTAGGGGTGCCCTAGCCTAATCCTAGGTGTGCCCTAGCCTAAGCCTAGCGGTGCCCTATTCTAAGGCTAGAGGTGCCCTAGCCTTAGTCTAGTGGAGCCCTAGCCTTAGCCTAAGCCTAGGGGTGCACTACCCTAAGCCTAGGGTTGCCCTAGCCTTAGCCTAGCTGAGCCCTAGCCTTAACATAAGCCTAGGGGTGCCCTAGCCTAAGCCTGGGGGTGCCCTAGCCTAAGCCTAGGGGTGCCCTACCCTAAGCCTAGGGGTGCCCTAGCCTAAGCCTAGGGGTGCCCTAGCCTAAGCCTAGGGGTGCCCTAGCCTAAGCCTAGGGGTGCCCTAGCCTACGCCTAGGCTTTCCCTAGCCTAAGACTAGTGGTGCCCTAGCCTTAGGCTAGGGGAGCCCTAGCCTTAGCCTAAGCCTAGGGGTGCCCTAGCCTAAGACTAGGGGTGCGCTAGCCTAAGCTTAGGGGTGCCCTAGCCTAAGCCTAAGGGTGCCCGAGCCTAAGCCTAGGGGTGCCCTAGGGTTAGACAAGGGGAGCCCTAACCTTAGCCTAAGCCTAGGGGTGCCCTAGCCTAAGCTTAGGGGTGCCCTAGCCTAAGCCTAGGGGTGCCCTAGCCTAATCCTAGGGGTGCCCTAGCCAAAGTCTAGGGGTGTCCTAGCCTAAGCCTATGGGTACACTTGCCTTAGGCTAGGGGAGTCCTCGCCTTAGCCGAAGTCTTGGGGTGCCCTAACCTAAGCCTAGGGCTTCCCTACCTAAGCTCAGGGGTGCCCTAACCTAAGCCTAGGGGTTCCCTACCTAAGCCTAGGGGTGCCCTAACCTAAGCCTAGGGGTGCCCTAGCCTATGCCTACTGGTGCCTTAGCCTAAGCCTAGGGGTGCCCTAGCCTTAGGCTAGGGAAACCCTAGCCGTAGCCTAAGCCTAGGGTTGCTCTAGCCTAAGACTAGGGGTGCCCTAGCCTAAGCCTGGTGGTGCCCTAGCCTAAGCTTAGGGGTTCCCTAGCCTAAGCCTAGGGGTGCCCTAACCTAAGCCCAGGGGTGCCCTAGCCTTAAGCTAGGGGAGCCCTAGCCTTAACCTAAGCCTGGAGGTGCCCTAGCCTAAGCCTAGGGGTGCCCTAGCCTAAGCCTAGGGGTGCCCTATTCTAAGCCTAAGGGTGCCCTAGCCTTAGACTAGGGTAGCCCTAGCCTTAGCCTAAGCCTAGGGGTGCCCTAGCCTAAGCCTAGGGGTGCCCTAGCCTAAGCCTAGGGGTGCCCTAGCCTTAGGCTAGGGGAGCCCTAGCTTTAGCCTAAGCCTAGGGGTCACCTAGCCTATGCCTAGGGGTGCCTTATCCTTAGGCTAGGGATCCCTAGCCTTAGCCTAAGCGTAGGGGTTCCCTAGCCTAAGTGTAGGGGTGCCCTAGCCTGAGCCTTGGGGTCCCCGAGCCTTATTCTACGCCTAGGGTTGCCCTAGCCTAGGCCTAGGCTTTCCCTAGCCTAAGCCTAGATGTGCCCTAGCCTAAGCCTAGGTGTGCCCTAGCCTAAGCCTAGGGGTGCCCTAGCCTTAGGCTAGCTGAACCCTAGCCTTAGGCTAGCTGAGCCCTAGCCTTAGCCTAAGCCTAGGGGTGCCCTAGCCTAACACTAAGGGTGCCCTAGCCTAAGCCTAGTGGTGCCCTAGCCTAAGCCAAGGGGTGCCCTAGCCTTAGCCTAAGCTTAGGGGTGCCCTAGCCTAAGACTAGGGGTGCCCTTTCCTAAGCTTAGTGGTGCCCTAGCGTAAGCCTAGGGGTGCCCTAGCCTAAGCCTAGGGGTGCCAAAGCCTAAGCCTAGGGGTGCCATAGCCTAAGCCTAGGGGTGCCCTAGCCTAAGCCTAGGGGTGCCCTAGCCTTAGGCTAGGGGATCCCTAGCAGTAGCCTAAGCCTAGGGGTGCCCTAGCCTAAGCCTAGGGGTGCCAAAGCCTAAGCCTAGGGGTGCCGTAGCCTAAGCCTAGGGGTGCCTTAGCCTAAGCCTAGGGGTGCACTTCCCTAAGCCTAGGGTTGCCCTAGCCTTAGCCTAGCTGAGCCCTAGCCTTAACCTAAGCCTAGGGGTGCCCTAGCCTAAGCCTAGGGGTGCCCTAGCCTAAGCCTAGGGGTGCCCTACCCTAAGCCTAGGGGTGCCCTAGCCTAAGCCTAGGGGTGCCCTTGCCTACGCCTAGGCTTTCCCTAGCCTAAGCCTAGTGGTGCCCTAGCCTTAGGCTAGGGGAGCCCTAAACTTAGCCTAAGCCTAGGGGTGCCCTAGCCTAAGACTAGGGGTGCGCTAGCCTAAGCTTAGGGGTGCCCTAGCCTAAGCCTAAGGGTGCCTTAACCTAGGCCTAGGGGTGCCCTAGGGTTAGACAAGGGGAGCCCTAACCTTTGCCTAAGCCTAGGGGTGCCCTAGCCTAAGCTTAGGGATGCCCTAGCCTAAGTCTAGGGGTGCCCTAGCCTAAGCCTAGGGGTGCCATAGCCTTAGGCTAGGGGGCCCTAGCCTTAGCCTAAGCCTAGGGGTGCCCTAGCCTAATCTTAGTGGTGTACTAACCTAAGCCTAGGGGTGCCCTAGCCTAAGCGTAGGGGTGCCCTAGCCAAAGCCTAGGGGTTCCCTACCCTTAGCCTAGGGGAGCCCTAGCCTTAGCGTAAGCCTTGGGGTGCCCTAGCCTAAGCCAAGGCGTGCCCTAGCCCAATCCTAGGGATGCCCTAGCGTTAGACTAGAGGAGCCCTAGACTTAGCTTAAGCCTAGGGCTGCCCTAGCCTAAGCCTAGGGGTGCCCTAGCCTATGTCCAGGGGTGTCCTAGCCTAAGGCAAGGGGTACCCTAGCCTTAGGCTAGGAGAGCCTAGCCTTAGCCTAAGCCTAGGGGTGCCCCAGCCTAAGCCTAGGGGTGCCCTAGCCCAAGTCTAGGGGTGCCTAGCCTAAGCATAGGGGTGCCCTAACCTAAGCCTAGGGGTTCCCTACCTAAGCCTAGGGCTGCCCTAGCCTAAGCCTAGGGGTGCCCTAGCCTATGTCTAGGGGTGCCCTAGCCTAAGGCAAAGGGTACCCTAGCCTTTGGCTAGGGGATCCCTACCCTTAGTCTAAGCCTAAGGGTGCCCTAGCCTAAGCCTAGGGGTGCCCTAGCCAAAGTCTAGGGGTGTCCTAGCCTAAGCCTATGGGTACACTTGCCTTAGGCTAGGGGAGTCCTCGCCTTAGCCGAAGTCTTGGGGTGCCCTAACCTAAGCCTTGGGCTTCCCTACCTAAGCTCAGGGGTGCCCTAACCTAAGCCTAGGGGTTCCCTACCTAAGCCTAGGGGTGCCCTAACCTAAGCCTAGGGGTGCCCTAGCCTATGCCTACGGGTGCCTTAGCCTAAGCCTAGGGGTGCCCTAGCCTTAGGCTAGGGAAACCCTAGCCGTAGCCTAAGCCTAGGGTTGCCCTAGCCTAAGCCTAGGGGTGCCCTAGCCTAAGCCTGGTGGTGCCCTAGCCTAAGTTTAGGGGTGCCCTAGCCTAAGCCTAGGGGTGCCCTAGCCGAAGCTTATGGGTGCCCTAGCCTATGACTAGGGGTGCCCTAGCCATAGGCTAGGGGATCCCTAGCCTTAGACAAAGCCTAGGGGTGTCCGAACCTAAGCCTACGGTTGCCCTAGCCTAAGCCTAGGGGTGCCCTAGCCTTAGGCTAGGGGAGCCCTAGCATTAGCCTTAGCCTAAGGGTGCCCTAGCCTAATCCTAGGGGTTCCCTAGCCTAAGCCTAGAGGTGCCCTAGCCTAAGCCTAGGTGTGCCCGAGCCTAAGGCTAGAGGTGCCCTAGCCTTAGTCTAGTGGAGCCCTAGCCTTAGCCTAAGCCTAGGGGTGCACTACCCTAAGCCTAGGGTTGCCCTAGCCTTAACCTAGCTGAGCCCTAGACTTAACCTAAGCCTAGGGGTGCCCTAGCCTAAGCCTAGGGGTGCCCTAGTCTAAGCCTAGGGGTGCCCTACCCTAAGCCTAGGGGTGCCCTAGCCTAAGCCTAGGGGTGCCCTAGCCTAAGCCTAGGGGTGCCCTAGCCTACGCCTAGGCTTTCCCTAGCCTAAGCCTAGTGGTGCCCTAGCCTTAGGCTAGGGGAGCCCTAGCCTTAGCCTAAGCCTAGGGGTGCCCCAGCCTAAGCCTAGGGGTGCCCTAACCCAAGTCTAGGGGTGCCTAGCCTAAGCATAGGGGTGCCCTAACCTAAGCCGAAGGGTGCCCTAGCCTAAGCCTAGGGGTGTCCTAGGGTTAGACAAGGGGAGCCCTAACCTTAGCCTAAGCCTAGTGGTGCCCTAGCCTAAGCTTAGGGGTGCCCTAGCCTAAGCCTAGGGGTGCCCTAGCCTAAGCCTAGGGGTGCCATAGCCTTAGGCTAGGGGGCCCTAGCCTTAGCCTAAGCCTAGGTGTGCCCTAGCCTAATCTTAGTGGTGTCCTAACCTAAGCCTAGGGTGCCCTAGCCTAAGCGTAGGGGTGCCCTATCCAAAGCCTAGGGGTTCCCTACCCTTAGGCTAGGTGAGCCCTAGCCTTAGCGTAAGCCTTGGGGTGCCCTAGCCTAAGCCAAGGGGTGCCCTAGCCCAATCCTGGGGATGCCTTAGCGTTAGGCTAGAGGAGCCCTAGCCTTAGCTTAAGCCTTGGGCTGCCCTAGCCTAAGCCTAGGGGTGCCCTAGCCTATGTCTAGGGGTGCCCTAGCCTAAGGCAAGGGGTACCCTAGCCTTAGGCTAGGAGAGCCCTAGCCTGAGCCTAAGCCTAGGGGTGCCCCAGCCTAAGCCTAGGGGTGCCCTAGCCCAAGTCTAGGGGTGCCTAGCCTAAGCATAGGGGTGCCCTAACCTAAGCCTAGGGGTTCCCTACCTAAGCCTAGGGCTGCCCTAGCCTAAGCCTAGGGGTGCCCTAGCCTATGTCTAGGGGTGCCCTAGCCTAAGGCAAGGGGTACCCTAGCCTTAGGCTAGGGGATCCCTAGCCTTAGTCTAAGCCTAAGGGTGCCCTAGCCTAAGCCTAGGGGTGCCCTACCCTAAGCCTAGGGGTGCCCTAGCCAAAGTCTAGGGGTGTCCTAGCCTAAGCCTATGGGTACACTTGCCTTAGGCTAGGGGAGTCCTCGCCTTAGCCGAAGTCTTGGGTTGCCCTAACCTAAGCCTAGGGCTTCCCTACCTAAGCTCAGGGGTGCCCTAACCTAAGCCTAGGGGTTCCCTACCTAAGCCTAGGGGTGCCCTAACCTAAGCCTAGAGGTACCCTAGCCTATGCCTACGGGTGCCTTAGCCTAAGCCTAGGGGTGCCCTAGCCTTAGGCTAGGGAAACCCTAGCCGTAGCCTAAGCCTAGGGTTGCCCTAGCCTAAGCCTAGGGGTGCCCTAGCCTAAGCCTGGTGGTGCCCTAGCCTAAGCCTAGGGGTGCCCTAACCTAAGCCTAGGGGTGCCCTAACCTAAGCCTAGGGGTGCCCTAGCCTTAAGCTAGGGGAGCCCTAGCCTTAACCTAAGCCTGGAGGTGCCCTAGCCTAAGCCTAGGGGTGCCCTAGCCTAAGCCTAGGGGTGCCCTATTCTAAGCCTAAGGGTGCCCTAGCCTTAGACTAGGGTAGCCCTAGCCTTAGCCTAAGCCTAGGGGTGCCCTTGCCAAAGCCTAGGGGTGCCCTAGCCTAAGCCTAGGGGTGCCTTAGCCTTAGGCTAGGGGAGCCCTAGCTTTAGCCTAAGCCTAGGGGTCACCTAGCCTATGCCTACGGGTGCCTTAGCCTTAGGCTAGGGATCCCTAGCCTTAGCCTAAGCGTAGGGGTTCCCTAGCCAAAGTGTAGGGGTGCCCTAGCCTGAGCCTTGGGGTCCCCGAGCCTTATTCTACGCCTAGGGTTGCCCTAGCCTAAGCCTAGGGGTGCCCTAGCCTTAGGCTAGCTGAGCCCTAGCCTTAGCCTAAGCCTAGGGGTGCCCTAGTCTACGCCTAGGGGTGCCCTAGCCTAAATCTAGTGGTGCCCTAGCCTTGGGCTAGGGGAGCCCTAGCCTTAGCCTAAGGGTGCCCTAGCCTTAGGCTAGAGGGCCCTAGCCTTAGCCTAAACCTAGTGGTGCCCTAGCCTAAGACTAGGGGTGCCCTAGCCTAATCTTAGGGGTGCCCTAGCCTAAGCCTAGGGGTGCCCTAGCCTAAGCCTAGGGGTGCCCTAGGGTTAGGCAAGGGGAGCACTAGCCTTAGCCTAAGCCTAGGCGTGCCCTTGCCTAAGCTTAGGGGTGCTCTAGCCCAAGACTAGGGGTGCCCTAGCCTAAGCCTAGGGGTTCCCTAGCCTAAGCCTAGGGGTGCCCTAGCCTTAGGCTAGAGGGCCCTAGCCTTAGCCTAAGCCTAGGGGTGCCCTAGCCTAAGCCTAGTGGTGTCCTAGCCTTATCCTAGGGGTGCCCAAGCCTAAGCCTAGGGGTGCCCTAGCCTTAGACTAGGGGAGCCCTAGCCTTAGCCTAAGCCTAGGGGTGCCCTAGCCTAAGCCTAGAGGTGCCCTAGCGTAAGCCTAGGGTTGGCCTAGCCTAAGCCTAGGGGTGCCCTAGCCTAAGCCTAGGGGTGCCCTAACCTTAGGCTAGGGTGCCCTAGCCTTAGCCTAAGCTTGGGGAGCCCTAGCCTAAACCTAGGGGTTCACTGGCCTAAGCCTAGGGGTGACCTAGCCTTAGGCTAGCGGAGCCCTAGCCTTAGTCTAAGCCTAGGGGTGCCCTAGCCTAAGCCTAGGGTTACCTTAGCCTAAGCCTAGGGGTGCCCTAGCCTAAGCCTAGGGGTGCCCTGGCCTAAGTCTAGGGGTGTCCTAGCCTAAACCTATGGGTACCCTTGCCTTAGGCTAGGGGAGTCCTCACTTTAGCCGAAGTCTTGGGGTGCCGTAACCTAAGCCTAGGGCTTCCCTACCTAAGCTCAGGGGTGCCCTAACCTAAGCCTAGGGGTTCCCTACCTAAGCCTAGGGGTGCCCTAACCTTAGCCTAGGGGTGCCCTAGCCTAAACCTGATGGTGCCCTAGCCTAAGACTAGGGGTGTCCTAGCCTAAGCCTAGGGGTGCCCTAGCCTAAGCCTAGATGTGCCCTAGCCTAAGCGTGGGGGTGCCCTAGCCTAAGCCTAGGGGTGCCCTAGTCTTAGGCTAGCTGAGCCCTAGCCTTAGGATAGCTGAGCCCTAGCCTTAGCCCAAGTCTAGGGGTGCCCTAGCCTATGCCTACGGGTGCCCTAGCCTAAGCCTAGTGGTGCCCTAGCCTAAGCCAAGGGGTGCCCTAGCCTTAGCCTAAGCCTAGGGGTGCCCTAGCCTAAGACTAGGGGTGCCCTATCCCAAGCTTAGTGGTGCCCTAGCGTAAGCCTAGGGGTGCCCTAGCCTAAGCCTAGGGGTGCCAAAGCCTAAGCCTAGGGTTGCCGTAGGCTAAGCCCTGGGGGTGCCCTAGCCTAAGCCTAGGGGTTCCCTAGCCTTAGGCTAGGGGAGCCCTAGCATTAGCCTAAGCCTAGGGGTGCCCTAGCCTAATCCTAGGTGTGCCCTAGCCTAAGCCTAGCGGTGCCCTATTCTAAGGCTAGAGGTGCCCTAGCCTTAGTCTAGTGGAGCCCTAGCCTTAGCCTAAGCCTAGGGGTGCACTACCCTAAGCCTAGGGTTGCCCTAGCCTTAGCCTAGCTGAGCCCTAGCCTTAACATAAGCCTAGGGGTGCCCTAGCCTAAGCCTGGGGGTGCCCTAGCCTAAGCCTAGGGGTGCCCTACCCTAAGCCTAGGGGTGCCCTAGCCTAAGCCTAGGGGTGCCCTAGCCTAAGCCTAGGGGTGCCCTAGCCTAAGCCTAGGGGTGCCCTAGCCTACGCCTAGGCTTTCCCTAGCCTAAGACTAGTGGTGCCCTAGCCTTAGGCTAGGGGAGCCCTAGCCTTAGCCTAAGCCTAGGGGTGCCCTAGCCTAAGACTAGGGGTGCGCTAGCCTAAGCTTAGGGGTGCCCTAGCCTAAGCCTAAGGGTGCCCGAGCCTAAGCCTAGGGGTGCCCTAGGGTTAGACAAGGGGAGCCCTAACCTTAGCCTAAGCCTAGGGGTGCCCTAGCCTAAGCTTAGGGGTGCCCTAGCCTAAGCCTAGGGGTGCCCTAGCCTAATCCTAGGGGTGCCCTAGCCAAAGTCTAGGGGTGTCCTAGCCTAAGCCTATGGGTACACTTGCCTTAGGCTAGGGGAGTCTTCGCCTTAGCCGAAGTCTTGGGGTGCCCTAACCTAAGCCTAGGGCTTCCCTACCTAAGCTCAGGGGTGCCCTAACCTAAGCCTAGGGGTTCCCTACCTAAGCCTAGGGGTGCCCTAACCTAAGCCTAGGGGTGCCCTAGCCTATGCCTACTGGTGCCTTAGCCTAACCTAGGGGTGCCCTAGCCTTAGGCTAGGGAAACCCTAGCCGTAGCCTAAGCCTAGGGTTGCTCTAGCCTAAGACTAGGGGTGCCCTAGCCTAAGCCTGGTGGTGCCCTAGCCTAAGCTTAGGGGTTCCCTAGCCTAAGCCTAGGGGTGCCCTAACCTAAGCCCAGGGGTGCCCTAGCCTTAAGCTAGGGGAGCCCTAGCCTTAACCTAAGCCTGGAGGTGCCCTAGCCTAAGCCTAGGGGTGCCCTAGCCTAAGCCTAGGGGTGCCCTATTCTAAGCCTAAGGGTGCCCTAGCCTTAGACTAGGGTAGCCCTAGCCTTAGCCTAAGCCTAGGGGTGCCCTAGCCTAAGCCTAGGGGTGCCCTAGCCTAAGCCTAGGGGTGCCCTAGCCTTAGGCTAGGGGAGCCCTAGCTTTAGCCTAAGCCTAGGGGTCACCTAGCCTATGCCTAGGGGTGCCTTATCCTTAGGCTAGGGATCCCTAGCCTTAGCCTAAGCGTAGGGGTTCCCTAGCCTAAGTGTAGGGGTGCCCTAGCCTGAGCCTTGGGGTCCCCGAGCCTTATTCTACGCCTAGGGTTGCCCTAGCCTAAGCCTAGGGGTGCCCTAGCCTTAGGCTAGCTGAGCCCTAGCCTTAGCCTAACCCTAGTGGTGCCCTAGCCTACGCCTAGGGGTGCCCTATCCTAAACCTAGTGGTGCCCTAGCCTTGGGCTAGGGGAGCCCTAGCCTTAGCCTAAGCCTAGGGGTGCCCCAGCCTAAGCCTAGGGGTGCCCTAACCCAAGTCTAGGGGTGCCTAGCCTAAGCATAGGGGTGCCCTAACCTAAGCCGAAGGGTGCCCTAGCCCAAGCCTAGGGGTGTCCTAGGGTTAGACAAGGGGAGCCCTAACCTTAGCCTAATCCTAGTGGTGCCCTAGCCTAAGCTTAGGGGTGCCCTAGCCTAAGCCTAGGGGTGCCCTAGCCTAAGCCTAGGGGTGCCATAGCCTTAGGCTAGGGGGCCCTAGCCTTAGCCTAAGCCTAGGGGTGCCCTAGCCTAATCTTAGTGGTGTCCTAACCTAAGCCTAGGGGTGCCCTAGCCTAAGCGTAGGGGTGCCCTAGCCAAAGCCTAGGGGTTCCCTACCCTTAGGCTAGATGAGCCCTAGACTTAGCGTAAGCCTTGGGGTGCCCTAGCCTAAGCCAAGGGGTGCCCTAGCCCAATCCTAGGGATGCCCTAGCGTTAGGCTAGAGGAGCCCTAGCCTTAGCTTAAGCCTTGGGCTGCCCTAGCCTAAGCCTAGGGGTGCCCTAGCCTATGTCTAGGGGTGCCCTAGCCTAAGGTAAGGGGTACCCTAGCCTTAGGCTAGGAGAGCCCTAGCCTTAGCCTAAGCCTAGGGGTGCCCCAGCCTAAGCCTAGTGGTGCCCTAGCCCAAGTCTAGGGGTGCCTAGCCTAAGCATAGGGGTGCCCTAACCTAAGCCTAGGGGTTCCCTACCTAAGCCTAGGGCTGCCCTAGCCTAAGCCTAGGGGTGCCCTAGCCTATGTCTAGGGGTGCCCTAGCCTAAGGCAAGGGGTACCCGAGCCTAAGCCTAGGGGTGCCCTAGGGTTAGACAAGGGGAGCCCTAACCTTAGCCTAAGCCTAGGGGTGCCCTAGCCTAAGCTTAGGGGTGCCCTAGCCTAAGCCTAGGGGTGCCCTAGCCTAAGCCTAGGTGTGCCCTAGCCAAAGTCTAGGGGTGTCCTTGCCTAAGCCTATGGGTACACTTGCCTTAGGCTAGGGGAGTCCTCGCCTTAGCCGAAGTCTTGGGGTGCCCTAACCTAAGCCTAGGGCTTCCCTACCTAAGCTCAGGGGTGCCCTAACCTAAGCCTAGGGGTTCCCTACCTAAGCCTAGGGGTGCCCTAACCTAAGCCTAGGGGTGCCCTAGCCTATGCCAACGGGTGCCTTAGCCTAAGCCTAGGGGTGCCCTAGCCTTAGGCTAGGGAAACCCTAGCCATAGCCTAAGCCTAGGGTTGCCCTAACCTAAGCCTAGGGGTGCCCTAGCCTAAGCCTGGTGGTGCCCTAGTCTAAGCCTAGGGGTGCCCTAACCTAAGCCTAGGGGTGCCCTAACCTAAGCCTAGGGGTGCCCTATTCTAAGCCTAAGGGTGCCCTAGCCTTAGACTAGGGTAGCCCTAGCCTTAGCCTAAGCCTAGGGGTGCCCTAGCCTAAGCCTAGGGGTGCCCTAGCCTAAGCCTAGGGGTGCCCTAGCCTTAATCTAGGGGAGCCCTAGCTTTAGCCTAAGCCTAGGGGTCACCTAGCCTATGCCTAGGGGTGGCTTAGCCTTAGGCTAGGTATCCCTAGCCTTAGCCTAAGCGTAGGGGTTCCCTAGCCAAAGTGTAGGGGTGCCCTAGCCTGAGCCTTGGGGTCCCCGAGCCTTATTCTACGCCTAGGGTTGCCCTAGCCTAAGCCTAGGGGTGCCCTAGCCTTAGGCTAGCTGAGCCCTAGCCTTAGTATAAGCCTAGGGGTGCCCTAGCCTACGCCTAGGGGTGCCGTAGCCTAAACCTAGTGGTGCCCTAGCCTTGGGCTAGGGGAGCCCTAGCCTTAGCCTAAGGGTGCCCTAGCCTTAGGCTAGAGGGCCCTAGCCTTAGCCTAAACCTAGTGGTGCCCTAGCCTAAGACTAGGGGTGCCCTAGCCTAATCTTAGGGGTGCCCTAGCCTAAGCCTAGGGGTGCCCTAGCCTAAGCCTAGGGGTGCCCTAGGGTTAGGCAAGGGGAGCCCTAGCCTTAGCCTAAGCCTAGGTGTGCCCTAGCCTAAGCTTAGGGGTGCTCTAGCCTAAGACTAGGGGTGCCCTATCCTAAGCCTAGGGGTGCCCTAGCCTTAGGCTAGAGGGCCCTAGCCTTAGCCTAAGCCTAGGGGTGCCCTAGCCTAAGCCTAGTGGTGTCCTAGCCTTATCCTAGGGGTGCCCTAGCCTAAGCCTAGGGGTGCCCTAGCCTTAGACTAGGGGAGCCCTAGCCTTAGCCTAAGCCTAGGGGTGCCCTAGCCTAAGCCTAGAGGTGCCCTAGCGTAAGACTAGGGTTGGCCTAGCGTAAGCCTAGGGTGCCCTAGCCTAAGCCTAGGGGTGCCCTAACCTTAGGCTAGGGTAGCCCTAGCCTTAGCCTAAGCCTTTGGGAGCCCTAGCCTAAACCTAGGGGTTCCCTGGCCTAAGCCTAGGGGTGACCTAGCCTTAGGCTAGCGGAGCCCTAGCCTTAGTCTAAGCCTAGGGGTGCCCTAGCCTAAGCCTAATGTTACCTTAGCCTAAGTCTAGGGGTTCCCGACCTAAGCCTAGGGGTGCCCTAGCTTAAGCCTACGGGTGCCCTAGCCTAAGCCTAGGGGTGCCCTAGCCTAAGCCTAGGGGTGCCCTGGCCTAAGTCTAGGGGTGTCCTAGCCTAAACCTATGGGTACCCTTGCCTTAGGCTAGGGGAGTCCTCGCCTTAGCCGAAGTCTTGGGGTGCCGTAACCTAATCCTAGGGCTTCCCTACCTAAGCTCAGGGGTGTCCTAACCTAAGCCTAGGGGTTCCCTACCTAAGCCTAGGGGTGCCCTAACCTTAGCCTAGGGGTGCCCTAGCCTATGCCTACGGGTGCCTTAGCCTAAGCCTAGGGGTGCCCTAGCCTTAGGTTAGGGAAACCCTAGCCTTAGAGTAAGCCTAGGGGTGCCCTAGCCTAAGCCTAGGGGTGCCGTAGCCTAAACCTGATGGTGCCCTAGCCTAAGACTAGGGGTGCCCTAGCCTAAGCCTAGGGGTGCCCTAGCCTAAGCCTAGATGTGCCCTATCCTAAGCGTAGGGGTGCCCTAGCCTAAGCCTAGGGGTGCCATAGTCTTAGGCTAGCTGAGCCCTAGCCTTAGGATTGCTGAGCCCTAGCCTTAGCCTAAGTCTAGGGGTGCCCAAGCCTAAACCTAGGGGTGCCCTAGCCTAAGCCTAGTGGTGCCCTAGCCTAAGCCAAGGGGTGCCCTAGCCTTAGCCTAAGCCTAGGGGTGCCCTAGCCTAAGCCTAGGGGTTCCAAAGCCTAAGCCTAGGGGTGCCCTAGGCTTAGCCCTGGGGGTGCCCTAGCCTAAGCCTAGGGGTTCCCTAGCCTTAGGCTAGGGGAGCCCTAGCATTAGCCTAAGCCTAGGGGTGCCCTAGCCTAATCCTAGGGGTTCCCTAGCCTAAGCCTAGAGGTGCCCTAGCCTAATCCTAGGTGTGCCCTAGCCTAAGCCTAGCGGTGCCCTAGCCTAAGGCTAGAGGTGCCCTAGCCTTAGTCTAGTGGAGCCCTAGCCTTAGCCTAAGCCTAGGGGTGCACTACCCTAAGCCTAGGGTTGCCCTAGCCTTAGCCTAGCTGAGCCCTAGCCTTAACCTAAGCCTAGGGGTGCCCTAGCCTAAGCCTGGGGGTGCCCTAGCCTAAGCCTAGGGGTGCCCTAGCCTAAGACTAGGGGTGCGCTAGCCTAAGCTTAGGGGTTCCCTAGCCTAAGCCTAAGGGTGCCCGAGCCTAAGCCTGGGGGTGCCCTAGGGTTAGACAAGGGGAGCCCTAACCTTAGCCTAAGCCTAGGGGTGCCCTAGCCTAAGCTTAGGGGTGCCCTAGCCTAAGCCTAGGGGTGCCCTAGCCTAAGACTAGTGGTGCCCTAGCCAAAGTCTAGGGGTGTCCTAGCCTAAGCCTATGGGTACACTTGCCTTAGGCTAGGGGAGTCCTCGCCTTAGCCGAAGTCTTGGGGTGCCCTAACCTAAGCCTAGGGCTTCGCTACCTAAGCTCAGGGGTGCCCTAACCTAAGACTAGGGGTTCCCTACCTAAGCCTAGGGGTGCCCTAACTTAAGCCTAGGGGTGCCCTAGCCTATGCCTACGGGTGCCTTAGCCTAAGCCTAGGGGTGCCCTAGCCTTAGGCTAGGGAAACCCTAGCCGTAGCCTAATCCTAGGGTTGCCCTAGCCTAAGCCTAGGGGTGCCCTAGCCTAAGCCTGGTGGTGCCCTAGCCTAAGCCTAGGGGTGCCCTAGCCTAAGCCTAGGGGTGCCCTAACCTAAGCCCAGGGGTGCCCTAGCCTTAAGCTAGGGGAGCCCTAGCCTTAACCTAAGCCTGGAGGTGCCCTAGCCTAAGCCTAGGGGTGCCCTAGCCTAAGCCTAGGGGTGCCCTATTCTAAGCCTAAGGGTGCCCTAGCCTTAGACTAGGGTAGCCCTAGCCTTAGCCTAAGCCTAGGGGTGCCCTAGCCTAAGCCTAGGGGTGCTCTAGCCTAAGCCTAGGGGTGCCCTAGCCTTAGGCTAGGGGAGCCCTAGCTTTAGCCTAAGCCTAGGGGTCACCTAGCCTATGCCTAGGGGTGCCTTATCCTTAGGCTAGGGATCCCTAGCCTTAGCATAAGCGTAGGGGTTCCCTATCCTAAGTGTAGGGGTGCCCTAGCCTGAGCCTTGGGGTCCCCGAGCCTTATTCTACGCCTAGGGTTGCCCTAGCCTAAGCCTAGGGGTGCCCTAGCCTTAGGCTAGCTGAGCCCTAGCCTTAGCCTAAGCCTAGGGGTGCCCTAGCCTACGCCTAGGGGTGCCCTATCCTAAACCTAGTGGTGCCCTAGCCTTGGGCTAGGGGAGCCCTAGTCTTAGCCTAAGGGTGCCCTAGCCTTAGGCTAGAGGGCCCTAGCCTTAGCCTAAACCTAGTGGTGCCCTAGCCTAAGACTAGGGGTGCCCTAGCCTAATCTTAGGGGTGCCCTAGCCGAAGCCTAGGGGTGCCCTAGCCTAAGCCTACGGGTGCCCTAGGGTTAGGAAAGGGGAGCCCTAGCCTTAGCCTAAGCCTAGGCGTGCCCTAGCCTAAGCTTAGGGGTGCTCTAGCCTAAGCCTAGGGGTGCCCTAGCCTAAGCCAAGGGGTGCCCTAGCCTAAGCCTAGGGGTGCCCTAGCCTTAGGATAGAGGGCCCTAGCCTTAGCCTAAGCGTAGGTGTGCCCTAGCCTAAGCCTAGTGGTGTCCTAGCCTTATCCTAGGGGTGCCCTAGCCTAAGCCTAGGGGTGCCCTAGCCTTAGACTAGGGGAGCCCTAGCCTTAGCCTAAGCCTAGGGGTGCCCTAGCCTAAGCCTAGGGGTGCCCTAGCGTAAGCCTAGGGTTGGCCTAGCCTAAGCCTAGGGGTGCCCTAGCCTAAGCCTAGGGGTGCCCTAACCTTAGGCTACGGGAGCCCTAGCCTTAGCCTAAGCCTTGGGGAGCCCTAGCCTAAACCTAGGGGTTCCCTCGCCTAAGTCTAGGGGTGACCTAGCCTTAGGCTAGGGGAGCCCTAGCCTTAGTCTAAGCCTAGGGGTTCCCTAGTCTAAGCCTAGGGGTACCTTAGCCTAAGTCTAGGGGTTCCCTACCTAAGCCTAGGGGTGCCCTAGCTTAAGCCTACGGGTGCCCTAGCCTAAGCCTAGGGGTGCCCTAGCCTAAGCCTAGGGGTGCCCTAGCCTAAGTCTAGGGGTGTCCTAGCCTAAACCTATGGGTACCCTTGCCTTAGGCTAGGGGAGTCCTCGCCTTAGCCGAAGTCTTGGGGTGCCCTAACCTAAGCCTAGGGCTTCCCTACCTAAGCTCAGGGGTGCCCTAACCTAAGCCTAGGGGTTCCCTACCTAAGCCTAGGGGTGCCCTAACCTAAACCTAGGCGTGCCCTAGCCTATGCCTACGGGTGCCTTAGCCTAAGCCTAGAGGTGCCCTAGCGTAAGACTAGGGTTGGCCTAGCGTAAGCCTAGGGTGCCCTAGCCTAAGCCTAGGGGTGCCCTAACCTTAGGCTAGGGGAGCCCTAGCCTTAGCCTAAGCCTTTGGGAGCCCTAGCCTAAACCTAGGGGTTCCCTGGCCTAAGCCTAGGGGTGACCTAGCCTTAGGCTAGCGGAGCCCTAGCCTTAGTCTAAGCCTAGGGGTGCCCTAGCCTAAGCCTAATGTTACCTTAGCCTAAATCTAGGGGTTCCCGACCTAAGCCTAGGGGTGCCCTAGCTTAAGCCTACGGGTGCCCTAGCCTAAGCCTAGGGGTGCCCTAGCCTAAGCCTAGGGGTGCCCTGGCCTAAGTCTAGGGGTGTCCTAGCCTAAACCTATGGGTACCCTTGCCTTAGGCTAGGGGAGTCCTCGCCTTAGCCGAAGTCTTGGGGTGCCGTAACCTAATCCTAGGGCTTCCCTACCTAAGCTCAGGGGTGTCCTAACCTAAGCCTAGGGGTTCCCTACCTAAGCCTAGGGGTGCCCTAACCTTAGCCTAGGGGTGCCCTAGCCTATGCCTACGGGTGCCTTAGCCTAAGCCTAGGGGTGCCCTAGCCTTAGGTTAGGGAAACCCTAGCCTTAGCCTAAGCCTAGGGGTGCCCTAGCCTAAGCCTAGGGGTGCCGTAGCCTAAACCTGATGGTGCCCTAGCCTAAGACTAGGGGTGCCCTAGCCTAAGCCTAGGGGTGCCCTAGCCTAAGCCTAGATGTGCCCTATCCTAAGCGTAGGGGTGCCCTAGCCTAAGCCTAGGGGTGCCATAGTCTTAGGCTAGCTGAGCCCTAGCCTTAGGATTGCTGAGCCCTAGCCTTAGCCTAAGTCTAGGGGTGCCCAAGCCTAAGCCTAGGGGTGCCCTAGCCTAAGCCTAGTGGTGCCCTAGCCTAAGCCAAGGGGTGCCCTAGCCTTAGCCTAAGCCTAGGGGTGCCCTAGCCTAAGCCTAGGGGTTCCAAAGCCTAAGCCTAGGGGTGCCCTAGGCTTAGCCCTGGGGGTGCCCTAGCCTAAGCCTAGGGGTTCCCTAGCCTTAGGCTAGGGGAGCCCTAGCATTAGCCTAAGCCTAGGGGTGCCCTAGCCTAATCCTAGGGGTTCCCTAGCCTAAGCCTAGAGGTGCCCTAGCCTAATCCTAGGTGTGCCCTAGCCTAAGCCTAGCGGTGCCCTAGCCTAAGGCTAGTGGTGCCCTAGCCTTAGTCTAGTGGAGCCCTAGCCTTAGCCTAAGCCTAGGGGTGCACTACCCTAAGCCTAGGGTTGCCCTAGCCTTAGCCTAGCTGAGCCCTAGCCTTAACCTAAGCCTAGGGGTGCCCTAGCCTAAGCCTGGGGGTGCCCTAGCCTAAGCCTAGGGGTGCCCTAGCCTAAGACTAGGGGTGCGCTAGCCTAAGCTTAGGGGTTCCCTAGCCTAAGCCTAAGGGTGCCCGAGCCTAAGCCTGGGTTGCCCTAGGGTTAGACAAGGGGAGCCCTAACCTTAGCCTAAGCCTAGGGGTGCCCTAGCCTAAGCTTAGGGGTGCCCTAGCCTAAGCCTAGGGGTGCCCTAGCCTAAGACTAGTGGTGCCCTAGCCAAAGTCTAGGGGTGTCCTAGCCTAAGCCTATGGGTACACTTGCCTTAGGCTAGGGGAGTCCTCGCCTTAGCCGAAGTCTTGGGGTGCCCTAACCTAAGCCTAGGGCTTCGCTACCTAAGCTCAGGGGTGCCCTAACCTAAGCCTAGGGGTTCCCTACCTAAGCCTAGGGGTGCCCTAACTTAAGCCTAGGGGTGCCCTAGCCTATGCCTACGGGTGCCTTAGCCTAAGCCTAGGGGTGCCCTAGCCTTAGGCTAGGGAAACCCTAGCCGTAGCCTAATCCTAGGGTTGCCCTAGCCTAAGCCTAGGGGTGCCCTAGCCTAAGCCTGGTGGTGCCCTAGCCTAAGCCTAGGGGTGCCCTAGCCTAAGCCTAGGGGTGCCCTAACCTAAGCCCAGGGGTGCCCTAGCCTTAAGCTAGGGGAGCCCTAGCCTTAACCTAAGCCTGGAGGTGCCCTAGCCTAAGCCTAGGGGTGCCCTAGCCTAAGCCTAGGGGTGCCCTATTCTAAGCCTAAGGGTGCCCTAGCCTTAGACTAGGGTAGCCCTAGCCTTAGCCTAAGCCTAGGGGTGCCCTAGCCTAAGCCTAGGGGTGCCCTAGCCTAAGCCTAGGGGTGCCCTAGCCTTAGGCTAGGGGAGCCCTAGCTTTAGCCTAAGCCTAGGGGTCACCTAGCCTATGCCTAGGGGTGCCTTATCCTTAGGCTAGGGATCCCTAGCCTTAGCCTAAGCGTAGGGGTTCCCTAGCCTAAGTGTAGGGGTGCCCTAGCCTGAGCCTTGGGGTCCCCGAGCCTTATTCTACGCCTAGGGTTGCCCTAGCCTAAGCCTAGGGGTGCCCTAGCCTTAGGCTAGCTGAGCCCCAGCCTTAGCCTAAGCCTAGGGGTGCCCTAGCCTACGCCTAGGGGTGCCCTATCCTAAACCTAGTGGTGCCCTAGCCTTGGGCTAGGGGAGCCCTAGTCTTAGCCTAAGGGTGCCCTAGCCTTAGGCTAGAGGGCCCTAGCCTTAGCCTAAACCTAGTGGTGCCCTAGCCTAAGACTAGGGGTGCCCTAGCCTAATCTTAGGGGTGCCCTAGCCGAAGCCTAGGGGTGCCCTAGCCTAAGCCTACGGGTGCCCTAGGGTTAGGAAAGGGGAGCCCTAGCCTTAGCCTAAGCCTAGGCGTGCCCTAGCCTAAGCTTAGGGGTGCTCTAGCCTAAGCCTAGGGGTGCCCTAGCCTAAGCCAAGGGGTGCCCTAGCCTAAGCCTAGGGGTGCCCTAGCCTTAGGATAGAGGGCCCTAGCCTTAGCCTAAGCGTAGGTGTGCCCTAGCCTAAGCCTAGTGGTGTCCTAGCCTTATCCTAGGGGTGCCCTAGCCTAAGCCTAGGGGTGCCCTAGCCTTAGACTAGGGGAGCCCTAGCCTTAGCCTAAGCCTAGGGGTGCCCTAGCCTAAGCCTAGGGGTGCCCTAGCGTAAGCCTAGGGTTGGCCTAGCCTAAGCCTAGGGGTGCCCTAGCCTAAGCCTAGGGGTGCCCTAACCTTAGGCTACGGGAGCCCTAGCCTTAGCCTAAGCCTTGGGGAGCCCTAGCCTAAACCTAGGGGTTCCCTCGCCTAAGTCTAGGGGTGACCTAGCCTTAGGCTAGGGGAGCCCTAGCCTTAGTCTAAGCCTAGGGGTTCCCTAGCCTAAGCCTAGGGGTACCTTAGCCTAAGTCTAGGGGTTCCCTACCTAAGCCTAGGGGTGCCCTAGCTTAAGCCTACGGGTGCCCTAGCCTAAGCCTAGGGGTGCCCTAGCCTAAGCCTAGGGGTGCCCTAGCCTAAGTCTAGGGGTGTCCTAGCCTAAACCTATGGGTACCCTTGCCTTAGGCTAGGGGAGTCCTCGCCTTAGCCGAAGTCTTGGGGTGCCCTAACCTAAGCCTAGGGCTTCCCTACCTAAGCTCAGGGGTGCCCTAACCTAAGCCTAGGGGTTCCCTACCTAAGCCTAGGGGTGCCCTAACCTAAACCTAGGCGTGCCCTAGCCTATGCCTACGGGTGCCTTAGCCTAAGCCTAGGGGTGCCCTAGCCTTAGGCTAGGGAAACCCTAGCCTTAGCCTAAGCCTAGGGGTGCCCTAGCCTAAGCCTAGGGGTGTCGTAGCCTAAACCTGATGGTGCCCTAGCCTAAGACTAGGGGTGCCCTAGCCTAAGCCTATGGTTGCCCTAACCTAAGCCTAGGGGTGCCCTAGCCTAAGCCTGGTGGTGCCCTAGTCTAAGCCTAGGGGTGCCCTAACCTAAGCCTAGGTGTGCCCTAGCCTTAAGCTAGGGGATCCCTAGCCTTAACCTAAGCCTGGAGGTGCCCTAGCCTAAGCCTAGGGGTGCCCTAGCCTAAGCCTAGGGGTGCCCTATTCTAAGCCTAAGGGTGCCCTAGCCTTAGACTAGGGTAGCCCTAGCCTTAGCCTAAGCCTAGGGGTGCCCTAGCCTAAGCCTAGGGGTGCCCTAGCCTAAGCCTAGGGGTGCCCTAGCCTTAGGCTAGGGGAGCCCTAGCTTTAGCCTAAGCCTAGGGGTCACCTAGCCTATGCCTAGGGGTGGCTTAGCCTTAGGCTAGGGATCCCTAGCCTTAGCCTAAGCGTAGGGGTTCCCTAGCCAAAGTGTAGGGGTGCCCTAGCCTGAGCCTTGGGGTCCCCGAGCCTTATTCTACGCCTAGGGTTGCACTAGCCTAAGCCTAGGGGTGCCCTAGCCTTAGGCTAGCTGAGCCCTAGCCTTAGCCTAAGCCTAGGGGTGCCCTAGCCTACGCCTAGGGGTGCCGTAGCCTAAACCTAGTGGTGCCCTAGCCTTGGGCTAGGGGAGCCCTAGCCTTAGCCTAAGGGTGCCCTAGCCTTAGGCTAGAGGGCCCTAGCCTTAGCCTAAACCTAGTGGTGCCCTAGCCTAAGACTAGGGGTGCCCTAGCCTAATCTTAGGGGTGCCCTAGCCTAAGCCTAGGGGTGCCCTAGCCTAAGCCTAGGGGTGCCCTAGGGTTAGGCAAGGGGAGCCCTAGCCTTCGCCTAAGCCTAGGCGTGCCCTAGCCTAAGCTTAGGGGTGCTCTAGCCTAAGACTAGGGGTGCCCTATCCTAAGCCTAGGGGTGCCCTAGCCTTAGGCTAGAGGGCCCTAGCCTTAGCCTAAGCCTAGGGGTGCCCTAGCCTAAGCCTAGTGGTGTCCTAGCCTTATCCTACGGGTGCCCTAGCCTAAGCCTAGGGGTGCCCTAGCCTTAGACTAGGGGAGCCCTAGCCTTAGCCTAAGCCTAGGGGTGCCCTAGCCTAAGCCTAGAGGTGCCCTAGCGTAAGACTAGGGTTGGCGTAGCCTAAGCCTAGGGTGCCCTAGCCTAAGCCTAGGGGTGCCCTAACCTTAGGCTAGGGGAGCCCTAGCCTTAGCCTAAGCCTTTGGGAGCCCTAGCCTAAACCTAGGGGTTCCCTGGCCTAAGCCTAGGGGTGACCTAGCCTTAGGCTAGCGGAGCCCTAGCCTTAGTCTAAGCCTAGGGGTGCCCTAGCCTAAGCCTAGGGTTACCTTAGCCTAAGTCTAGGGGTTCCCTACCTAAGCCTAGGGGTGCCCTAGCTTAAGCCTACGGGTGCCCTAGCCTAAGCCTAGGGGTGCCCTAGCCTAAGCCTAGGGATGCCCTGGCCTAAGTCTAGGGGTGTCCTAGCCTAAACCTATGGGTACCCTTGCCTTAGGCTAGGGGAGTCCTCGCCTTAGCCGAAGTCTTGGGGTGCCGTAACCTAATCCTAGGGCTTCCCTACCTAAGCTCAGGGGTGCCCTAACCTAAGCCTAGGGGTTCCCTACCTAAGCCTAGGGGTGCCCTAACCTTAGCCTAGGGGTGCCCTAGCCTATGCCTACGGGTGCCTTAGCCTAAGCCTAGGGGTGCCCTAGCCTTAGGCTAGGGAAACCCTAGCCTTAGCCTAAGCCTAGGGGTGCCCTAGCCTAAGCCTAGGGGTGCCGTAGCCTAAACCTGATGGTGCCCTAGCCTAAGATTAGGGGTGCCCTAGCCTAAGCCTAGGGGTGCCCTAGCCTAAGCCTAGATGTGCCCTATCCTAAGCGTAGGGGTGCCCTAGCCTAAGCCTAGGGGTGCCATAGTCTTAGGCTAGCTGAGCCCTAGCCTTAGGATAGCTGAGCCCTAGCCTTAGCCTAAGTCTAGGGGTGCCCAAGCCTAAGCCTAGGGGTGCCCTAGCCTAAGCCTAGTGGTGCCCTAGCCTAAGCCAAGGGGTGCCCTAGCCTTAGCCTAAGCCTAGGGGTGCCCTAGCCTAAGCCTAGGGGTTCCAAAGCCTAAGCCTAGGGGTGCCCTAGGCTTAGCCCTGGGGGTGCCCTAGCCTAAGCCTAGGGGTTCCCTAGCCTTAGGCTAGGGGAGCCCTAGCATTAGCCTAAGCCTAGGGGTGCCCTAGCCTAATCCTAGGGGTTCCCTAGCCTAAGCCTAGAGGTGCCCTAGCCTAATCCTAGGTGTGCCCTAGCCTAAGCCTAGCGGTGCCCTAGCCTAAGCCTAGGGGTGCCCTAGCCTAAGCCTAGGGGTGCCCTAGCCTACGCCTAGGCTTTCCCTAGCCTAAGCCAAGTGGTGCCCTAGCCTTAGGCTAGGGGAGCCCTAAACTTAGCCTAAGCCTAGGGGTGCCCTAGCCTTAGCCTAGCTGAGCCCTAGCCTTAACCTAAGCCTAGGGGTGCCCTAGCCTAAGCCTGGGGGTGCCCTAGCCTAAGCCTAGGGGTGCCCTACCCTAAGCCAAGGGGTGCCCTAGCCTAAGCCTAGGGGTGCCCTAGCCTAAGCCTAGGGGTGCCCTAGCCTAAGCCTAGGGGTGCCCTAGCCTACGCCTAGGCTTTCCCTAGCCTAAACCTAGTGGTGCCCTAGCCTTTGGCTAGGGGAGCCCTAGCCTTAGCCTAAGCCTAGGGGTGCCCTAGCCTAAGACTAGGGGTGCGCTAGCCTAAGCTTAGGGGTTCCCTAGCCTAAGCCTAAGGGTGCCCGAGCCTAAGCCTGGGGGTGCCCTAGGGTTAGACAAGGGGAGCCCTAACCTTAGCCTAAGCCTAGGGGTGCCCTAGCCTAAGCTTAGGGGTGCCCTAGCCTAAGCCTAGGGGTGCCCTAGCCTAAGCCTAGGGGTGCCCTAGCCAAAGTCTAGGGGTGTCCTAGCCTAAGCCTATGGGTACACTTGCCTTAGGCTAGGGGAGTCCTCGCCTTAGCCGAAGTCTTGGGGTGCCCTAACCTAAGCCTAGGGCTTCGCTACCTAAGCTCAGGGGTGCCCTAACCTAAGCCTAGGGGTTCCCTACCTAAGCCTAGGGGTGCCCTAACCTAAGCCTAGGGGTGCCCTAGCCTATGCCTACGGGTGCCTTAGCCTAAGCTTAGGGGTGCCCTAGCCTTAGGCTAGGGAAACCCTAGCCCTAGCCTAATCCTAGGGTTGCCCTAGCCTAAGCCTAGGGGTGACCTAACCTAAGCCTGGTGGTGCCCTAGCCTAAGCCTAGGGGTGCCCTAGCCTAAGCCTAGGGGTGCCCTAACCTAAGCCCAGGGGTGCCCTAGCCTTAAGCTAGGGGAGCCGTAGCCTTAACCTAAGCCTGGAGGTGCCCTAGCCTAAGCCTAGGGGTGCCCTAGCCTAAGCCTAGGGGTGCCCTATTCTAAGCATAAGGGTGCCCTAGACTTAGACTAGGGTAGCCCTAGCCTTAGCCTAAGCCTAGGGGTGCCCTAGCCTAAGCCTAGGGGTGCCCTAGCCTAAGCCTAGGGGTGCCCTAGCCTTAGGCTAGGGGAGCCCTAGCTTTAGCCTAAGCCTAGGGGTCACCTAGCCTATGCCTAGGGGTGCCTTATCCTTAGGCTAGGGATCCCTAGCCTTAGCCTAAGCGTAGGGGTTCCCTAGCCTAAGTGTAGGGGTGCCCTAGCCTGAGCCTTGGGGTCCCCGAGCCTTATTCTACGCCTAGGGTTGCCCTAGCCTAAGCCTAGGGGTGCCCTAGCCTTAGGCTAGCTGAGCCCTAGCCTTAGCCTAAGCCTAGGGGTGCCCTAGCCTACGCCTAGGGGTGCCCTATCCTAAACCTAGTGGTGCCCTAGCCTTGGGCTAGGGGAGCCCTAGCCTTAGCCTAAGGGTGCCCTAGCCTTAGGCTAGAGGGCCCTAGCCTTAGCCTAAACCTAGTGGTGCCCTAGCCTAAGACTAGGGGTGCCCTAGCCTAATCTTAGGGGTGCCCTAGCCTAAGCCTAGGGGTGCCCTAGCCTAAGCCTACGGGTGCCCTAGGGTTAGGAAAGGGGAGCCCTAGCCTTAGCCTAAGCCTAGGCGTGCCCTAGCCTAAGCTTAGAGGTGCTCTAGCCTAAGCCAAGGGTGCCCTAGCCTAAGCCAAGGGGTGCCAAAGCCTAAGCCTAGGGTTGCCGTAGGCTAAGCCCTGGGGGTGCCCTAGCCTAAGCCTAGGGGTTCCCTAGCCTTAGGCTAGGGGAGCCCTAGCATTAGCCTAAGCCTAGGGGTGCCCTAGCCTAATCCTAGGTGTGCCCTAGCCTAAGCCTAGCGGTGCCCTATTCTAAGGCTAGAGGTGCCCTAGCCTTAGTCTAGTGGAGCCCTAGCCTTAGCCTAAGCCTAGGGGTGCACTACCCTAAGCCTAGGGTTGCCCTAGCCTTAGCCTAGCTGAGCCCTAGCCTTAACATAAGCCTAGGGGTGCCCTAGCCTAAGCCTGGGGGTGCCCTAGCCTAAGCCTAGGGGTGCCCTACCCTAAGCCTAGGGGTGCCCTAGCCTAAGCCTAGGGGTGCCCTAGCCTAAGCCTAGGGGTGCCCTAGCCTAAGCCTAGGGGTGCCCTAGCCTACGCCTAGGCTTTCCCTAGCCTAAGACTAGTGGTGCCCTAGCCTTAGGCTAGGGGAGCCCTAGCCTTAGCCTAAGCCTAGGGGTGCCCTAGCCTAAGACTAGGGGTGCGCTAGCCTAAGCTTAGGGGTGCCCTAGCCTAAGCCTAAGGGTGCCCGAGCCTAAGCCTAGGGGTGCCCTAGGGTTAGACAAGGGGAGCCCTAACCTTAGCCTAAGCCTAGGGGTGCCCTAGCCTAAGCTTAGGGGTGCCCTAGCCTAAGCCTAGGGGTGCCCTAGCCTAATCCTAGGGGTGCCCTAGCCAAAGTCTAGGGGTGTCCTAGCCTAAGCCTATGGGTACACTTGCCTTAGGCTAGGGGAGTCTTCGCCTTAGCCGAAGTCTTGGGGTGCCCTAACCTAAGCCTAGGGCTTCCCTACCTAAGCTCAGGGGTGCCCTAACCTAAGCCTAGGGGTTCCCTACCTAAGCCTAGGGGTGCCCTAACCTAAGCCTAGGGGTGCCCTAGCCTATGCCTACTGGTGCCTTAGCCTAACCTAGGGGTGCCCTAGCCTTAGGCTAGGGAAACCCTAGCCGTAGCCTAAGCCTAGGGTTGCTCTAGCCTAAGACTAGGGGTGCCCTAGCCTAAGCCTGGTGGTGCCCTAGCCTAAGCTTAGGGGTTCCCTAGCCTAAGCCTAGGGGTGCCCTAACCTAAGCCCAGGGGTGCCCTAGCCTTAAGCTAGGGGAGCCCTAGCCTTAACCTAAGCCTGGAGGTGCCCTAGCCTAAGCCTAGGGGTGCCCTAGCCTAAGCCTAGGGGTGCCCTATTCTAAGCCTAAGGGTGCCCTAGCCTTAGACTAGGGTAGCCCTAGCCTTAGCCTAAGCCTAGGGGTGCCCTAGCCTAAGCCTAGGGGTGCCCTAGCCTAAGCCTAGGGGTGCCCTAGCCTTAGGCTAGGGGAGCCCTAGCTTTAGCCTAAGCCTAGGGGTCACCTAGCCTATGCCTAGGGGTGCCTTATCCTTAGGCTAGGGATCCCTAGCCTTAGCCTAAGCGTAGGGGTTCCCTAGCCTAAGTGTAGGGGTGCCCTAGCCTGAGCCTTGGGGTCCCCGAGCCTTATTCTACGCCTAGGGTTGCCCTAGCCTAAGCCTAGGGGTGCCCTAGCCTTAGGCTAGCTGAGCCCTAGCCTTAGCCTAACCCTAGTGGTGCCCTAGCCTACGCCTAGGGGTGCCCTATCCTAAACCTAGTGGTGCCCTAGCCTTGGGCTAGGGGAGCCCTAGCCTTAGCCTAAGCCTAGGGGTGCCCCAGCCTAAGCCTAGGGGTGCCCTAACCCAAGTCTAGGGGTGCCTAGCCTAAGCATAGGGGTGCCCTAACCTAAGCCGAAGGGTGCCCTAGCCCAAGCCTAGGGGTGTCCTAGGGTTAGACAAGGGGAGCCCTAACCTTAGCCTAATCCTAGTGGTGCCCTAGCCTAAGCTTAGGGGTGCCCTAGCCTAAGCCTAGGGGTGCCCTAGCCTAAGCCTAGGGGTGCCATAGCCTTAGGCTAGGGGGCCCTAGCCTTAGCCTAAGCCTAGGGGTGCCCTAGCCTAATCTTAGTGGTGTCCTAACCTAAGCCTAGGGGTGCCCTAGCCTAAGCGTAGGGGTGCCCTAGCCAAAGCCTAGGGGTTCCCTACCCTTAGGCTAGATGAGCCCTAGACTTAGCGTAAGCCTTGGGGTGCCCTAGCCTAAGCCAAGGGGTGCCCTAGCCCAATCCTAGGGATGCCCTAGCGTTAGGCTAGAGGAGCCCTAGCCTTAGCTTAAGCCTTGGGCTGCCCTAGCCTAAGCCTAGGGGTGCCCTAGCCTATGTCTAGGGGTGCCCTAGCCTAAGGTAAGGGGTACCCTAGCCTTAGGCTAGGAGAGCCCTAGCCTTAGCCTAAGCCTAGGGGTGCCCCAGCCTAAGCCTAGTGGTGCCCTAGCCCAAGTCTAGGGGTGCCTAGCCTAAGCATAGGGGTGCCCTAACCTAAGCCTAGGGGTTCCCTACCTAAGCCTAGGGCTGCCCTAGCCTAAGCCTAGGGGTGCCCTAGCCTATGTCTAGGGGTGCCCTAGCCTAAGGCAAGGGGTACCCGAGCCTAAGCCTAGGGGTGCCCTAGGGTTAGACAAGGGGAGCCCTAACCTTAGCCTAAGCCTAGGGGTGCCCTAGCCTAAGCTTAGGGGTGCCCTAGCCTAAGCCTAGGGGTGCCCTAGCCTAAGCCTAGGTGTGCCCTAGCCAAAGTCTAGGGGTGTCCTTGCCTAAGCCTATGGGTACACTTGCCTTAGGCTAGGGGAGTCCTCGCCTTAGCCGAAGTCTTGGGGTGCCCTAACCTAAGCCTAGGGCTTCCCTACCTAAGCTCAGGGGTGCCCTAACCTAAGCCTAGGGGTTCCCTACCTAAGCCTAGGGGTGCCCTAACCTAAGCCTAGGGGTGCCCTAGCCTATGCCAACGGGTGCCATAGCCTAAGCCTAGGGGTGCCCTAGCCTTAGGCTAGGGAAACCCTAGCCATAGCCTAAGCCTAGGGTTGCCCTAACCTAAGCCTAGGGGTGCCCTAGCCTAAGCCTGGTGGTGCCCTAGTCTAAGCCTAGGGGTGCCCTAACCTAAGCCTAGGGGTGCCCTAACCTAAGCCTAGGGGTGCCCTATTCTAAGCCTAAGGGTGCCCTAGCCTTAGACTAGGGTAGCCCTAGCCTTAGCCTAAGCCTAGGGGTGCCCTAGCCTAAGCCTAGGGGTGCCCTAGCCTAAGCCTAGGGGTGCCCTAGCCTTAATCTAGGGGAGCCCTAGCTTTAGCCTAAGCCTAGGGGTCACCTAGCCTATGCCTAGGGGTGGCTTAGCCTTAGGCTAGGTATCCCTAGCCTTAGCCTAAGCGTAGGGGTTCCCTAGCCAAAGTGTAGGGGTGCCCTAGCCTGAGCCTTGGGGTCCCCGAGCCTTATTCTACGCCTAGGGTTGCCCTAGCCTAAGCCTAGGGGTGCCCTAGCCTTAGGCTAGCTGAGCCCTAGCCTTAGTATAAGCCTAGGGGTGCCCTAGCCTACGCCTAGGGGTGCCGTAGCCTAAACCTAGTGGTGCCCTAGCCTTGGGCTAGGGGAGCCCTAGCCTTAGCCTAAGGGTGCCCTAGCCTTAGGCTAGAGGGCCCTAGCCTTAGCCTAAACCTAGTGGTGCCCTAGCCTAAGACTAGGGGTGCCCTAGCCTAATCTTAGGGGTGCCCTAGCCTAAGCCTAGGGGTGCCCTAGCCTAAGCCTAGGGGTGCCCTAGGGTTAGGCAAGGGGAGCCCTAGCCTTAGCCTAAGCCTAGGTGTGCCCTAGCCTAAGCTTAGGGGTGCTCTAGCCTAAGACTAGGGGTGCCCTATCCTAAGCCTAGGGGTGCCCTAGCCTTAGGCTAGAGGGCCCTAGCCTTAGCCTAAGCCTAGGGGTGCCCTAGCCTAAGCCTAGTGGTGTCCTAGCCTTATCCTAGGGGTGCCCTAGCCTAAGCCTAGGGGTGCCCTAGCCTTAGACTAGGGGAGCCCTAGCCTTAGCCTAAGCCTAGGGGTGCCCTAGCCTAAGCCTAGAGGTGCCCTAGCGTAAGACTAGGGTTGGCCTAGCGTAAGCCTAGGGTGCCCTAGCCTAAGCCTAGGGGTGCCCTAACCTTAGGCTAGGGTAGCCCTAGCCTTAGCCTAAGCCTTTGGGAGCCCTAGCCTAAACCTAGGGGTTCCCTGGCCTAAGCCTAGGGGTGACCTAGCCTTAGGCTAGCGGAGCCCTAGCCTTAGTCTAAGCCTAGGGGTGCCCTAGCCTAAGCCTAATGTTACCTTAGCCTAAGTCTAGGGGTTCCCGACCTAAGCCTAGGGGTGCCCTAGCTTAAGCCTACGGGTGCCCTAGCCTAAGCCTAGGGGTGCCCTAGCCTAAGCCTAGGGGTGCCCTGGCCTAAGTCTAGGGGTGTCCTAGCCTAAACCTATGGGTACCCTTGCCTTAGGCTAGGGGAGTCCTCGCCTTAGCCGAAGTCTTGGGGTGCCGTAACCTAATCCTAGGGCTTCCCTACCTAAGCTCAGGGGTGTCCTAACCTAAGCCTAGGGGTTCCCTACCTAAGCCTAGGGGTGCCCTAACCTTAGCCTAGGGGTGCCCTAGCCTATGCCTACGGGTGCCTTAGCCTAAGCCTAGGGGTGCCCTAGCCTTAGGTTAGGGAAACCCTAGCCTTAGAGTAAGCCTAGGGGTGCCCTAGCCTAAGCCTAGGGGTGCCGTAGCCTAAACCTGATGGTGCCCTAGCCTAAGACTAGGGGTGCCCTAGCCTAAGCCTAGGGGTGCCCTAGCCTAAGCCTAGATGTGCCCTATCCTAAGCGTAGGGGTGCCCTAGCCTAAGCCTAGGGGTGCCATAGTCTTAGGCTAGCTGAGCCCTAGCCTTAGGATTGCTGAGCCCTAGCCTTAGCCTAAGTCTAGGGGTGCCCAAGCCTAAACCTAGGGGTGCCCTAGCCTAAGCCTAGTGGTGCCCTAGCCTAAGCCAAGGGGTGCCCTAGCCTTAGCCTAAGCCTAGGGGTGCCCTAGCCTAAGCCTAGGGGTTCCAAAGCCTAAGCCTAGGGGTGCCCTAGGCTTAGCCCTGGGGGTGCCCTAGCCTAAGCCTAGGGGTTCCCTAGCCTTAGGCTAGGGGAGCCCTAGCATTAGCCTAAGCCTAGGGGTGCCCTAGCCTAATCCTAGGGGTTCCCTAGCCTAAGCCTAGAGGTGCCCTAGCCTAATCCTAGGTGTGCCCTAGCCTAAGCCTAGCGGTGCCCTAGCCTAAGGCTAGAGGTGCCCTAGCCTTAGTCTAGTGGAGCCCTAGCCTTAGCCTAAGCCTAGGGGTGCACTACCCTAAGCCTAGGGTTGCCCTAGCCTTAGCCTAGCTGAGCCCTAGCCTTAACCTAAGCCTAGGGGTGCCCTAGCCTAAGCCTGGGGGTGCCCTAGCCTAAGCCTAGGGGTGCCCTAGCCTAAGACTAGGGGTGCGCTAGCCTAAGCTTAGGGGTTCCCTAGCCTAAGCCTAAGGGTGCCCGAGCCTAAGCCTGGGGGTGCCCTAGGGTTAGACAAGGGGAGCCCTAACCTTAGCCTAAGCCTAGGGGTGCCCTAGCCTAAGCTTAGGGGTGCCCTAGCCTAAGCCTAGGGGTGCCCTAGCCTAAGACTAGTGGTGCCCTAGCCAAAGTCTAGGGGTGTCCTAGCCTAAGCCTATGGGTACACTTGCCTTAGGCTAGGGGAGTCCTCGCCTTAGCCGAAGTCTTGGGGTGCCCTAACCTAAGCCTAGGGCTTCGCTACCTAAGCTCAGGGGTGCCCTAACCTAAGACTAGGGGTTCCCTACCTAAGCCTAGGGGTGCCCTAACTTAAGCCTAGGGGTGCCCTAGCCTATGCCTACGGGTGCCTTAGCCTAAGCCTAGGGGTGCCCTAGCCTTAGGCTAGGGAAACCCTAGCCGTAGCCTAATCCTAGGGTTGCCCTAGCCTAAGCCTAGGGGTGCCCTAGCCTAAGCCTGGTGGTGCCCTAGCCTAAGCCTAGGGGTGCCCTAGCCTAAGCCTAGGGGTGCCCTAACCTAAGCCCAGGGGTGCCCTAGCCTTAAGCTAGGGGAGCCCTAGCCTTAACCTAAGCCTGGAGGTGCCCTAGCCTAAGCCTAGGGGTGCCCTAGCCTAAGCCTAGGGGTGCCCTATTCTAAGCCTAAGGGTGCCCTAGCCTTAGACTAGGGTAGCCCTAGCCTTAGCCTAAGCCTAGGGGTGCCCTAGCCTAAGCCTAGGGGTGCTCTAGCCTAAGCCTAGGGGTGCCCTAGCCTTAGGCTAGGGGAGCCCTAGCTTTAGCCTAAGCCTAGGGGTCACCTAGCCTATGCCTAGGGGTGCCTTATCCTTAGGCTAGGGATCCCTAGCCTTAGCATAAGCGTAGGGGTTCCCTATCCTAAGTGTAGGGGTGCCCTAGCCTGAGCCTTGGGGTCCCCGAGCCTTATTCTACGCCTAGGGTTGCCCTAGCCTAAGCCTAGGGGTGCCCTAGCCTTAGGCTAGCTGAGCCCTAGCCTTAGCCTAAGCCTAGGGGTGCCCTAGCCTACGCCTAGGGGTGCCCTATCCTAAACCTAGTGGTGCCCTAGCCTTGGGCTAGGGGAGCCCTAGTCTTAGCCTAAGGGTGCCCTAGCCTTAGGCTAGAGGGCCCTAGCCTTAGCCTAAACCTAGTGGTGCCCTAGCCTAAGACTAGGGGTGCCCTAGCCTAATCTTAGGGGTGCCCTAGCCGAAGCCTAGGGGTGCCCTAGCCTAAGCCTACGGGTGCCCTAGGGTTAGGAAAGGGGAGCCCTAGCCTTAGCCTAAGCCTAGGCGTGCCCTAGCCTAAGCTTAGGGGTGCTCTAGCCTAAGCCTAGGGGTGCCCTAGCCTAAGCCAAGGGGTGCCCTAGCCTAAGCCTAGGGGTGCCCTAGCCTTAGGATAGAGGGCCCTAGCCTTAGCCTAAGCGTAGGTGTGCCCTAGCCTAAGCCTAGTGGTGTCCTAGCCTTATCCTAGGGGTGCCCTAGCCTAAGCCTAGGGGTGCCCTAGCCTTAGACTAGGGGAGCCCTAGCCTTAGCCTAAGCCTAGGGGTGCCCTAGCCTAAGCCTAGGGGTGCCCTAGCGTAAGCCTAGGGTTGGCCTAGCCTAAGCCTAGGGGTGCCCTAGCCTAAGCCTAGGGGTGCCCTAACCTTAGGCTACGGGAGCCCTAGCCTTAGCCTAAGCCTTGGGGAGCCCTAGCCTAAACCTAGGGGTTCCCTCGCCTAAGTCTAGGGGTGACCTAGCCTTAGGCTAGGGGAGCCCTAGCCTTAGTCTAAGCCTAGGGGTTCCCTAGTCTAAGCCTAGGGGTACCTTAGCCTAAGTCTAGGGGTTCCCTACCTAAGCCTAGGGGTGCCCTAGCTTAAGCCTACGGGTGCCCTAGCCTAAGCCTAGGGGTGCCCTAGCCTAAGCCTAGGGGTGCCCTAGCCTAAGTCTAGGGGTGTCCTAGCCTAAACCTATGGGTACCCTTGCCTTAGGCTAGGGGAGTCCTCGCCTTAGCCGAAGTCTTGGGGTGCCCTAACCTAAGCCTAGGGCTTCCCTACCTAAGCTCAGGGGTGCCCTAACCTAAGCCTAGGGGTTCCCTACCTAAGCCTAGGGGTGCCCTAACCTAAACCTAGGCGTGCCCTAGCCTATGCCTACGGGTGCCTTAGCCTAAGCCTAGAGGTGCCCTAGCGTAAGACTAGGGTTGGCCTAGCGTAAGCCTAGGGTGCCCTAGCCTAAGCCTAGGGGTGCCCTAACCTTAGGCTAGGGGAGCCCTAGCCTTAGCCTAAGCCTTTGGGAGCCCTAGCCTAAACCTAGGGGTTCCCTGGCCTAAGCCTAGGGGTGACCTAGCCTTAGGCTAGCGGAGCCCTAGCCTTAGTCTAAGCCTAGGGGTGCCCTAGCCTAAGCCTAATGTTACCTTAGCCTAAATCTAGGGGTTCCCGACCTAAGCCTAGGGGTGCCCTAGCTTAAGCCTACGGGTGCCCTAGCCTAAGCCTAGGGGTGCCCTAGCCTAAGCCTAGGGGTGCCCTGGCCTAAGTCTAGGGGTGTCCTAGCCTAAACCTATGGGTACCCTTGCCTTAGGCTAGGGGAGTCCTCGCCTTAGCCGAAGTCTTGGGGTGCCGTAACCTAATCCTAGGGCTTCCCTACCTAAGCTCAGGGGTGTCCTAACCTAAGCCTAGGGGTTCCCTACCTAAGCCTAGGGGTGCCCTAACCTTAGCCTAGGGGTGCCCTAGCCTATGCCTACGGGTGCCTTAGCCTAAGCCTAGGGGTGCCCTAGCCTTAGGTTAGGGAAACCCTAGCCTTAGCCTAAGCCTAGGGGTGCCCTAGCCTAAGCCTAGGGGTGCCGTAGCCTAAACCTGATGGTGCCCTAGCCTAAGACTAGGGGTGCCCTAGCCTAAGCCTAGGGGTGCCCTAGCCTAAGCCTAGATGTGCCCTATCCTAAGCGTAGGGGTGCCCTAGCCTAAGCCTAGGGGTGCCATAGTCTTAGGCTAGCTGAGCCCTAGCCTTAGGATTGCTGAGCCCTAGCCTTAGCCTAAGTCTAGGGGTGCCCAAGCCTAAGCCTAGGGGTGCCCTAGCCTAAGCCTAGTGGTGCCCTAGCCTAAGCCAAGGGGTGCCCTAGCCTTAGCCTAAGCCTAGGGGTGCCCTAGCCTAAGCCTAGGGGTTCCAAAGCCTAAGCCTAGGGGTGCCCTAGGCTTAGCCCTGGGGGTGCCCTAGCCTAAGCCTAGGGGTTCCCTAGCCTTAGGCTAGGGGAGCCCTAGCATTAGCCTAAGCCTAGGGGTGCCCTAGCCTAATCCTAGGGGTTCCCTAGCCTAAGCCTAGAGGTGCCCTAGCCTAATCCTAGGTGTGCCCTAGCCTAAGCCTAGCGGTGCCCTAGCCTAAGGCTAGAGGTGCCCTAGCCTTAGTCTAGTGGAGCCCTAGCCTTAGCCTAAGCCTAGGGGTGCACTACCCTAAGCCTAGGGTTGCCCTAGCCTTAGCCTAGCTGAGCCCTAGCCTTAACCTAAGCCTAGGGGTGCCCTAGCCTAAGCCTGGGGGTGCCCTAGCCTAAGCCTAGGGGTGCCCTAGCCTAAGACTAGGGGTGCGCTAGCCTAAGCTTAGGGGTTCCCTAGCCTAAGCCTAAGGGTGCCCGAGCCTAAGCCTGGGTTGCCCTAGGGTTAGACAAGGGGAGCCCTAACCTTAGCCTAAGCCTAGGGGTGCCCTAGCCTAAGCTTAGGGGTGCCCTAGCCTAAGCCTAGGGGTGCCCTAGCCTAAGACTAGTGGTGCCCTAGCCAAAGTCTAGGGGTGTCCTAGCCTAAGCCTATGGGTACACTTGCCTTAGGCTAGGGGAGTCCTCGCCTTAGCCGAAGTCTTGGGGTGCCCTAACCTAAGCCTAGGGCTTCGCTACCTAAGCTCAGGGGTGCCCTAACCTAAGCCTAGGGGTTCCCTACCTAAGCCTAGGGGTGCCCTAACTTAAGCCTAGGGGTGCCCTAGCCTATGCCTACGGGTGCCTTAGCCTAAGCCTAGGGGTGCCCTAGCCTTAGGCTAGGGAAACCCTAGCCGTAGCCTAATCCTAGGGTTGCCCTAGCCTAAGCCTAGGGGTGCCCTAGCCTAAGCCTGGTGGTGCCCTAGCCTAAGCCTAGGGGTGCCCTAGCCTAAGCCTAGGGGTGCCCTAACCTAAGCCCAGGGGTGCCCTAGCCTTAAGCTAGGGGAGCCCTAGCCTTAACCTAAGCCTGGAGGTGCCCTAGCCTAAGCCTAGGGGTGCCCTAGCCTAAGCCTAGGGGTGCCCTATTCTAAGCCTAAGGGTGCCCTAGCCTTAGACTAGGGTAGCCCTAGCCTTAGCCTAAGCCTAGGGGTGCCCTAGCCTAAGCCTAGGGGTGCCCTAGCCTAAGCCTAGGGGTGCCCTAGCCTTAGGCTAGGGGAGCCCTAGCTTTAGCCTAAGCCTAGGGGTCACCTAGCCTATGCCTAGGGGTGCCTTATCCTTAGGCTAGGGATCCCTAGCCTTAGCCTAAGCGTAGGGGTTCCCTAGCCTAAGTGTAGGGGTGCCCTAGCCTGAGCCTTGGGGTCCCCGAGCCTTATTCTACGCCTAGGGTTGCCCTAGCCTAAGCCTAGGGGTGCCCTAGCCTTAGGCTAGCTGAGCCCTAGCCTTAGCCTAAGCCTAGGGGTGCCCTAGCCTACGCCTAGGGGTGCCCTATCCTAAACCTAGTGGTGCCCTAGCCTTGGGCTAGGGGAGCCCTAGTCTTAGCCTAAGGGTGCCCTAGCCTTAGGCTTGAGGGCCCTAGCCTTAGCCTAAACCTAGTGGTGCCCTAGCCTAAGACTAGGGGTGCCCTAGCCTAATCTTAGGGGTGCCCTAGCCGAAGCCTAGGGGTGCCCTAGCCTAAGCCTACGGGTGCCCTAGGGTTAGGAAAGGGGAGCCCTAGCCTTAGCCTAAGCCTAGGCGTGCCCTAGCCTAAGCTTAGGGGTGCTCTAGCCTAAGCCTAGGGGTGCCCTAGCCTAAGCCAAGGGGTGCCCTAGCCTAAGCCTAGGGGTGCCCTAGCCTTAGGATAGAGGGCCCTAGCCTTAGCCTAAGCGTAGGTGTGCCCTAGCCTAAGCCTAGTGGTGTCCTAGCCTTATCCTAGGGGTGCCCTAGCCTAAGCCTAGGGGTGCCCTAGCCTTAGACTAGGGGAGCCCTAGCCTTAGCCTAAGCCTAGGGGTGCCCTAGCCTAAGCCTAGGGGTGCCCTAGCGTAAGCCTAGGGTTGGCCTAGCCTAAGCCTAGGGGTGCCCTAGCCTAAGCCTAGGGGTGCCCTAACCTTAGGCTACGGGAGCCCTAGCCTTAGCCTAAGCCTTGGGGAGCCCTAGCCTAAACCTAGGGGTTCCCTCGCCTAAGTCTAGGGGTGACCTAGCCTTAGGCTAGGGGAGCCCTAGCCTTAGTCTAAGCCTAGGGGTTCCCTAGCCTAAGCCTAGGGGTACCTTAGCCTAAGTCTAGGGGTTCCCTACCTAAGCCTAGGGGTGCCCTAGCTTAAGCCTACGGGTGCCCTAGCCTAAGCCTAGGGGTGCCCTAGCCTAAGCCTAGGGGTGCCCTAGCCTAAGTCTAGGGGTGTCCTAGCCTAAACCTATGGGTACCCTTGCCTTAGGCTAGGGGAGTCCTCGCCTTAGCCGAAGTCTTGGGGTGCCCTAACCTAAGCCTAGGGCTTCCCTACCTAAGCTCAGGGGTGCCCTAACCTAAGCCTAGGGGTTCCCTACCTAAGCCTAGGGGTGCCCTAACCTAAACCTAGGCGTGCCCTAGCCTATGCCTACGGGTGCCTTAGCCTAAGCCTAGGGGTGCCCTAGCCTTAGGCTAGGGAAACCCTAGCCTTAGCCTAAGCCTAGGGGTGCCCTAGCCTAAGCCTAGGGGTGTCGTAGCCTAAACCTGATGGTGCCCTAGCCTAAGACTAGGGGTGCCCTAGCCTAAGCCTATGGTTGCCCTAACCTAAGCCTAGGGGTGCCCTAGCCTAAGCCTGGTGGTGCCCTAGTCTAAGCCTAGGGGTGCCCTAACCTAAGCCTAGGTGTGCCCTAGCCTTAAGCTAGGGGATCCCTAGCCTTAACCTAAGCCTGGAGGTGCCCTAGCCTAAGCCTAGGGGTGCCCTAGCCTAAGCCTAGGGGTGCCCTATTCTAAGCCTAAGGGTGCCCTAGCCTTAGACTAGGGTAGCCCTAGCCTTAGCCTAAGCCTAGGGGTGCCCTAGCCTAAGCCTAGGGGTGCCCTAGCCTAAGCCTAGGGGTGCCCTAGCCTTAGGCTAGGGGAGCCCTAGCTTTAGCCTAAGCCTAGGGGTCACCTAGCCTATGCCTAGGGGTGGCTTAGCCTTAGGCTAGGGATCCCTAGCCTTAGCCTAAGCGTAGGGGTTCCCTAGCCAAAGTGTAGGGGTGCCCTAGCCTGAGCCTTGGGGTCCCCGAGCCTTATTCTACGCCTAGGGTTGCACTAGCCTAAGCCTAGGGGTGCCCTAGCCTTAGGCTAGCTGAGCCCTAGCCTTAGCCTAAGCCTAGGGGTGCCCTAGCCTACGCCTAGGGGTGCCGTAGCCTAAACCTAGTGGTGCCCTAGCCTTGGGCTAGGGGAGCCCTAGCCTTAGCCTAAGGGTGCCCTAGCCTTAGGCTAGAGGGCCCTAGCCTTAGCCTAAACCTAGTGGTGCCCTAGCCTAAGACTAGGGGTGCCCTAGCCTAATCTTAGGGGTGCCCTAGCCTAAGCCTAGGGGTGCCCTAGCCTAAGCCTAGGGGTGCCCTAGGGTTAGGCAAGGGGAGCCCTAGCCTTCGCCTAAGCCTAGGCGTGCCCTAGCCTAAGCTTAGGGGTGCTCTAGCCTAAGACTAGGGGTGCCCTATCCTAAGCCTAGGGGTGCCCTAGCCTTAGGCTAGAGGGCCCTAGCCTTAGCCTAAGCCTAGGGGTGCCCTAGCCTAAGCCTAGTGGTGTCCTAGCCTTATCCTACGGGTGCCCTAGCCTAAGCCTAGGGGTGCCCTAGCCTTAGACTAGGGGAGCCCTAGCCTTAGCCTAAGCCTAGGGGTGCCCTAGCCTAAGCCTAGAGGTGCCCTAGCGTAAGACTAGGGTTGGCGTAGCCTAAGCCTAGGGTGCCCTAGCCTAAGCCTAGGGGTGCCCTAACCTTAGGCTAGGGGAGCCCTAGCCTTAGCCTAAGCCTTTGGGAGCCCTAGCCTAAACCTAGGGGTTCCCTGGCCTAAGCCTAGGGGTGACCTAGCCTTAGGCTAGCGGAGCCCTAGCCTTAGTCTAAGCCTAGGGGTGCCCTAGCCTAAGCCTAGGGTTACCTTAGCCTAAGTCTAGGGGTTCCCTACCTAAGCCTAGGGGTGCCCTAGCTTAAGCCTACGGGTGCCCTAGCCTAAGCCTAGGGGTGCCCTAGCCTAAGCCTAGGGATGCCCTGGCCTAAGTCTAGGGGTGTCCTAGCCTAAACCTATGGGTACCCTTGCCTTAGGCTAGGGGAGTCCTCGCCTTAGCCGAAGTCTTGGGGTGCCGTAACCTAATCCTAGGGCTTCCCTACCTAAGCTCAGGGGTGCCCTAACCTAAGCCTAGGGGTTCCCTACCTAAGCCTAGGGGTGCCCTAACCTTAGCCTAGGGGTGCCCTAGCCTATGCCTACGGGTGCCTTAGCCTAAGCCTAGGGGTGCCCTAGCCTTAGGCTAGGGAAACCCTAGCCTTAGCCTAAGCCTAGGGGTGCCCTAGCCTAAGCCTAGGGGTGCCGTAGCCTAAACCTGATGGTGCCCTAGCCTAAGATTAGGGGTGCCCTAGCCTAAGCCTAGGGGTGCCCTAGCCTAAGCCTAGATGTGCCCTATCCTAAGCGTAGGGGTGCCCTAGCCTAAGCCTAGGGGTGCCATAGTCTTAGGCTAGCTGAGCCCTAGCCTTAGGATAGCTGAGCCCTAGCCTTAGCCTAAGTCTAGGGGTGCCCAAGCCTAAGCCTAGGGGTGCCCTAGCCTAAGCCTAGTGGTGCCCTAGCCTAAGCCAAGGGGTGCCCTAGCCTTAGCCTAAGCCTAGGGGTGCCCTAGCCTAAGCCTAGGGGTTCCAAAGCCTAAGCCTAGGGGTGCCCTAGGCTTAGCCCTGGGGGTGCCCTAGCCTAAGCCTAGGGGTTCCCTAGCCTTAGGCTAGGGGAGCCCTAGCATTAGCCTAAGCCTAGGGGTGCCCTAGCCTAATCCTAGGGGTTCCCTAGCCTAAGCCTAGAGGTGCCCTAGCCTAATCCTAGGTGTGCCCTAGCCTAAGCCTAGCGGTGCCCTAGCCTAAGCCTAGGGGTGCCCTAGCCTAAGCCTAGGGGTGCCCTAGCCTACGCCTAGGCTTTCCCTAGCCTAAGCCAAGTGGTGCCCTAGCCTTAGGCTAGGGGAGCCCTAAACTTAGCCTAAGCCTAGGGGTGCCCTAGCCTTAGCCTAGCTGAGCCCTAGCCTTAACCTAAGCCTAGGGGTGCCCTAGCCTAAGCCTGGGGGTGCCCTAGCCTAAGCCTAGGGGTGCCCTACCCTAAGCCAAGGGGTGCCCTAGCCTAAGCCTAGGGGTGCCCTAGCCTAAGCCTAGGGGTGCCCTAGCCTAAGCCTAGGGGTGCCCTAGCCTACGCCTAGGCTTTCCCTAGCCTAAACCTAGTGGTGCCCTAGCCTTTGGCTAGGGGAGCCCTAGCCTTAGCCTAAGCCTAGGGGTGCCCTAGCCTAAGACTAGGGGTGCGCTAGCCTAAGCTTAGGGGTTCCCTAGCCTAAGCCTAAGGGTGCCCGAGCCTAAGCCTGGGGGTGCCCTAGGGTTAGACAAGGGGAGCCCTAACCTTAGCCTAAGCCTAGGGGTGCCCTAGCCTAAGCTTAGGGGTGCCCTAGCCTAAGCCTAGGGGTGCCCTAGCCTAAGCCTAGGGGTGCCCTAGCCAAAGTCTAGGGGTGTCCTAGCCTAAGCCTATGGGTACACTTGCCTTAGGCTAGGGGAGTCCTCGCCTTAGCCGAAGTCTTGGGGTGCCCTAACCTAAGCCTAGGGCTTCGCTACCTAAGCTCAGGGGTGCCCTAACCTAAGCCTAGGGGTTCCCTACCTAAGCCTAGGGGTGCCCTAACCTAAGCCTAGGGGTGCCCTAGCCTATGCCTACGGGTGCCTTAGCCTAAGCTTAGGGGTGCCCTAGCTTTAGGCTAGGGAAACCCTAGCCCTAGCCTAATCCTAGGGTTGCCCTAGCCTAAGCCTAGGGGTGACCTAACCTAAGCCTGGTGGTGCCCTAGCCTAAGCCTAGGGGTGCCCTAGCCTAAGCCTAGGGGTGCCCTAACCTAAGCCCAGGGGTGCCCTAGCCTTAAGCTAGGGGAGCCGTAGCCTTAACCTAAGCCTGGAGGTGCCCTAGCCTAAGCCTAGGGGTGCCCTAGCCTAAGCCTAGGGGTGCCCTATTCTAAGCATAAGGGTGCCCTAGACTTAGACTAGGGTAGCCCTAGCCTTAGCCTAAGCCTAGGGGTGCCCTAGCCTAAGCCTAGGGGTGCCCTAGCCTAAGCCTAGGGGTGCCCTAGCCTTAGGCTAGGGGAGCCCTAGCTTTAGCCTAAGCCTAGGGGTCACCTAGCCTATGCCTAGGGGTGCCTTATCCTTAGGCTAGGGATCCCTAGCCTTAGCCTAAGCGTAGGGGTTCCCTAGCCTAAGTGTAGGGGTGCCCTAGCCTGAGCCTTGGGGTCCCCGAGCCTTATTCTACGCCTAGGGTTGCCCTAGCCTAAGCCTAGGGGTGCCCTAGCCTTAGGCTAGCTGAGCCCTAGCCTTAGCCTAAGCCTAGGGGTGCCCTAGCCTACGCCTAGGGGTGCCCTATCCTAAACCTAGTGGTGCCCTAGCCTTGGGCTAGGGGAGCCCTAGCCTTAGCCTAAGGGTGCCCTAGCCTTAGGCTAGAGGGCCCTAGCCTTAGCCTAAACCTAGTGGTGCCCTAGCCTAAGACTAGGGGTGCCCTAGCCTAATCTTAGGGGTGCCCTAGCCTAAGCCTAGGGGTGCCCTAGCCTAAGCCTACGGGTGCCCTAGGGTTAGGAAAGGGGAGCCCTAGCCTTAGCCTAAGCCTAGGCGTGCCCTAGCCTAAGCTTAGAGGTGCTCTAGCCTAAGCCAAGGGTGCCCTAGCCTAAGCCAAGGGGTGCCCTAGCCTAAGCCTAGGGGTGCCCTAGCCTTAGGCTAGAGGGCCCTAGCCTTAGCCTAAGCGTAGGTGTGCCCTAGCCTAAGCCTAGTGGTGTCCTAGCCTTATCCTAGGGGTGCCCTAGCCTAAGCCTAGGGGTGCCCTAGCCTTAGACTAGGGGAGCCCTAGCCTTAGCCTAAGCCTAGGGGTGCCCTAGCCTAAGCCTAGGGGTGCCCTAGCGTAAGCCTAGGGTTGGCCTAGCCTAAGCCTAGGGGTGCCCTAGCCTAAGCCTAGGGGTGCCCTAACCTTAGGCTACGGGAGCCCTAGCCTTAGCCTAAGCCTTGGGGAGCCCTAGCCTAAACCTAGGGGTTCCCTCGCCTAAGTCTAGAGGTGACCTAGCCTTAGGCTAGGGGAGCCCTAGCCTTAGTCTAAGCTAGGGGTGCCCTAGCCTAAGCCTAGGGGTACCTTAGCCTAAGTCTAGGGGTTCCCTACCTAACCTAGGGGTGCCCTAGCTTAAGCCTACGGGTGCCCTAGCCTAAGCCTAGGGGTGCCCTAGCCTAAGCCTAGGGGTGCCCTAGCCTAAGTCTAGGGGTGTCCTAGCCTAAACCTATGGGTACCCTTGCCTTAGGCTAGGGGAGTCCTCGCCTTAGCCGAAGTCTTGGGGTGCCCTAACCTAAGCCTAGGGCTTCCCTACCTAAGTTCAGGGGTGCCCTAACCTAAGCCTAGTGGTTCCCTACCTAAGCCTAGGGGTGCCCTAACCTAAACCTAGGCGTGCCCTAGCCTATGCCTACGGGTGCCTTAGCCTAAGCCTAGGGGTGCCCTAGCCTTAGGCTAGGGAAACCCTAGCCTTAGCCTAAGCCTAGGGGTGCCCTAGCCTAAGCCTAGGGGTGCCCTAGCCTAAACCTGATGGTGCCCTAGCCTAAGACTAGGGGTGCCCTAGCCTAAGCCTAGGGGTGCCCTAGCCTTAGGCTAGCTGATCCCTAGCCTTAGGCTCGCTGAGCCGTAGCCTTAGCCTAAGCCTAGGGGTGCCCTAGCCTAAGCCTAGGGGTGCCCTAGCCTAAGCCTAGGGGTGCCCTAGCCTTAGGCTAGCTGAGCCCTAGCCTTAGGCTAGCTGAGCCCTAGCCTTAGCCTAATCCTAGGGGTGCGCTAGCCTAAGCCTAGGGGTGCCCTAGCCTAAGCCTAGTGGTGCCCTAGCCTAAGCCAAGGGGTGCCCTAGCCTTAGCCTAAGCCTAGGGGTGCCCTAGCCTAAGACTAGGGGTGCCCTATCCTAAGCTTTGTGGTGCCCTAGCGTAAGCCTAGGGGTGCCCTAGCCTAAGCCTAGGGGTGCCAAAGCCTAAGCCTAGGGGTGCCCTAGCCTAAGCCTAGGGGTGCCCTAGCCTAAGCCTAGGGGTTCCCTAGCCTTAGGCTAGGGGAGCCCTAGCATTAGCCTAAGCCTAGGGGTGCCCTAGCCTAATCCTAGGGGTTCCATAGCCTAAGCCTAGCGGTGCCCTAGCCTAAGGCTAGAGGTGCCGTAGCCTTAGTCTAGTGGAGCCCTAGCCTTAGCCTAAGCCTAGGGGTGCACTACCCTAAGCCTAGGGTTGCTCTAGCCTTAGCCTAGCTGAGCCCTAGCCTTAACCTAAGCCTAGGCGTGCCCTAGCCGAAGCCTGGTTGTGCCCTAGCCTACGCCTAGGCTTTCCCTAGCCTAAGCCTAGTGGTGCCCTAGCCTTAGGCTAGGGGAACCCTAGACTTAGCCTAAGCCTAGGGGTGCCCTACCCTAAGCCTAGGGGTGCCCTCGCCTAAGCCTAGGGGTGCCCTAGCCTAAGCCTAGGGGTGCCCTAGCCTACGCCTAGACTTTCCCTAGCCTAAGCCTAGTGGTGCCCTAGCCTTAGGGTAGGGGAGCCCTAGACTTAGCCTAAGCCTAGGGGTGCCCTAGCCTAAGACTAGGGGTGCGCTAGCCTAAGCTTAGGGGTGCCCTAGCCTAAGCCTAAGGGTGCCCTAGCCTAAGCCTAGGGGTGCCCTAGGGTTAGACAAGGGGAGCCCTAACCTTAGCCTAAGCCTAGGGGTGCCCTAGCCTAAGCTTAGGGGTGCCCTAGCCTAAGCCTAGGGGTGCCCTAGCCTAAGCCTAGGGGTCCCATAGCCTTAGGCTAGGGGGCCCTAGCCTTAGCCTAAGCCTAGGGGTGCCCTAGCCTAATCCTAGTGGTGTCCTAGCCTAAGCCTAGGGGTGCCCTAGCCTAAGCGTAGGGGTGCCCTAGCCCAAGCCTAGGGGTTCCCTAACCTTAGGCTAGGGGAGCCCTAGCCTTATCGTAAGCCTTGGGGTGCCCTAGCCTACGCCAAGGGGTGCCCTAGCCCAATCCTAGGGATGCCCTAGCGTTAGGCTAGAGGAGCCGTAGCCTTAGCTTAAGCCTAGGGCTGCCCTAGCCTAAGCCTAGGGGTGCCCTAGCCTATGTCTAGGGGTGCCCTAGCCTAAGGCAAGGGGTACCCTAGTCTTAGGCTAGGAGAGCCCTAGCCTTAGCCTAAGCCTAGGGGTGCCCCAGCCTAAGCCTAGGGGTGCCCTAGCCCAAGTCTAGGGGTGCCTAGCCTAAGCATAGGTGTGCCCTAACCTAAGCCTAGGGATTCCCTACCTAAGCCTAGGGGTGCCCTAGCCTAAGCCTAGGGGTGCCCTAGCCTAAGCCTAGGGGTGCCGTAGCCTAAGCTTAGGGGTGCCCTAGCCAAAGTCTAGGGGTGTCCCAGCCTAAGCATATGGGTACCCTTGCCTTAGGCTAGGGGAGTCCTCGCCTTAGCCAAAGTCTTGGGGTACCCTAACCTAAGCCTAGGGCTTCCCTACCTAAGCTCAGGGGTGCCCTAACCTAAGCCTAGGGGTTCCCTACCTAAGCCTAGGGGTGCCCTAACCTAAGCCTAGGGGTGCCCTAGCCTATGCCTACGGGTGCCTTAGCCTAAGCCTAGGGGTGCCCTAGCCTTAGGCTAGGGAAACCCTAGCCATAGCCTAAGCCTAGGGTTGCCCTAGGCTAAGCCTAGGGGTGCCCTAGCCTAAGCCTGGAGTGCCCTAGCCTAAGCCTAGGGGTGCCCTAGCCTAAGCCTAGGGGTGCCCTGACCTAAGCCTAGGGGTGCCCTAGCCTTAGGCTAGGGGAGCCCTAGCTTTAGCCTAAGCCTAGGGGTCACCTAGCCTATGCCTAGGGGTGCCTTAGCCTTAGGCTAGGGATCCCTAGCCTTAGCCTAAGCGTGGGGTTCCCTAGACTAAGTGTAGGGGTGCCCTAGCCTGAGCCTTGGGGTCCCAGAGCCTTATTCTACGCCTAGGGTTGCCCTAGCCTAAGCATAGGGGTGCCCTAGCCTTAGGCTAGCTGAGCCCTAGCCTTAGCCTAAGCCTAGCGGTGCCCTAGCCTACGCCTAGGGGTGCCCTAGCCTAAACCTAGTGGTGCCCTAGACTTAGGCTAGGGGAGCCCTAGCCTTAGCCTAAGCCTAGGAGTGCCCTAGCCTAAGACTAGGGGTGCCCTAGCCTAATCTTAGGGGTGCCCTAGCCTAAGCCTAGGGGTGCCCTAGCCTAAGCCTAGGGGTGCCCTAGCTTAAGCCTAGGGGTGCCCTAGCCTAAGTCTAGTGGTGTCCTAGCCTAAACCTATGGGTACCCTTGCCTTAGGCTAGGGGAGTCCTCGCCTTAGCCGAAGTCTTGGGGTGCCCTAACCTAAGCCTAGGGCTTCCCTACCTAAGCTCAGGGGTGCCTTAGCCTAAGCCTAGGGGTTCCCTAGCCTTAGCCTAGGGAAACCCTAGCCTTAGCCTAAGCCTAGGGTCGCCCTAACCTAAGCCTAGGGGTGCCCTAGCCTAAGCCTGGTGGTGCCCTAGCCTAAGCCTAGGGGTGCCCTAGCCTAAGCCTAGTGGTGCCCTATTCTAAGCCTAAGGGTGCTCTACCCTTAGACTAGGGGAGCCCTAGCCTTAGCCTAAGCCTAGGGGTGCCCTAGCCTAAGCCTAGGGGTGACCTAGCCTAAGCCTAGGGGTGCCCTAGCGTTAGGCTAGGGGAGCCCTAGCTTTAGCCTAAGCCTAGGGGTCACCTAGCCCATGCCTAGGGGTGCCTTAGTCTTAGGCTATGGATCCCTGGCCTTAGCCTAAGCGTGGGGTTCCCTAGCCTAAGTGTAGGGGTGCCCTAGCCTGAGCCTTGGGGTCCCCGAGCCTTATTCTACGCCTATGGTTACCCTAGCCTAAGCCTAGGGGTGCCCTAGCCTTAGGCTAGCTGAGCCCTAGCCTTAGCCTAAGCCTAGGGGTGCCCTAGCCTACGCCTAGGAGTGCCCTAGCCTAAACCTAGTGGTGCCTTAGCCTTAGGCTAGGGGAGCCCTAGCCTTAGCCTAAGCCTAGGAGTTCCCTAGCCTAAGACTAGGGGTGCCCTAGCCTAATCTTAGGGGTGCCCTAGCCTAAGCCTAGGGGTGCCCTAGCCTAAGTCTAGGGGTGCCCTAGGTTCAGTCAAGGGGAGCCCTAGCCTTAGCCTAAGCCTAGGGGTGCCCTAGCCTAAGCTTAGTGGTGCTCTAGCCTAAGCTTAGGGGTGCCCTAGCCTAAGCCTAGGGGTGCCCTAGCCTAAGCCTAGGGGTGCCCTAGCCTTAGGCTAGAGGACCCTAGCCTTAGCCTAAGCCTAGGGGTGCCCTAGCCTAAGCCTAGTGGTGTCCTAGCCTTATCCTAGGGGTGCCCTACTCTAAGCCTAGGGGTGCCCTAGCCTTAGACTAGGGGAGCCCTAGCCTTAGCCTAACCCTAGGGGTGCCCTAGCCTAAGCCTAGGGGTGCCCTAGCGTAAGCGTAGGGTTGGCCTAGCCTAAGTCTAGGGGTGCCCTAGCCTAAGCCTAGGGGTGCCCTAGCCTAAGCCTAGGGGTGCCCTAACCTTAGGCTAGGGGAGCCCTAGCCTTAGCCTAAGCCTTGGGGAGCCCTAGCCTAAACCTACGGGTTCCCTAGCCTAAGTCTAGGGGTGACTTAGCCTTAGGCTAGGGGAGCCCTAGCCTTAGTCTAAGCCTAGGGCTGCCCTAGCCTAAGCCTAGGGGTACCTTAGCCTAAGTCTAGGGGTTCCCTACCAAAGATTAGGGGTGCCCTAGCTTAAGCCTTCGGGTGCCCTAGCCTAAGCCTAGGGGTGCCCTAGCCTAAGCTTAGGGGTGCCCTAGCCTAAGCCTAGGGGTGCCCTATCCTAAGCTTAGTGGTGCCCTAGCGTAAGCCTAGGGGTGCCCTAGCCTAAGCCTAGGGGTGCCAAAGCCTAAGCCTAGGGGTGCCCTAGCCTAAGCCTAGGGGTGCCCTAGCCTAAGCCTAGGGGTTCCCTAGCATTAGGCTAGGGGAGCCCTTGCATTAGCCTAAGCCTAGGGGTGCCCTAGCCTAAGCCTAGGGTTGCTCTAGCCTTAGCCTAGCTGAGCCCTAGACTTAACCTAAGCCTAGGGGTGCCCTAGCCGAAGCCTGGGGGTGCCCTCGCCTACGCCTCGGCTTTCCCTAGCCTAAGCCTAGTGGTGCCCTAGCCTTAGGCTAGGGGAGCCCTAAACTTAGCCTAAGCCTAGGGGTGCCCTACCCTAAGCCTAGGGGTGTCCTCGCCTAAGCCTAGGGGTGCCCTAGCCTAAGCCTAGGGGTGCCCTAGCCTACGCCTAGGCTTTCCCTAGCCTAAGCCTAGTGGTGCCCTAGCCTTAGGCTAGGGGAGCCCTTGACTTAACCTAAGCCTAGGGGTGCCCTAGCCTAAGCCTAAGGGTGCCCTTGCCTAAGCCTAGGGGTGCCCTAGGGTTAGACAAGGGGAGCCATAACCTTAGCCTAAGCCTAGGGGTGCCCTAGCCTAAGCTTAGGGGTGCCCTAGCCTAAGCCTAGGGGTGCCCTAGCCTAAGCCTAGGGGTCCCATAGCCTTAGTCTAGGGGGCCCTAGCCTTAGCCTAAGCCTAGGGGTGCCCTAGCCTAATCCTAGTGGTGTCCTAGCCTAAGCCTAGGGGTGCCCTAGCCTAAGCATAGGGGTGCCCTAGCCCAAGCCTAGGGGTTCCCTAACCTTAGGCTAGGGGAGCCCTAGACTTAGCGTAAGCCTTGGGATGCCCTAGCCTAAGCCAAGGGGTGCCCTAGCCCAATCCTAGGGATGCCCTAGCGTTAGGCTAGAGGAGCCCTAGCCTTAGCTTAAGCCTAGGGCTGCCCTAGCCTAAGCCTAGGGGTGCCCTAGCCTATGTCTAGGGGTGCCCTAGCCTAAGGCAAGTGGTACCCTAGTCTTAGGCTAGGAGAGCCCTAGCCTTAGCCTAAGCCTAGGGGTGACCCAGCCTAAGCCTAGGGGTGCCCTAGCCCAAGTCTAGGGGTGCCTAGCCTAAGCATAGGGGTGCCCTAACCTAAGCCTAGGGGTTCCCTACCTAAGCCTAGGGGTGCCCTAGCCTAAGCCTAGGGGTGCCCTAGCCTAAGGCTAGGGGTGCCCTAGCCTTAGGCTAGGGGATCCCTAGCCTTAGTCTAAGCTAGGGGTGCCCTAGCCTAAGCCTAGGGGTGCCGTAGCCTAAGCTTAGGGGTGTCCTAGCCAAAGTCTAGGGGTGTCCTAGCCTAAGCATATGGGTACCCTTGCCTTAGGCTAGGGGAGTCCTCGCCTTAGCCGAAGTCTTGGGGTACCCTAACCTAAGCCTAGGGCTTCCCTACCTAAGCTCAGGGGTGCCCTAACCTAAGCCTAGGGGTGCCCTAGCCTATGCCTACGGGTGCCTTAGCCTAAGCCTAGGGGTGCCCTAGCCTTAGGCTAGGGAAACCCTAGCCATAGCCTAAGCCTAGGGTTGCCCTAGGCTAAGCTTAAGGGTGCCCTAGCCTAAGCCTGGTGGTGCCCTAGCCTAAGCCTAGGGGTGCCCTAGCCTAAGCCTAGGGGTGCCCTGACCTAAGCCTAGGGGTGCCCTAGCCTTAAGCTAGGGGAGCCCTAGCTTTAACCTAAGCCTGGGGCTGCCCTAGCCTAAGCCTAGGGGTGCCCTAGCCTAAGCCTAGGGGTGCCCTATTCTAAGCCTAAGGGTGCCCTAGCCTTAGTCTAGGGTAGCCCTAGCCTTAGCCTAAGCCTAGGGGTGCCCTAGCCTAAGCCTAGGGGTGCCCTAGCCTTAGGCTAGGGGAGCCCTAGCTTTAGCCTAAGCCTAGGGGTCACCTAGCCTATGCCTAGGGGTGCCTTAGCCTTAGGCTAGGGATCCCTAGCCTTAGCCTAAGCGTGGGGTTCCCTAGCCTAAGTGTAGGGGTGCCCTAGCCTGAGCCTTGGGGTCCCTGAGCCTTATTCTACGCCTAGGGTTGCCCTAGCCTAAGCCTAGGGGTGCCCTAGCCTTAGGCTAGCTGAGCCCTAGCCTTAGCCTAAGCCTAGGGGTGCCCTAGCCTACGCCTAGGGGTGCCCTAGCCTAAACCTAGTGGTGCCCTAGCCTTAGGCTAGGGGAGCCCTAGCCTTAGCCTAAGCCTGGGAGTGCCCTAGCCTAAGACTAGGGGTGCCCTAGCCTAATCTTAGGGGTGCCCTAGCCTAAGCCTAGGGGTGCCCTAGCCTAAGCCTAGGGGTGCCCTAGCCTAAGTCTAGTGGTGTCCTAGCCTAAACCTATGGGTACCCTTGCCTTAGGCTAGGGGAGTCCTCGCCTTAGCCGAAGTCTTGGGGTGCCCTAACCTAAGCCTAGGGCTTCCCTACCTAAGCTCAGGGGTGCCTTAGCCTAAGCCTAGGGGTGCCCTAGCCTTAGGCTAGGGAAACCCTAGCCTTAGCCTAAGCCTATGGTCGCCCTAACCTAAGCCTAGGGGTGCCCTAGCCTAAGCCTGGTGGTGCCCTAGCCTAAGCCTAGGGGTGCCCTAGCCTAAGCCTAGGGGTGTCCTAACCTTAGTCTAGGGGAGCCCTAGCCTTAGCCTAAGCCTTGGGGAGACCTAGCCTAAACCTACGGGTTCCCTAGCCTAAGTCTAGGGGTGACTTAGCCTTAGGCTAGGGGAGCCCTAGCCTTAGTCTAAGCCTAGGGCTGCCCTAGCCTAAGCCTAGGGGTACCTTAGCCAAAGTCTAGGGGTTCCCTACCAAAGCCTACGGGTGCCCTAGCCTAAGCCTAGGGGTGCCCTAGCCTAAGCCTAGGGGTGCCCTAGCCTAAGTCTAGTGGTGTCCTAGCCTAAACCTATGGGTACCCTTGCCTTAGGCTAGGGGAGTCCTCGCCTTAGCCGAAGTCTTGGGGTGCCCTAACCTAAGCCTAGGGCTTCCCTACCTAAGCTCAGGGGTGCCCTAACCTAAGCCTAGGGGTTCCCTACCTAAGCCTAGGGGTGCCCTAACCTAAGCCTAGGGGTGCCCTAGCCTATGCCTACTGGTGCCTTAGCCTAAGCCAAGGGGTTCCCTAACATTAGGCTAGGGAAACCCTAGCCTTAGCCTAAGCCTAGGGTCGCCCTAGCCTAAGCCTAGGGGTGCCCTAGCCTAAGGCTGGTGGTGCCCTAGCCTAAGCCTAGGGGTGCCCCAGCCTAAGCCTAGGGGTGCCCTGACCTAAGCCTAGGGGTGCCCTAGCCTTAAGCTAGGGGAGCCCTAGCCTTAACCTAAGCCTGGGGGTGCCCTAGCCTAAGCCTAGGTGTGCCCTAGCCAGAGCCTAGTGGTGCCCTATTCTAAGCCTAAGGGTGCCCTAGCCTTAGACTAGGGGAGCCCTAGCCTTAGCCTAAGCCTAAGGGTGCCCTAGCCTAAGCCTAGGGGTGACCTAGCCTAAGCCTAGGGGTGCCCTAGCCTTAGGCTAGGTGAGCCCTAGCTTTAGCCTAAGCCTAGGGGTGACCTAGCCTAAGTGTAGGGGTGCCCTAGCCTGAGCCTTGGGGTCCCAGAGCCTTATTCTACGCCTAGGGTTGCCCTAGCATAAGCCTAGGGGTGCCCTAGCCTTAGGCTAGCTGAGCCCTAGCCTGAGCCTAAGCCCAGGGCTGCCCTAGCCTACGCCTAGCGGTGCCCTAGCCTACGCCTAGCGGTGCCCTAGCCTAAGCCTAGGGGTGCCCTAGCCTAAACCTAGTGGTGCCCTAGCCTTAGGCTAGGGGAGCCCTAGCCTTAGCCTAAGCCTAGGAGTGCCCTAGCCTAAGACTAGGGGTGCCCTAGCCTAATCTTAGGGGTGCCCTAGCCTAAGCCTAGGGGTGCCCTAGCCTAAGCCTAGGGGTGCCCTAGTGTTAGGCAAGGGGAGCCCTAGCCTTAGCCTAAGCGTAGGGGTGCCCTAGCCTTAGCCTAAGCCTAGTGGTGTCCTAGCCTTATCCTAGGGGTGCCCTAGCCTAAGCCAAGGGGTGCCCTAGCCTTAGACTAGGGGAGCCCTAGCCTTGGCCTAAGCTTAGGGGTACCCTAGCCCAAGCCTAGGGGTGCCCTAGCGTAAGCCTTGGGTTGGCCTAGCCTAAGCCTAGGGGTGCCCTAGCCTAAGACTAGGGGTGCCCTAGCCTAAGCCTAGGGGTACCCTAACCTTAGGCTAGGGGAGCCCTAGCCTTAGCCTAATCCTTGGGGAGCCCTAGCCTAAACCTTGGGGTTCCCTAGCCTAAGCCTAGGGGTGACCTAGCCTTAGGCTAGGGGAGCCCTAGCCTTAGTCTAAGCCTAGGGGTGCCCTAGCCTAAGCCTGGGGGTGCCCTAGCATAAGCCTAGGGGTGACCTAGCCTAAGCTTAGGGGTGCCCTAGCCTAAGCTTAGGGGTGCCCAAGCCTAAGGCTAGGGGTGCCCTAGTCTTAGGCTAGGGGATCCCTAGCCTTAGTCTAAGCCTAGGGTGCCCTAGCCTAAGCCTATGGGTTCCCTAGCCCAAGCCTTGGGATGCCCTAGCGTTAGGCTAGAGGAGCCCTAGCCTTAGCCTAAGACTAGGGGTGCCCTAGCCTAAGCCTAGCGGTGCCCTAGCATAAGCCTAGATGTGCCCTAGCCTAAGCCTAGGGGTGCACTAGCCTAAGTCTAGGGGTGCCCTAGCCTAAGCTTAGGGGTGCCCTAGCCAAAGTCTAGGTGTGTCCTAGCCTAAACCTAGGGGTTCCCTAGCCTAAGTCTAGGGGTGACCTAGCCTTAGGCTAAGGGAGCCCTAGCCTTAGTCTAAGCCTAGTGGTGCCCTAGCCTAAGTCTAGGGGTTCCCTACCTAAGCCTAGGGGTGCCCTAGCCTAAGCCTACGGGTGCCCTAGCCTAAGCCTAGGGGTGCCCTAGCATAAGCCTAGGGGTGCCCTAGCATAAGCTTAGGGGTGATCTAGCCTAAGCTGAGGGGTACCCTAGCCTAAGGCTAGGGGTGCACTAGTCTTAGGCTAGGGGAGCCCTAGCCTTAGTCTAAGCCGAGGGTGCCCTAGCCTAAGCCTAGAGATGCCCTAGCGTTAGGATAGAGGTACACTAGCCTTAGGCTAAGCCTAGGGGTACCCTAGCCTAAGCCTAGGGGTGCCCTAGCATAAGCCTAAGGGTGCCCTAGCCTAAGTCTAGGGGTACCCTAGCCTAAGCCTAGGGGTTCCCTTCCTAAGCCTAGGGGAGCCCTAGCCTTAGCCTAAGCCTAGGGGTTCCCCAGCCTAAGCCTAGGGGTGCCCTAGCCTAAGTCTAGGGGTGGCTAGCCTAAGAATAGGGGTGCCCTAACCTAAGCCTAGGGGTTCCCTTCCTAAGCCTAGGGGTGCCCTAGCCTAAGCCTACGGGTGCGCTAGCCTAAGCCTAGGGGTGCCCTAACCATAGTCTAGGGGAGCCCTAGTCTTAGCCTAAGTCTTGGGGCGCCCTAGCCTAAACCTAGGGGTTCCCTAGCCTAAGCCTAGGGGTGACCTAGCCTTAGGCTATGGGATCCCAAGCCTTAGCCTAAGCCTAGGGGTGCCCTAGCCTAAGCCTAGGGGTGCCCTAGCCGAAGTCTAGGGTTTCCCTACCTAAGCCTAGGGGTGCCCTAGCCTAAGCCTACGGGTGCCCTAGCCTAAGCCTAGGGGTGACCTAGCATAAGCCTAGGGGTGCCCTAGACTAAGCTTAGGGGTGCCCTAGCCTAAGCTTAGGGGTTCCCTAGCCTAAGGCTAGGGGTGCCCTAGTCTTAGGCTAGGGGATCCCTAGCCTTAGTCTAAGCCTAGGGTGCCCTAGCCTAAGCCTAGTGGTACCCTAGCCCAAGCCTAGGGATGCCCTAGCGTTAGGCTAGAGGAGCCCTAGCCTTAGCCTAAGCCTAGGGGTGCCCTAGCCTATGCCTAGGGGTGCCCTATTATAAGCCTAGTGGTGCCCTAGCCTAAGTCTAGGGGTGCCCTAGCCTAAGCTTAGGGGTGTCCTACCCTAAGGCTAGGGGTGCCCTAGTCTTAGGCTATGGGAGCCCTAGCCTTAGCCTAAGCCTAGGGGTACCCTAGCCTAAGACTAGGGGGGTCCTAGCCTAAGCCTACGGGTGTCCTAGCCTAAGCCTAGGGGTGCCCTAGCCTAAGCCTAGGGGTGCCCTAACCTTAAGCCAGGGGAGCCCTCGCCTTAGCCTAAGCCTAGGGGTGCCCTAGCCTATGCCTAGGGGTGCCCTAGCATAAGCCTAGGGGTGCCCTAGACTACGTCTAGGGGTGCCCTAGCCTAAGCCTAGGGGTGCCCTAGCCTAAGTCTAGGGGTGCCCTAGCTTAAGCCTAGGGGTGCCCTAGCCTAAGCCTAGGGGTGCCCTAGCCTTAGGCTAGGGGAGCCCTAGCCTTAGCCTAAGCCTTGGGGCGCCCTAGCCTAAACCTAGGGGTTCCCTAGCCTAAGCCTAGGGGTGACCTAGCCTTAGGCTAGGGGAGCCCTAGCCTTATTCTAAGCCTAGGGGTGCCCTAGCCTAAGCCTAGGGGTGCCCTAGCCTAAGCCTAGGGGTGCCCTAGCCTTAGGCAAGGGGAGCCCTAGCTTTAGCCTAAGCCTAGGGGTCACCTAGCCTATGCCTAGGGGTGCCTTAGCCTTAGGCTAGGGATCCCTAGCCTTAGCCTAAGCGTGGGGTTCCCTAGCCTAAGTGTAGGGGTGCCCTAGCCTGAGCCTTGGGGTCCCTGAGCCTTATTCTACGCCTAGGGTTGCCCTAGCCTAAGCCTAGGGGTGCCCTAGCCTTAGGCTAGCTGAGCCCTAGCCTTAGCCTAAGCCTAGGGGTGCCCTAGCCTACGCCTAGGGGTGCCCTAGCCTAAACCTAGTGGTGCCCTAGCCTTAGGCTAGGGGAGCCCTAGCCTTAGCCTAAGCCTGGGAGTGCCCTAGCCTAAGACTAGGGGTGCCCTAGCCTAATCTTAGGGGTGCCCTAGCCTAAGCCTAGGGGTGCCCTAGCCTAAGCCTAGGGGTGCCCTAGCCTAAGCCTAGGGGTGCCCTAGCCTAAGTCTAGTGGTGTCCTAGCCTAAACCTATGGGTACCCTTGCCTTAGGCTAGGGGAGTCCTCGCCTTAGCCGAAGTCTTGGGGTGCCCTAACTAAGCCTAGGGCTTCCCTACCTAAGCTCAGGGTTGCCTTAGCCTAAGCCTAGGGGTGCCCTAGCCTTAGGCTAGGTAAACCCTAGCCTTAGCCTAAGCCTATGGTCGCCCTAACCTAAGCCTAGGGGTGCCCTAGCCTAAGCCTGGTGGTGCCCTAGCCTAAGCCTAGGGGTGCCCTAGCCTAAGCCTAGGGGTGCCCTAACCTTAGTCTAGGGGAGCCCTAGTCTTAGCCTAAGCCTTGGGGAGACCTAGCCTAAACTACGGGTTCCCTAGCCTAAGTCTAGGGGTGAATTAGCCTTAGGCTAGGGGAGCCCTAGCCTTAGTCTAAGCCTAGGGCTGCCCTAGCCTAAGCCTAGGGGTACCTTAGCCAAAGTCTAGGGGTTCCCTACCAAAGCCTACGGGTGCCCTAGCCTAAGCCTAGGGGTGCCCTAGCCTAAGCCTAGGGGTGCCCTAGCCTAAGTCTAGTGGTGTCCTAGCCTAAACCTATGGGTACCCTTGCCTTAGGCTAGGGGAGTCCTCGCCTTAGCCGAAGTCTTGGGGTGCCCTAACCTAAGCCTAGGGCTTCCCTACCTAAGCTCAGGGGTGCCCTAACCTAAGCCTAGGGGTTCCCTACCTAAACCTAGGGGTGCCCTAACCTAAGCCTAGGGGTGCCCTAGCCTATGCCTACGGGTGCCTTAGCCTAAGCCAAGGGGTGCCCTAACCTTAGGCTAGGGAAACCCTAGCCTTAGCCTAAGCCTAGGGTCGCCCTAGCCTAAGCCTAGGGGTGCCCTAGCCTAAGCCTGGTGGTGCCCTAGCCTAAGCCTAGGGGTGCCCTAGCCTAAGCCTAGGGGTGCCCTAACCTAAGCCTAGGGGTGCCCTAGCCTTAAGCTAGGGGAGCCCTAGCCTTAACCTAAGCCTGGGGGTGCCCTAGCCTAAGCCTAGGTGTGCCCTAGCCAGAGCCTAGTGGTGCCCTATTCTAAGCCTAATGGTGCCCTAGCCTTAGACTAGGGGAGCCCTAGCCTTAGCCTAAGCCTAAGGGTGCCCTAGCCTAAGCCTAGGGGTGACCTAGCCTAAACCTAGGGGTGCCCTAGCCTTAGGCTAGGTGAGCCCTAGCTTTAGCCTAAGCCTAGGGGTGACCTAGCCTAAGTGTAGGGGTGCCCTAGCCTGAGCCTTGGGGTCCCAGAGCCTTATTCTACGCCTAGGGTTGCCCTAGCATAAGCCTAGGGGTGCCCTAGCCTTAGGCTAGCTGAGCCCTAGCCTGAGCCTAAGCTCAGGGCTGCCCTAGCCTACGCCTAGCGGTGCCCTAGCCTAAGATTAGGGGTGCCCTAGCCTAAGCCTAGGGGTGCCCTAGCCTAAACCTAGTGGTGCCCTAGCCATAGGCTAGGGGAGCCCTAGCCTTAGCCTAAGCCTAGGAGTGCCCTAGCCTAAGACTAGGGGTGCCCTAGCCTAATCTTAGGGGTGCCCTAGCCTAAGCCTAGGGGTGCCCTAGCCTAAGCCTAGGGGTGCCCTAGTGTTAGGCAAGGGGAGCCCTAGCCTTAGCCTAAGCGTAGGGGTGCCCTAGCCTTAGCCTAAGCCTAGTGGTGTCCTAGCCTTATCCTAGGGGTGCCCTAGCCTAAGCCGAGGGGTGCCCTAGCCTTAGACTAGGGGAGCCCTAGCCTTGGCCTAAGCTTAGGGGTGCCCTAGCCCAAGCCTAGGGGTGCCCTAGCGTAAGCCTTGGGTTGGCCTAGCCTAAGCCTAGGGGTGCCCTAGCCTAAGACTAGGGGTGCCCTAGCCTAAGCCTAGGGGTACCCTAACCTTAGGCTAGGGGAGCCCTAGCCTTAGCCTAATCCTTGGGGAGCCCTAGCCTAAACCTTGGGGTTCCCTAGCCTAAGCCTAGGGGTGACCTAGCCTTAGGCTAGGGGAGCCCTAGCCTTAGTCTAAGCCTAGGGGTGCCCTAGCCTAAGCCTGGGGGTGCCCTAGCATAAGCCTAGGGGTGACCTAGCCTAAGCTTAGGGGTGCCCTAGCCTAAGCTTAGGGGTGCCCAAGCCTAAGGCTAGGGGTGCCCTAGTCTTAGGCTAGGGGATCCCTAGCCTTAGTCTAAGCCTAGGGTGCCCTAGCCTAAGCCTATGGGTTCCCTAGCCCAAGCCTTGGGATGCCCTAGCGTTAGGCTAGAGGAGCCCTAGCCTTAGCCTAAGCCTAGGGGTGCCCTAGCCTAAGCCTAGCGGTGCCCTAGCATAAGCCTAGATGTGCCCTAGCCTAAGCCTAGGGGTGCCCTAGCCTAAGTCTAGGGGTGCCCTAGCCTAAGCTTAGGGGTGCCCTAGCCAAAGTCTAGGTGTGTCCTAGCCTAAACCTAGGGGTTCCCTAGCCTAAGTCTAGGGGTGACCTAGCCTTAGGCTAAGGGAGCCCTAGCCTTAGTCTAAGCCTAGTGGTGCCCTAGCCTAAGTCTAGGGGTTCCCTACCTAAGCCTAGGGGTGCCCTAGCCTAAGCCTACGGGTGCCCTAGCCTAAGCCTAGGGGTGCCCTAGCCTAAGCCTAGGGGTGCCCTAGCATAAGCTTAGGGGTGATCTAGCCTAAGCTGAGAGGTACCCTAGCCTAAGGCTAGGGGTGCACTAGTCTTAGGCTAGGGGAGCCCTAGCCTTAGTCTAAGCCGAGGGTGCCCTAGCCTAAGCCTAGAGATGCCCTAGCGTTAGGCTAGAGGAGCACTAGCCTTAGGCTAAGCCTAGGGGTACCCTAGCCTAAGCCTAGGGGTGCCCTAGCATAAGCCTAGGGGTGCCCTAGCCTAAGTCTAGGGGTACCCTAGCCTAAGCCTAGGGGTTCCCTTCCTAAGCCTAGGGGAGCCCTAGCCTTAGCCTAAGCCTAGGGGTTCCCCAGCCTAAGCCTAGGGGTGCCCTAGCCTAAGTCTAGGGGTGGCTAGCCTAAGAATAGGGGTGCCCTAACCTAAGCCTAGGGGTTCCCTTCCTAAGCCTAGGGGTGCCCTAGCCTAAGCCTACGGGTGCGCTAGCCTAAGCCTAGGGGTGCCCTAACCATAGTCTAGGGGAGCCCTAGTCTTAGCCTAAGTCTTGGGGCGCCCTAGCCTAAACCTAGGGGTTCCCTAGCCTAAGCCTAGGGGTGACCTAGCCTTAGGCTATGGGATCCCAAGCCTTAGCCTAAGCCTAGGGGTGCCCTAGCCTAAGCCTAGGGGTGCCCTAGCATAAGCCTAGGGGTGCCCTAGCCTAAGCTTAGGGGTGCCCTAGCCTAAGCTTAGGGGTTCCCTAGCCTAAGGCTAGGGGTGCCCTAGTCTTAGGCTAGGGGATCCCTAGCCTTAGTCTAAGCCTAGGGTGCCCTAGCCTAAGCCTAGTGGTACCCTAGCCCAAGCCTAGGGATGCCCTAGCGTTAGGCTAGAGGAGCCCTAGCCTTAGCCTAAGCCTAGGGGTGCCCTAGCCTATGCCTAGGGGTGCCCTATTATAAGCCTAGGGGTGCCCTAGCCTAAGTCTAGGGGTGCCCTAGCCTAAGCTTAGGGGTGTCCTACCCTAAGGCTAGGGGTGCCCTAGTCTTAGGCTATGGGAGCCCTAGCCTTAGCCTAAGCCTAGGGGTGCCCTAGCCTAAGACTAGGGGGGTCCTAGCCTAAGCCTACGGGTGTACTAGCCTGAGCCTAGGGGTGCCCTAGCCTAAGCCTAGGGGTGCCCTAACCTTAAGCCAGGGGAGCCCTCGCCTTAGCCTAAGCCTAGGGGTGCCCTAGCCTAAGCCTAGGGGTGCCCTAGCCTAAGACGATGGGTGCCCTAGCCTTAGGCTAGTGGAGCCCTAGCCTTAGCCTAAACCTAGGGGTGCCCTAGCCTAAGGCTAGGGGAGCCCTAGCCTTAGGCTAGGGGTGCCCTAGCTTTAGCCTAAGGCTAGGGGTGCCCTAGCCTAAGCCTAGGGGTCACTTAGCCTACGCCTAGGGGTGCCTTAGCCTTAGGCTAGGGGATCCCTAACCTTAGCCTAAGCCTATTGGTTCCCTTTCCTAAGTGTAGGGGTGCCCTAGCCTGAGCCTAGGGTGCCCTAGCCTTAGCCTAGTGGTGCCCTAGCCTAAGCCTAGGGGTCCCCTAGCCTTGTTCTAAGCCTAGGGGTGCCCTAGCCTAAGCCTATGGCTGCCCTAGCCTTAGCCTCGAGGTGCCTTAGTCTAAGCCTAGGGGTCCCCTAGCCTTAGCCTAAGCCTAGGGGAGCCCTAGCCTAAGCGTAGGTATGCCCGAGACTAAGCCTAGGGGTGCCTTAGCCTAAACCTAGGGTTCCCCTAGCCTTAGCCTAAGCCTAGGGGTGCCCTAACCTGAGCGTAGGGGTGCCGCAGCCTTAGCATAGGGGTGCCCTAGCCTAAAACTAGGGGTGCCCTAGCCTAAGCCTAGGGGTGCCCTAGCCTAAGCCTAGGGGTTCCCTAGCCTTAGGCTAGGGGAGCCCTAGCCTTAGCCTAAGCCTAGGGGTTCCCTAGCCTATGACTAGGGGGGTCCTAGCCTAAGCCTACGGGTGTCCTAGCCTTAGCCTAGGGGTGCCCAAGCCTAAGCCTGGGGGTGCCCTAACCTTAGGCTAGGGGAGCCCTAGCCTTAGCCTAAGCCTTGGGCCGCCCTAGCTTAAACCTAGGGGTTCCCTAGCCTTAGGCTAGGAGAGCCCTAGCCTTAGCCTAAGCCTAGGGGTTCCCTAGCCTAAGACTAGGGGGGTCCTAGCCTAAGCCTACGGGTGTCCTAGCCTTAGCCTAGGGGTGCCCAAGCCTAAGCCTAGGGGTGCCCTAACCTTAGGCTAGGGGAGCCCTAGCCTTAGCCTAAGCCTTGGGGCGCCCTAGCTTAAACCTAGGGGTTCCCTAGCCTAAGCCTAGGGGTGACCTAGCCTTAGGCTACGGGAGCCCTAGCCTTAGTCTAAGCCTAGGGGTGCCCTAGCCTAAGTGTAGGGTTTCCCTACCTAAGCCTAGGGGTGCCCTAGCCTAAGCCTACGGGTGCCCTAGCCTAAGCATAGGGGTGCCCTAGCATAAGCCTAGGGGTGCCCTAGCCTAAGCTTAGGGGTGACCTAGCCTAAGCTTAGGGGTGTCCTACCCTAAAGCTAGGGGTGCCCTAGTCTTAGGCTATGGGAGCCCTAGCCTTAGTCTAAGCCTAGGGTGCCCTAGCCTAAGCCTAGGGATGCCCTAGCGTTAGGCTACAGGAGCCCGAGCCTTAGCCTAAGCCTAGGGGTGCCCTAGCCTAAGCCTAGGGGTGTCCTAGCATAAACCTAGGGGTGCCCTAGCCTCAGTCTAGGGGTGCCCTAACCTAGGCCTAGGGGTGTGCTAGCCTAAGCCTAGGGGTGCCCTAGCCTAAGCCTATGGGTGCCCTAGGCTAAGCCTAGGGGTGCCCTAGCCTAAGCCTAGGGGTGCCCTAACCTAAGCCAAAGGGTGCTCTAGCCTTAAGCTAGGTGAGCCCTAGCCTAAACCTAAACCTTGGGTTGCCCTTGCCTAAGCCTAGGGGTGCCCTAGCCTAAGCCTAGGGGTGCCCTAGTCTAAGGCTAAGGGTGCCGTAGCCTTCGACTAGGAGAGCCCTAGCCTTACCCTAAGCTTAGGGGTGCCCTAGCCTAAGCCAAGGGGTGCCCTAGCCTAAGACGATGGGTGCCATAGCCTTAGGCTAGGGGAGCCCTAGCCTTAGCCTAAGCCTAGGGGTCCCCTAGCCTATGCCTAGGGGTGCCCTAGCATAAGCCTAGGGGTGCCCTAGCCTAAGTCTAGGGGTGCCCTAGCCTAAGCCTAGGGGGCCCTAGCCTAAGTCTAGGGGTGCGCTAGCCTAAGCCTAGGGGTGCCCTAGCCTAAGCCTAGGGGTGCACTAGCCTTAGCCTAGGGGTGCCCAAGCCTAAGCCTAGGGGTGCACTAACCTTAGGCTAGGGGAGCCCTAGCCTTAGCCTAAGCCTAGGGGTGCCCTAGCCTATGCCTAGGGGTGCCCTAGCATAAGCCTAGGGGTGCCCTTGCCTAAGCCTAGAGGTGCCCTAGCCTAAGCCTAGGGGTGCCCTAGCCTAAGCCTAGGGGTGCCCTAGCCTAAGACTAGGGGTGCCCTTGCCTAAGTCTAGTGGTGCCCTAGCCTAAGCCTAGGGGTGCCCTAGCCTAAGCCTAGGGGTGCCCTAGCCTTAGGCTAGGGGAGCCCTAGCCTTACCCTAAGCCTAGTGGTGCCCTAGCCTAAGACTAGGGGGGTCCTAGCCTAAGCCTACGGGTGTCCTAGCCTAAGCCTAGGGGTGCCCTAGCCTAAGCCTTGGGGTGCCCTAACCTTAGGCTAGGGGAGCCCTAGCCTTAGCCTAAGCCTAGGGGTGCCCTAGGATATGCCTAGGGGTGCCCTAGCGTAAGCCTAGGGGTGCCCTCGCCTAAGTCTAGGGGTGCCCTAGCCTAAGCCTAGGGGTGCCCTAGCCTTAGGCTAGAGGAGCCCTAGCCTTAGCCTAAGCATAGGGGTGCCCTAGCCTAAGACTAGGGGGGTCCTAGCCTAAGTCTACGGGTGTCCTAGCCTAAGCCTAGGGGTGCCCAAGCCTAAGCCTAGGGGTGCCCTAACCTTAGGCTAGGGGAGCCCTAGCCTTAGCCTAAGCCTTGGGGCGCCCTAGCCTAAACCTAGGGGTTCCCTAGCCTAAGCCTAGGGGTGACCTAGCCTTAGGCTAGGGGAGCCCTAGCCTTAGTCTAAGCCTAGGGGTGACCTAGGCTAAGCCTAGGGGTGCCGTAGCCCAAGCCTAGGGATGCCTTAGTCTAAGCCTAGGGGTGCCCTAGCCTAAGTCTAGGGTTTCCCTACCTAAGCCTAGGGGTGCCCTAGCCTAACCCTACGGGTGCCCTAGCCTAAGCATAGGGGTGCCCTAGCATAAGCCTAGGGGTGCCCTAGCCTAAGCTTAGGGGTGACCTAGCCTAAGCTTAGGGGTGCCCTAGCCTAAGGCTAAGGGTGCCCTAGTCTTAGGCTATGGGAGCCCTAGCCTTAGTCTAAGCCTAGGGTGCCCTAGCCTAAGCCTAGGGATGCCCTAGCGTTAGGCTACAGGAGCCCTAGCCTTAGCCTAAGCCTAGGGGTGCCCTAGCCTAAGCCTAGGGGTGTCCTAGCATAAGCCTAGGGGTGCCCTAGCCTAAGTCTAGGGGTGTCCTAGCCTAAGCCTAGGGGTGCCCTAGCCTAAGCCTAGGGGTGCCCTAGCCTAAGCCTAGGGGTACGCTAGCCTAAGCCAAGGGGTGCACTAGCCTAAGCCTAGGGTTGCCCTAGCCTAAGCCTAGGGGTGCCCGAGCCTAATCCTAGGGGTGTCCTAGCCTAAGCCTAGGGGTGCCCTAACCTAAGCCTAGGGGTGCTCTAGCCTTAAGCTAGGTGAGCCCTAGCCTTAACCTAAGCCTTGGGGTGCCCTTGCCTAAGCCTAGGGGTGCCCTAGCCTAAGCCTAGGGGTGCCCTAGTCTAAGCCTACGGGTGCCCTAGCCTTGGACTAAGGGAGCCCTAGCCTTACCCTAAGCCTAGGGGTGCCCTAGCCTAAGCCTAGGGGTGCCCTAGCCTAAGACGATGGGTGCCCTAGCCTTAGGCTAGGGGAGCACTAGCCTTAGCCTAAACCTAGGGGTGCCCTAGCCTAAGGCTAGGGGAGCCCTAGCCTTAGGCTAGGGGAGCCCTAGCTTTAGCCTAAGCCTAGTGGTGCCCTAGCCTAAGCCTAGGGATCACCTAGCCTACGCCTAGGGGTGCCTTAGCCTTAGGCTAGGGGATCCCTAACCTTAGTCTAAGCCTAGGGGTTCCCTTTCCTAAGTGTAGGGTTGCCCTAGCCTGAGCCTAGGGGTGCGCTAGCCTTAGCCTAGGGGTGCCCTAGCCTAAGCCTAGGGGTACCTTAGACTAAGCCTAGGGGTCCCCTAGCCTTATTCTAAGCCTAGGGGTGCCCTAGCCTAAGCCTAGGAGTGCCTTAGCCTTTGCCTCGAGGTGCCTTAGCCTAAGCCTAGGGGTCCCCTAGCCTTAGCCTAAGCCTAGGGGAGCCCTAGACTAAGCCGAGGTATGCCCGAGACTAAGCCTAGGGGTGCTTTAGCCTAAACCTAGGGTTCCCCTAGCCTTAGCCTAAGTCTAGGGGTGCCCTAACCTGAGCGTAGGGGTGCCGTAGCCTTAGCCTAGGGGTGCCCTAGCCTAAAACTAGGGGTGCACTAGCCTAAGCCTAGGGGTGCCCTAGCCTTAGGCTAGGGGAGCCCTAGCCTTAGCCTAAGACTAGGGGTGCCCTAGCCTAAGACTAGGGGGGTCCTAGCCTAAGCCTACGGGTGTCCTAGCCTAAGCCTAGGGGTGCCCTAGCCTAAGCCTAGGGGTGCGCTAACCTTAGGCTAGGGGAGCCCTAGCCTTAGCCTAAGCCTTGGGGCGCCCTAGCCTAAACCTAGGGGTTCCCTAGCCTAAGCCTAGGGGTGACCTAGCCTTAGGCTAGGGGAGCCCTAGCCTTAACCTAAGCCTTGGGGTGCCCTTGCCTAAGCATAGGGGTGCGTTAGTCTAAGCCTACGGTGCCCTAGCCTTCGACTAGGGGAGCCCTAGCCTTACCCTAAGCCTAGGGGTGCCCTAGCCTAAGCCTAGGGGTGCCCTAGCCTAAGACGATGGGTGCCCTAGCCTTAGGCTAGGGGAGCACTAGCCTTAGCCTAAACCTAGGGGTGCCCTAGCCTAAGGCTAGGGGAGCCCTAGCCTTAGGCTAGGGGAGCCCTAGCTTTAGCCTAAGCCTAGTGGTTCCCTAGCCTAAGCCTAGGGATCACCTAGCCTACGCCTAGGGGTGCCTTAGCCTTAGGCTAGGGGATCCCTAACCTTAGTCTAAGCCTAGGGGTTCCCTTTCTTAAGTGTAGTGTTGCCCTAGCCTGAGCCTAGGGGTGCGCTACCCTTAGCCTAGGGGTGCCCTAGCCTAAGCATAGGGGTGCCTTAGACTAAGCCTAGGGGTCCCCTAGCCTTATTCTAAGCCTAGGGGTGCCCTAGCCTAAGCCTAGGAGTGCCTTAGCCTTAGCCTCGAGGTGCCTTAGCCTAAGCCTAGGGGTCCCCTAGCCTTAGCCTAAGCCTACGGGAGCCCTAGCCTAAGCCGAGGTATGCCCGAGACTAAGCCTAGGGGTGCCTTAGCCTAAACCTAGGGTTCCCCTAGCCTTAGCCTAAGTCTAGGGGTGCCCTAACCTGAGCGTAGGGGTGCCGTAGCCTTAGCCTAGGGGTGCCCTAGCCTAAAACTAGGGGTGCACTAGCCTAAGCCTAGGGGTGCCCTAGCCTTAGGCTAGGGGAGCCCTAGCCTTAGCCTAAGACTAGGGGTGCCCTAGCCTAAGACTAGGGGGGTCCTAGCCTAAGCCTACGGGTGTCCTAGCCTAAGCTTAGGGGTGCCCTAGCTTAAGCCTAGGGGTGCGCTAACCTTAGGCTAGGGGAGCCCTAGCCTTAGCCTAAGCCTTGGGGCGCCCTAGCCTAAACCTAGGGGTTCCCTAGCCTAAGCCTAGGGGTGACCTAGCCTTAGGCTAGGGGAGCCCTAGCCTTAGTCTAAGCCTAGGGGTGACCTAGGCTAAGCCTAGGGGTGCCTTAGCCCAAGCGTAGGGATGCCCTAGCCTTAGGCTAGGGGAGGCCTAGCCTTAATCTAAGCATAGGGGTGCCCTAGCCTAAGTCTAGGGTTTCCCTACCTAAGCCTAGAGGTGACCTAGCGTAAGCCTACGGGTGCCCTAGCCTAAGCATAGGGGTGCCCTAGCATAAGACTAGGGGTGCCCTCGCCTAAGCTTAGGGGTGACCTAGCCTAAGCTATGGGGTGCCCTAGCCTAAGGCTAGGGGTGCCCTAGTCTTAAGCTATGGGAGCCCTAGCCTTAGTCTAAGCCTAGGGTGCCCTAGCCTAAGCCTAGGGATGCCCTAGCGTTAGGCTACAGGAGCCCTAGCCTTAGCCTAAGCCTAGGGGTGCCTTAGCCTAAGCCTAGGGGTGTCCTAGCATAAGCCTAGGAGTGCCCTAGCCTAAGTCTAGGGGTGCCCTAGCCTACGCCTAGGGGTGCCCTAGCCTAAGACTAGGGGTGCCCTAGCCTAAGCCAAGGGGTGCGCTAGCCTAAGCCTAGGGGTGCCCTAGCCTAAGCCTAGGCGTGCCCTATCCTAAGCCTAGGGGTGCCCTAGCCTAAGCCTAGGGGTGCCCTAACCTAAGCCTAGGGGTGCCCTAGCCTAACCCTAGGTGTGCCCTAGTCTAAGCCTAAGGGTGCCCTAGCCTTCGACTAGGGGAGCCCTAGCCTTACCCTAAGCCTAGGGGTGCCCTAGCCTAAGCCTAGGGGTACCCTAGCCTAAGCCTAGGGGTGCCCTAGCCTTAGGCTAGGGGAGCCCTAGCCTTAGCCTAAGCCTAGGGGTGCCCTAGCCTATGCCTAGGGGTTCCCTAGCATAAGCCTAGGGGTGCCCTAGCCTAAGTCTAGGGGTGCCCTAGACTAAGCCTAGGGGTGCCCTAGCCTAAGTCTTGGGGTGCCCTAGCCTAAGCCTAGTGGTGCCCTAGCCTAAGCCTAGGGATGCCCTAGCCTTAGGCTAGGGGAGCTCTAGCCTTAGCCTAAGCCTAGGGGTGCCCTAGCCTAAGACTAGGGGGTCCTAGCCTAAGCCTACGGGTGTCCTAGCCTAAGCCTAGGGGTGCCCTAGCCTAAGCCTAGGGGTGCCCTAACCTTAGGCTAGGGGAGCCGTAGCCTTAGCCTAAGTCTAGGGGTGCCCTAGCCTATGCCTAGGGGTGCCCTAGCATAAGCCTAGGGGTGCCCTAGCCTAAGCCTAGGGGTGCGTTAGCCTAAGCCAATGGGTGCCCTAGCCTAAGCCTAGGGGTGCCCTAGTCTAAGCCTAGGGGTGTCCTAGCCTAAGCCTAGGGGTGCCCTAACCTAAGCCTAGGGGTGCTCTAGCCTTAAGCTAGGTGAGCCCTAGCCTTAACCTAAGCCTTGGGGTGCCCTTGCCTAAGCCTAGGGGTGCCCTAGCCTAAGCCTAGGGGTGCCCTAGTCTAAGCCTAAGGGTGCCGTAGCCTTCGACTAGGGGAGCCCTAGCTTTAGCCTAAGCCTAGTGGTGCCCTAGCCTAAGCCTAGGGATCACCTAGCCTACGCCTAGGGGTGCCTTAGCCTTAGGCTAGGGGATCCCTAACCTTAGCCTAAGCCTAGGGGTTCCCTTTCCTAAGTGTAGGGGTGCCCTAGCCTGAGCCTAGGGGTGCCCTAGTCTTAGTCTAGGGGTGCCCTAGCCTAAGCCTAGGGGTACCTTAGACTAAGCCTAGGGGTCCCCTAGCCTTAGCCTAAGCCTAGGGGAGCCCTAGCCTAAGCCTAGGAGTGCCCTAGCCTTAGCCTCGAGGTGCCGTAGCCTAAGCCTAGGGGTCCCCTAGCCTTAGCCTAAGCCTAGGGGAGCCCTAGCCTAAGCCGAGGTATGCCCGAGACTAAGCCTAGGGGTGCCTTAGCCTAAGCCTAGGGTTCCCCTAGCCTTAGCCTAAGTCTAGTGGTGCCCTAACCTGAGCGTAGGGGTGCCGTAGCCTTAGCCTAGGGGTGCCCTAGCCTAAAACTAGGGGTGCACTAGCCTAAGCCTAGGGGTGCCCTAACCTAAGCCTAGGGGTGCCCTAGCCTTGTGTTGGGGGAGCCCTAGCCTTAGCCTAAGACTAGGGGTGCCCTAGCCTAAGACTAGGGGGTCCTAGCCTAAGCCTACGGGTGTCCTAGCCTAAGCCTAGGGGTGCCCTAGCCTAAGCCTAGGGGTGCCCTAACCTTAGGGTAGGGGAGCCCTAGCCTTAGCCTAAGCCTTGGGGCACCCTAGCCTAAAACTAGGGGTTCCCTAGCCTAAGCCTTGGGGTGACCAAGCCTTAGGCTAGGGGAGCCCTAGCCTTAGTCTAAGCCTACGGGTGACCTAGGCTAAGCCTAGGGGTGCCGTAGCCCAAGCCTAGGGATGCCCTAGCCGTAGGCTAGGGGAGCCCTAGCCTTAATCTAAGCCTAGGGGTGCCCTAGCCTAAGTCTAGGGTTTCCCTACCTAAGCCTAGAGGTGCCCTAGCCTAAGCCTACTTGTGCCCTCGCCTAAGCTTAGGGGTGACCTAGCCTAAGCTTAGGGGTGCCCTAGGCTAAGGCTAGGGGTGCCCTAGCCTAAGCTTAGGGGTGCCCTAGCCTAAGCTTAGGGGTGCCCTAGCGTAAGGCTAGGGGTACCTTAGTCTTAGGCTATGGGAGCCCTAGCCTTAGTCTAAAACTAGGGTGCCCTAGCCTAAGCCTAGGGATGCCCAAGCGTTAGGCTACAGGAGCCCTAGCCTTAGCCTGAGCCTAGGGGTGCCCTAGCCTAAGTCTAGGGGTGTCCTAGCATAAGCCTAGGGGTGCCCTAGCCTAAGTCTAGGGGTGCCCTAGCCTAAGCCTAGGGGTGCCCTAGCCTAAGCCTAGGGGTGCCCTAGCCTAAGCCAAGGGGTGCGCTAGCCTAAGCCTAGGGGTGCCCTAGCCTAAGCCTAGGGGTGCCCTATCCTAAGCCTAGGGGTGTCCTAGCCTAAGCCTAGGGGTGCCCTAACCTAAGCCTAGGGGTGCTCTAGCCTTAAGCTATGTGAGCCCTAGCCTTAACCTAAGACTTGGGGTGCCCTTGCCTAAGCCTAGGGGTGCCCTAGCCTAAGCCTAGGGGTGCCCTAGTCTAAGCCTAAGGGTGCCCTAGCATTTGACTAGGGGAGCCCTAGCCTTACCCTAAGCCTAGGGGTGCCCTAGCCTAAGCCTAGGGGTGCCCTAGCCTAAGACGATGGGTGCCCTAGCCTTAGACTAGGGGAGCCCTAGCCTTAGCCTAAGCTTAGGGGTGCCCTAGCCTATGCCTAGGGGTGCCCTAGCATAAGCCTAGGGGTGCCCTAGCCTAAGTCTAGGGGTGCCCTAGCCTAAGCCTAGGGGTGCCCTAGCCTAAGTCTTGGGGTGCCCTAGCCTAAGCCTTGGGGTGCCCTAGCCTAAGCCTAGGGGTGCCCTAGCCTAAGTCTAGGGGGGTCCTAGCCTAAGCATACGGGTGTCCTAGCCTAAGCCTAGGGGTGCCCTACCCTAAGCCTAGGGGAGCCCTAACCTTAGGCTAGGGGAGCCGTAGCCTTAGCCTAAGCCTAGGGGTGCCCTAGCCTATGCCTAGGGGTGCCCTAGCATAAGCCTAGGGGTGCCCTAGCCTAAGTCTAGGGGTGCCCTAGCCTAAGCCTAGGGGTGCCCTAGCCTAAGTCTAGGGGTGCCCTAGCCTAAGACTAGGGGTGCCCTGGCCTAAGCCTAGGGGTGCCCTAGCCTTAGGCTAGGGGAGCCCTAGCCTTAGCCTAAGCCTAGGGGTGCCCTAGCCTAAGACTAGGGGGGTCCTAGCCTAAGCCTACGGGTGTCCTAGCCTAAGCCTAGGGGTGCCCTAGCCTAAGCCTAGGGGTGCCCTAACCTTAGGCTAGGGGAGCCCTAGCCTTAGCCTAAGCCTTGGGGCGCCCTAGCCTAAACCTAGGGGTTCCCTAGCCTATGCCTAGGGGTGACCTAGCCTTAGGCTAGGGGAGCCCTAGCCTTAGTCTAAGCCTAGGGGTGCCCTAGGCTAAACCAGGGGTGCCGTAGCCCAAGCCTAGGAATGCCCTAGCCTTAGGGTAGGGGAGCCCTAGCCTTAGTCTAAGCCTAGGGGTGCCCTAGCCTAAGTCTAGGGTTTCCCTACCTAAGCCTAGGGGTGCCCTAGCCTAAGCCTAAGGGTGCCCTAGCCTAAGCATAGGGGTTCCCTAGCATAAGCCTAGGGGTGCCCTAGCCTAAGCTTAGGGGTGCCCTAGCCTAAGCTTAGGGGTGCCCTAGCGTAAGGCTAGGGGTACCTTAGTCTTAGGCTATGGGAGCCCTAGCCTTAGTCTAAACCTAGGGTGCCCTAGCCTAAGCCTAGGGATGCCCAAGCGTTAGGCTACAGGAGCCCTAGCCTTAGCCTAAGCCTAGGGGTGCTCTAGCCTAAGCCTAGGGGTGTCCTAGCCTAAGCCTAGGGGTGCCCTAGCCTAAGCCTAGGGGTGCCCTAGCCTAAGCCTAGGGGTGCCCTAGCCTAAGCCTAGGGGTGCCCTAGCCTAAGCCAAGGGGTGTGCTAGCCTAAGCCTAGGGGTGCCCTAGCCTAAGCCTAGGGGTGCCCTAGCCTAAGCCTAGGGGTGCCCTAGCCTAAGCCTAGGGGTGCCCTAACCTAAGCCTAGGGGTGCTCTAGCCTTAAGCTAGGTGAGCCCTAGCCTTAACCTAAGCCTTAGGGTGCCCTTGCCTAAGCCTAGGGGTGCCCTAGCGTAAGCCTAGGGGTGCCCTAGTCTAAGCCTAAGGGTGCCCTAGCCTTCGACTAGGGGAGCCCTAGCCTTACCCTAAGCCTACGGGTGCCCTAGCCTAAGCCTAGGGGTGCCCTAGCCTAAGACGATGGGTGCCTTAGCCTTAGGCTAGGGGAGCCCTAGCCTTAGCCTAAACCAAGGGGTGCCCTAGCCTAAGGCTAGGGGAGCCCTAGCCTTAGGCTAGGGGAGCCCTAGCTTTAGCCTAAGCCTAGGGGTGCCCTAGCCTAAGCCTAGGGGTCACCTAGCCTACGCCTAGGGGTGCCTTAGCCTTAGGCTAGGGGATCCCTAACCTTAGCCTAAGCCTAGGGGTTCCCTTTCCTAAGTGTAGGGGTGCCCTACCCTGAGCCTAGGGGTGCCCTAGCCTTAGCCTAGGGGTGCCCTGGCCTAAGCATAGGGGTGCCCTAGCCTAAGCCTAGGGGTGCCCTAGCCTTAGCCTCAAGGTGCCTTAGCCTAAGCCTAGGGGTCCCCTAGCCTTAGCCTAAGCCTAGGGGAGCCCTAGCCTAAGCCGAGGTATGCCTGAGACTAAGCCTAGGGGTGCCTTAGCCTAAACCTAGGGTTCCCCTAGCCTTAGTCTAAACCTAGGGGTGCCCTAACCTGAGCGTAGGGGTGCCGTAGCCTTAGCCTAGGGGTGCCCTAGCCTAAAACTAGGGGTGCCCTAGCCTAAGCCTAGGGGTGCCCTAGCCTAAGCCTAGGGGTGCCCTAGCCTTAGGCTAGGGGAGCCCTAGCCTTAGCCTAAGCCTAGGGGTGCCCTAGCCTAAGACTAGGGGGGTCCTAGCCTAAGACTACGGGTTTCCTAGCCTAAGCCTAGGGGTGCCCTAACCTTAGGCTAGGGGAGCCCTAGCCTTAGCCTAAGCCTTTGGGCGCCCTAGCCTAAACCTAGGGGTTTCCTAGCCTAAGGCTAGGGGTGACCTAGCCTTAGGCTAGGGGAGCCCTAGTCTTAGTCTAAGCCTAGGGGTGCCCTAGGCTAAGCCTACGGGTGCCGTAGCCCAGCCTAGGGATGCCCTAGCCTTAGGCTAGGGGAGCCCTAGCCTTAGTCTAAGCCTAGGGATGCCCTAGCCTAAGCCTAGGGGTGCCCTAGCCTAAGCCTACGGGTGCCCTAGCCTAAGCATAGGGGTGCCCTAGCGTAAGCCTAGGGGTGCCCTAGCCTAAGCTTAGGGGTGACCTAGCCTAAGCTTAGGGGAGCCCTAGCCTAAGGCTAGGGGTGCCCTAGTCTTAGGCTATGGGAGCCCTAGCCTTAGACTAAGCCTAGGGTGCCCTAGCCTAAGCCTAGGGATGCACTAGCGTTAGGCTACAGGAGCCCTAGCCTTAGCCTAAGCCTAGGGGTGCCCTAGCCTAAGCCTAGGGGTGTCCTAGCATAAGCCTAGGGTTGCCCTAGCATAAGTCTAGGGGTGCCCTAGCCTAAGCCTAGGGTGCCCTAGCCTAAGCCTAGGGTTGCCCTAGCCTAAGCCAAGGGGTGCTCTAGCCTAAGCCTAGGGGTGCCCTAGCCTAAGCCTAGGGGTGCCCTAGCCTAAGCCTAGGGGTGCCCTAACCTAAGCCTAGGGGTGCTCTATCCTTAAGCTAGGTGAGCCCTAGCCTTAACCTAAGCCTTGGGGTGCCCTTGCCTAAGCCTAGGGGTGCCCTAGCCTAAGCATAGGGGTGCCCTAGTCTAAGCCTAAGGGTGCCCTAGCCTTCGACTAGGGGAGCCCTAGCCTTACCCTAAGCCTACGGGTGCCCTAGCCTAAGCCTAGGGGTGCCCTAGCCTAAGACGATGGGTGCCCTAGCCTTAGGCTAGGGGAGCCGTAGCCTTAGCCTAAACCTAGGGGTGCCCTACCCTAAGGCTAGGGGAGCCATAGCCTTAGGCTAGGGGAGCCCTAGCTTTAGCCTAAGCCTAGGGGTGCCCTAGCCTAAGCCTAGGGGTCACCTAGCCTACGCCTAGGGGTGCCTTTGCCTCACGCTAGGGGATCCCTAACCTTAGCCTAAGCCTAGGGGTTCCCTTTCCTATGTGTAGGGGTGCCCTAGCATGAGCCTAGGGGTGCCCTAGCCTTAGCCTAGGGGTGCCCTAGCCTAAACCTAGGGGTGCCTTAGACTAAGCCTAGGGGTGCCCTAGCCTTAGCCTCGAGGTGCCTTAGCCTAAGCCTAGGGGTCCCCTAGCCTTAGCCTAAGCCTAGGGGAGCCCTAGCCTAAGCCGAGGTATGCCCGAGACCAAGCCTAGGGGTGCCTTAGCCTAAACTTAGGGTTCCCCTAGCCTTAGCCTAAGCCTAGGGGTGCCCTAACCTGAGCGTAGGGGTGCCGTAGCCTTAGCCTAGGGGTGCCCTAGCCTAAAACTAGGGGTGCCCTAGCCTAAGCCTAGGGGTGCCCTAGCATAAGCCTAGGAGTGCCCTAGCCAAAGTTTATAGGTGACCTAGCCTAAGATTAGCGGTGCCCTAGCGTAAGGCTACGGGTGCCCTAGTCTTAGGCTAGGGGAGCCCTAGCCTTAGTCTAAGCCTAGGGTGCCCTAGCCTAAGCCTAGCGATGCCCTAGCGTTAGGCTAGAGGAGCCCTAGCCTTAGCCTAAGCCTATGGGTGCCCTAGCCTAAGCCTAGGGGTGCCCTAGCATGAGCCAAGGGGTGCCCTAGCCTAAGCCTACGGGTGCCCTAGCCTCAGCATAAGGGTGCCCTAGCATAAGCCTAGGGGTGCCCTCGCCTAAGCTTAGGGGTGACCTAGCCTAAGCTTAGGGGTGCCCTAGCCTAAGGCTAGGGGTGCCCTAGTCTTAGGCTATGGGAGCCCTAGCCTTAGTCTAAAACTAGGGTGCCCTAGCCTAAGCCTAGGGATGCCCAAGCGTTAGGCTACAGGAGCGCTAGCCTTAGCCTAAGCCTAGGGGTGCCCTAGCCTAAGCCTAGGGGTGTCCTAGCATAAGCCTAGGGGTGCTCTAGCCTAAGTCTAGGGGTGCCCTAGCCTAAGCCTAGGGGTGCCCTAGCCTAAGCCTAGGGGTGCCCTAGCCTAAGCCAAGGGGTGCGCTAGCCTAAGCCTAGGGGTGCCCTAGCCTAAGCCTAGGGGTGCCCTATCCTAAGCCTAGGGGTGTTCTAGCCTAAGCCTAGGGGTGCCCTAACCTAAGCCTAGGGATGCTCTAGCCTTAAGCTAGGTGAGCCCTAGCCCTAACCTAAGCCTTGGGGTGCCCTTGCCTAAGCCTAGGGGTGCCCTAGCCTAAGCCTAGGGGTGCCCTAGCCTAAGCCTAGGGGTGCCATAGTCTAAGCCTAAGGGTGCCCTAGCATTCGACTAGGGGAGCCCTAGCCTTACCCTAAGCCTAGGGGTGCCCTAGCCTAAGCCTAGGGGTGCCCTAGCCTAAGACGATGGGTGCCCTAGCCTTAGGCTAGGGGAGCCCTAGCCTTAGCCTAATCCTAGGGGTGCCCTAGCCTATGCCTAGGGGTGCCCTAGCATAAGCCTAGGGGTGCCCTAGCCTAAGTCTAGGGGTGCCCTAGCCTAAGCCTAGGGGTGCCCTAGCCTAAGTCTTGGGGTGCCCTAGCCTAAGCCTTGGGGTGCCCTAGCCTAAGCCTAGGGGTGCCCTAGCCTTAGGCTAGTGGAGCCCTAGCCTTAGCCTAAGCCTAGGGGTGCCCTAGCCTAAGACTAGGTGGTCCTAGCCTAAGCATACGGGTGTCCTAGCCTAAGCTTAGGGGTGCCCTAGCCTAAGCCTAGGGGAGCCCTAACCTTAGGCTAGGGGAGCCGTAGCCTTAGCCTAAGCCTAGGGGTGCCCTAGCCTATGCCTAGGGGTGCCCTAGCATAAGCCTAGGGGTGCCCTAGCCTAAGTCTAGGGGTGCCCTAGCCTAAGCCTAGGGGTGCCCTAGCCTAAGTCTAGGGGTGCCCTAGCCTAAGCCTAGGGGTGCCCTGGCCTAAGCCTAGGGGTGCCCTAGCCTTAGGCTAGGGGAGCCCTAGCCTTAGCCTAAGCCTAGGGGTGCCCTAGCCTAAGACTAGGGGGGTCCTAGCCTAAGCCTATGGGTGTCCTAGCCTAAGCCTAGGGGTGCCCTAGCCTAAGCCTAGGGGTGCCCTAACCTTAGGCTAGGGGAGCCCTAGCCTTAGCCTAAGCCTTCGGGCGCCCTAGCCTAAACCTAGGGGTTCCCTAGCCTATGCCTAGGGGTGACCTAGCCTTAGGCTAGGGGAGCCCTAGCCTTAGTCTAAGCCTAGGGGTGCCCTAGGCTAAACCAGGGGTGCCATAGCCCAAGCCTAGGAATGCCCTAGCCTTAGGCTAGGGGAGCCCTAGCCTTAGTCTAAGCCTAGGGGTACCCTAGCCTAAGTCTAGGGTTTCCCTACCTAAGCCTAGGGGTGCCCTAGCCTAAGCCTACGGGTGCCCTAGCCTAAGCATAGGGGTGCCCTAGCATAAGCCTAGGGGTGCCCTAGCCAAAGCTTAGGGGTGACCTAGCCTAAGCTTAGGGGTGCCCTAGCGTAAGTCTAGGGGTACCTTAGTCTTAGGCTATGGGAGCCCTAGCCTTAGTCTAAACCTAGGGTGCCCTAGCCTAAGCCTAGGGATGACCTAGCGTTAGGCTACAGGAGCCCTAGCCTTAGCCTAAGCCTAGGGGTGCTCTAGCCTAAGCCTAGGGGTGTCCTAGCATAAGCCTAGGGGTGCCCTAGCCTAAGCCTAGGGGTGCCCTAGCCTAAGCCTAGGGGTGCCCTAGCCTAAGCCTAGAGGTGCCCTATACTAAGCCAAGGGGTGCGCTAGCCTAAGCCTAGGGGTGCCCTAGCCTAAGCCTAGGGGTGCCCTAGCCTAAGCCTAGGGGTTCCCTAGCCTAAGCCTAGGGGTGCCCTAACCTAAGCCTAGGGGTGCTCTACCCTTAAGCTAGGGGAGCCCTAGCCTTACCCTAAGCCTACGGGTGCCCTAGCCTAAGCCTAGGGGTGCCCTAGCCTAAGACGATGGGTGCCCTAGCCTTAGGCTAGGGGAGCCCTAGCCTTAGCCTAAACCAAGGGGTGCCCTAGCCTAAGGCTAGGGGAGCCCTAGCCTTAGGCTAGGGGAGCCCTAGCTTTAGCCTAAGCCTAGGGGTGCCCTAGCCTAAGCCTAGGGGTCACCTAGCCTACGCCTAGGGGTGCCTTAGCCTTAGGCTAGGGGATCCCTAACCTTAGCCTAAGCCTAGGGGTTCCCTTTCCTAAGTGTAGGGGTGCCCTAGCCTGAGCCTAGGGGTGCCCTAGCCTTAGCCTAGGGGTGCCCTGGCCTAAGCCTAGGGGTGCCCTAGCCTAAGCCTAGGGGTGCCCTAGCCTTAGCCTCAAGGTGCCTTAGCCTAAGCCTAGGGGTCCCCTAGCCTTAGCCTAAGCCTAGGGGAGCCCTAGCCTAAGCCGAGGTATGCCTGAGACTAAGCCTAGGGGTGCCTTAGCCTAAACCTAGGTTTCCCCTAGCCTTAGTCTAAACCTAGGGGTGCCCTAACCTGAGCGTAGGGGTGCCGTAGCCTTAGCCTAGGGGTGCCCTAGCCTAAAACTAGGGGTGCCCTAGCCTAAGCCTAGGGTTGCCCTAGCCTAAGCCTAGGGGTCCCCTAGCCTTAGGCTAGGGGAGCCCTAGCCTTAGCCTAAGCCTAGGGGTGCCCTAGCCTAAGACTAGGGGGGTCCTAGCCTAAGACTACGGGTGTCCTAGCCTAAGCCTAGGTGTGCCCTAGCCTAAGCCTAGGGGTGCCCTAACCTTAGGCTAGGGGAGCCCTAGCCTTAGCCTAAGCCTTTGGGCGCCCTAACCTAAACCTAGGGGTTCCCTAGCCTAAGCCTAGGGGTGACCTAGCCTTAGGCTAGGGGAGCCCTAGTCTTAGTCTAAGCCTAGGGGTGCCCTAGGCTAAGCCTACGGGTGCCGTAGCCCAGCCTAGGGATGCCCTAGCCTTAGGCTAGGGGAGCCCTAGCCTTAGTCTAAGCCTAGGGATGCCCTAGCCTAAGCCTAGGGGTGCCCTAGCCTAAGCCTACGGGTGCCCTAGCCTAAGCATAGGGGTGCCCTAGCATAAGCCTAGGGGTGCCCTAGCCTAAGCTTAGGGGTGACCTAGCCTAAGCTTAGGGGAGCCCTAGCCTAAGGCTAGGGGTGCCCTAGTCTTAGGCTATGGGAGCCCTAGCCTTAGTCTAAGCCTAGGGTGCCCTAGCCTAAGCCTAGGGATGCACTAGCGTTAGGCTACAGGAGCCCTAGCCTTAGCCTAAGCCTAGGGGTGCCCTAGCCTAAGCCTAGGGGTGTCCTAGCATAAGCCTAGGGTTGCCCTAGCCTAAGTCTAGGGGTGCCCTAGCCTAAGCCTAGGGTGCCCTACCCTAAGCCTAGGGTTGCCCTAGCCTAAGCCAAGGGGTGCGCTAGCCTAAGCCTAGGGGTGCCCTAGCCTAAGCCTAGGCGTGCCCTAGCCTAAGCCTAGGGGTGCCCTAACCTAAGCCTAGGGGTGCTCTATCCTTAAGCTAGGTGAGCCCTAGCCTTAACCTAAGCCTTGGGGTGCCCTTGCCTAAGCCTAGGGGTGCCCTAGCCTAAGCATAGGGGTGCCCTAGTCTAAGCCTAAGGGTGCCCTAGCCTTCGACTAGGGGAGCCCTAGCCTTACCCTAAGCCTACGGGTGCCCTAGCCTAAGCCTAGGGGTGCCCTAGCCTAAGACGATGGGTGCCCTAGCCTTAGGCTAGGGGAGCCGTAGCCTTAGCCTAAACCTAGGGGTGCCCTACCCTAAGGCCAGGGGAGCCATAGCCTTAGGCTAGGGGAGCCCTAGCTTTAGCCTAAGCCTAGGGGTGCCCTAGCCTAAGCCTAGGGGTCACCTAGCCTACGCCTAGGGGTGCCTTTGCCTCACGCTAGGGGATCCCTAACCTTAACCTAAGCCTAGGGGTTCCCTTTCCTATGTGTAGGGGTGCCCTAGCCTGAGCCTAGGGGTGCCCTAGCCTTAGCCTAGGGGTGCCCTAGCCTAAACCTAGGGGTGCCTTAGACTAAGCCTAGGGGTGCCCTAGCCTTAGCCTCGAGGTGCCTTAGCCTAAGCCTAGGGGTCCCCTAGCCTTAGCCTAAGCCTAGGGGAGCCCTAGCCTAAGCCGAGGTATGCCGGAGACCAAGCCTAGGGGTGTCTTAGCCTAAACCTAGGGTTCCCCTAGCCTTAGCCTAAGCCTAGGGGTGCCCTAACCTGAGCGTAGGGGTGCCGTAGCCTTAGCCTAGGGGTGCCCTAGCCTAAAACTAGGGGTGCCCTAGCCTAAGCCTAGGGGTGCCCTAGCATAAGCCTAGGGGTGCCCTAGCCTAAGCTTATAGGTGATCTAGCCTAAGCTTAGCGGTGCCCTAGCGTAAGGCTAGGGGTGCCCTAGCCTAAGCCTAGGGGTGCCCTAGCCTAAGCCTAGGGGTGCCCTAGCCTAAGCCAAGGGTGCCCTAGCCTAAGCCTAGGGGTGCCCTAGCCTAAGCCTAGGGGTGCCCAGGCCTTAGGATAGAGGAGCCCTAGCCTTAGCCCAAGCCTAGGGTTGCCCTAGCCTAAGCCTAGGGGTGCCCTAGCATGAGCCAAGGGGTGCCCTAGCCTAAGTCTAGGGGTGCCCTAGCCTAAGGCTAGGGGTGCGCTAGCCTAAGCCTCGGGGTGACCTAGCCTTAGGCTAGGGGAGCCCTAGCCTTAGTCTTAGCTTAGCGGTGCCCTAGCCTAGGGCTAGGGGAGCCCTAGTCTTAGGCTAGGGGAGCCCTAGCCTTAGTCTAAGCCTTGGGTGCCCTAGCCTAAGCCTAGGGATGCCCTAGCGTTAGGCTAGCGGAGCCCTAGCCTTAGCCTAAGCCTAGGGGTGCCCTAGCCTAAGCCTAGGGTTGCCCTAGCATAAGCCTAGGGGTGCCCTAGCCTAAGCCTAGGGGTGCCCTATCCTAAGTCTAGGGATGCCCTGGCCTAAGCCTAGGGGTGCCCTAGCCTAAGCCTAGGGGTGCCCTATCTTAAGTCTAGGGGTGCCCTAGCCTAAGCCAAGGGGTTCGCTAGCCTAAGTATAGGGGTGCCCTAGCCTAAGCCTAGGTGTACCCTAGCCTTAGGCTAGCGGAACCTTAGCCTTAGCCTAAGCCTAGGGGTGCCCTAGCCTAAGCCTAGAGGTGCCCTTGCCTAAGCCTAGGGGTGCCCCAGCCTAAGCCTAGGGGTGCCCTAGCCTAAGTCTAGGGGTGCCTAGCCTAAGCATAGGGGTGCCCTAACCTGTGCCTAGGAGTTCCCTTCCTAAGCCTAGGGGTGCCCAAGCCTAAGCCTACGGGTGCACTAGCCTAAGCCTAGGGATGCCCTAACCTTAGGCTAGGGGAGCCCTACCCTTAGCCTAAGCCTTGGGGCACCCTAGCCTAAACCTAGGGGTTCCCTAGCCTAAGCCTAGGGGTGACCTAGCCTTAGGCTAGGGGAGCCCTAGCCTTAGTCTTAGCCTAGGGGTGCCCTAGCCCAAGCCTAGGGATGCCCTAGCGTTAGGCTAGAGGAGCCCAAGCCTTAGCCTAAGCCTAGGGGTGCCCTAGCCTAAGCCTAGGGGTACCCTAGCCTAAGTCTAGGGGTTCCCTACCTAAGCCTAGGGGTGCCCTAGCCTAAGCCTACGGGTGCCCTAGCCTAAGCCTAGGGGTGCCCTAGCATAAGCCTTGGGGTGCCCTAGCCTAAGCCTAGGGGTGTTCTAGCCTAAGTCTAGGGGTGCCTACCCTATGCATGGGGGTGCCCTAACCTAAGCCTAGGGGTGCCCTAGCCAAAGCTTAGGGGTGCCCTAGCCTAAGCTTAGGGGTGCCCTAGCCAAAGCCTAGGGATGCCCTAGCGTTAGGCTAGAGGAGCCCTAGCTTTAGCCTAAGCCAAGGGGTGCCCTAGCCTAAGCCTAGGCGTGCCCTAGCCTAAGCCTAGGGGTGCCCTAGCCCAAGCCTAGGGATGCCCTAGCGTTAGGCTAGATGAGCCCTAGCCTTAGCCTAAGCCTAGGGGTGCCCTAGCCTAAGCCAGGGGTGCCCTAGCCTAAGCCTAGGGGTGCCCTAGCCTAAGTCTAGGGGTGCCCTAGCCTAAGCCTCGGGGTGCCCTAGCCTAAGTATAGGCATGCCCTAGCCTAAGCCTAGGGGTGCCCTAGCCTAAGCTTAGGGGTGCCCTAGCCTTAGGCTAGGGGAGCCCTAGCCTTAGCCTAAGCCTAGGGTGCCCTAGCCTAAGCCTAGGTGTTCCCTAGCCCAAGCCTAGGGATGCCCTAGCGTTAAGCTAGAGGAGCCCTAGCCTTAGCCTAAGCCTAAGGGTGCCCTAGCCTAAGCCTAGTGGTGCACTAGCCTAAGCCTAGGCGTGCCCTAGCCTAAGCCTAGGGGTGCCCTAGCCTAAGCCTAGGTGTGCCCTAGCCTTAGTCTCGAGGTGCCTTAGCCTAAGCCTAGGGGTCCCCTAGCCTTAGCCTAAGCCTAGGGGAGCCCTAGCCTAAGCCGAGGTATGCCGGAGACCAAGCCTAGGGGTGTCTTAGCCTAAACCTAGGGTTCCCTAGCCTTAGCCTAAGCCTAGGGGTGCCCTAACCTGAGCGTAGGGGTGCCGTAGCCTTAGCCTAGGGGTGCCCTAGCCTAAAACTAGGGGTGCCCTAGCCTAAGCCTAGGGGTGCCCTAGCATAAGCCTAGGGGTGCCCTAGCCTAAGCTTATAGGTGACCTAGCCTAAGCTTAGCGGTGCCCTAGCGTAAGGCTAGGGGTGCCCTAGCCTAAGCCTAGGGATGCCATAGCCTAAGCCTAGGGGTGCCCTAGCCTAAGCCTAGGGGTGCCCTAGCCTAAGCCAAGGGTGCCCTAGCCTAAGCCTAGGGGTGCCCTAGCCTAAGCCTAGGGGTGCCCAGGCCTTAGGATTGAGGAGCCCTAGCCTTAGCCTAAGCCTAGGGTTGCCCTAGCCTAAGCCTAGGGGTGCCCTAGCATAAGCCAAGGGGTGCCCTAGCCTAAGTCTAGGGGTGCCCTAGCCTAAGGCTAGGGGTGCGCTAGCCTAAGCCTCGGGGTGACATAGCCTTAGGCTAGGGGAGCCCTAGCCTTAGTCTTAGCTTAGCGGTGCCCTAGCCTAGGGCTAGGGGAGCCCTAGTCTTAGGCTAGGGGAGCCCTGGCCTTAGTCTAAGCCTAGGGTGCCCTAGCCTAAGCCTAGGGATGCCCTAGCGTTAGGCTAGCGGAGCCCTAGCCTTAGCCTAAGCCTAGGGGTGCCCTAGCCTAAGCCTAGGGGTGCCCTAGCATAAGCCTAGGGGTGCCCTAGCATAAGCCTTGGGGTGCCCTATCCTAAGTCTAGGGATGCCCTGGCCTAAGCCTAGGGGTGCCCTAGCCTAAGCCTAGGGGTGCCCTATCTTAAGTCTAGGGGTGCCCTAGCCTAAGCCAAGGGGTTCGCTAGCCTAAGTATAGGGGTGCCCTAGCCTAAGCCTAGGTGTACCCTAGCCTTAGGCTAGCGGAACCTTAGCCTTAGCCTAAGCCTAGGGGTGCCCTAGCCTAAGCCTAGAGGTGCCCTTGCCTAAGCCTAGGGGTGCCCCAGCCTAAGCCTAGGGGTGCCCTAGCCTAAGTCTAGGGGTGCCTAGCCTAAGCATAGGGGTGCCCTAACCTGTGCCTAGGAGTTCCCTTCCTAAGCCTAGGGGTGCCCAAGCCTAAGCCTACGGGTGCACTAGCCTAAGCCTAGGGATGCCCTAACCTTAGGCTAGGGGAGCCCTAGCCTTAGCCTAAGCCTTGGGGCGCCCTAGCCTAAACCTAGGGGTTCCCTAGCCTAAGCCTAGGGGTGACCTAGCCTTAGGCTAGGGGAGCCCTAGCCTTAGTCTTAGCCTAGGGGTGCCCTAGCCCAAGCCTAGGGATGCCCTAGCGTTAGGCTAGAGGAGCCCAAGCCTTAGCCTAAGCCTAGGGGTGCCCTAGCCTAAGCGTAGGGGTACCCTAGCCTAAGTCTAGGGGTTCCCTACCTAAGCCTAGGGGTGCCCTAGCCTAAGCCTACGGGTGCCCTAGCCTAAGCCTAGGGGTGCCCTAGCATAAGCCTTGGGGTGCCCTCGCCTAAGCCTAGGTGTGTTCTAGCCTAAGTCTAGGGGTGCCTACCCTATGCATGGGGGTGCCCTAACCTAAGCCTAGGGGTGCCCTAGCCAAAGCTTAGGGGTGCCCTAGCCTAAGCTTAGGGGTGCCCTAGCCAAAGCCTAGGGATGCCCTAGCGTTAGGCTAGAGGAGCCCTAGCTTTAGCCTAAGCCAAGGGGTGCCCTAGCCTAAGCCTAGGCGTGCCCTAGCCTAAGCCTAGGGGTGCCCTAGCCCAAGCCTAGGGATGCCCTAGCGTTAGGCTAGATGAGCCCTAGCCTTAGCCTAAGCCTAGGGGTGCCCTAGCCTAAGCCAGGGGTGCCCTAGCCTAAGCCTAGGGGTGCCCTAGCCTAAGTCTAGGGGTGCCCTAGCCTAAGCCTCGGGGTGCCCTAGCCTAAGTATAGGCATGCCCTAGCCTAAGCCTAGGGGTGCCCTAGCCTAAGCTTAGGGGTGCCCTAGCCTTAGGCTAGGGGAGCCCTAGCCTTAGCCTAAGCCTAGGGTGCCCTAGCCTAAGCCTAGGTGTTCCCTAGCCCAAGCCTAGGGATGCCCTAGCGTTAAGCTAGAGGAGCCCTAGCCTTAGCCTAAGCCTAAGGGTGCCCTAGCCTAAGCCTAGTGGTGCACTAGCCTAAGCCTAGGCGTGCCCTAGCCTAAGCCTAGGGGTGCCCTAGCCTAAGCCTAGGGGTGCCCAAGCCTAAGTCTAGGCGTGCCCTAGCCTAAGCCTCGGGGTGCCGTAGCCTAAGCCTAGGGGTGCCCAAGCCTTAGGCTAGGGGAGCCCTAGCCTTAGCCTAAGCTAGGGGTGCCCTAGCCTAAGACTAGGGGTTCCCTCGCCCAAGCTTAGGGATGCCCTAGCGTTAGGCTAGAGGAGCCCTAGCCTTAGCCTAAGCCTAGGGGTGCCCTAGCCTAAGCCTAGGGGTGCTCTCGCCTTAAGCTAGGGGAGCCCTAGCCTTAACCTAAGCCTAGGGGTGCCCTAGCCTAAGCCTAGGGGTGCCCTAGCCTAAGCCTAGGGGTGCCCTAGCCTAAGCCTAGGGGTGCCCTAGCCTAAGCCTAGGGGTGCCCTAGCCTAAGCCTAGGCGTGCCCTAGCCTAAGTCTAGGCGTGCCCTAGCCTAAGCCTAGGGGTGCCCTAGCCTAAGCCTAGGGGTGCCGTAGCCTTAGGCTAGGGGAGCCCTAGCCTTAGCCTAAGCCTTGGGTGCCCTAGCCTAAGCCTAGGGGTTTCCTAGCCCAAGCCTAGGGATGCCCTAGCGTTAGGCTACAGGAGCCCTAGCCTTAGCCTAAGCCTACGGGTGCCCTAGCCTAAGCCTAGGGGTGCCCTAGCCTAAGCCTAGGGGTGCCCTAGCCTAAGTCTAGGGGTGCCCTAGCCTAAGCCTAGGGGTGCCCAAGCCTTAGGCTAGGGAGCCCTAGCCTTAGCCTAAGCCTATGGGTGCCCTAGCCTAAGAATAGGGGTGCCCAAGCCTAAGCCTACGGGTGTCCTAGCCTAAGACTAGGGGTGCCCTAGCCTAGGCCTAGGGGTGCCCTAACCTAAGTCAAGGGGTGCCCTAGCTTAAGCCTAGGGGTGCCCTTGCCTAAGTCTAGGCTTGCCCTAGCCTAAGCCTAGGGGTGCCCTAGCCTAAGCCTAGGGGTGCCCTAGCCTTAGGCTAGGGGAGCCCTAGCCTTAGGCTAAGCCTAGGGGTGCCCTAGCCTAAGACTAGGGGTTCCCTAGCCCAAGCCTAGGGATGCCCTAGCGTTAGGCTAGAGGAGCCCTAGCCTTAGCCTAAGCCTAGGGGTGCCCTAGCCCAAGCCTAGGGGTGCCCTAGCCTAAGTCTACGGGTGCCCTAGCCTAAGCCTATGGGTGCCCTAGCCTAAGTCTAGGCGTGCCCTAGCCTAAGCCTAGGGGTGCGCTAGCCTAAGCCTAGGGGTGCCCTAGCCTTAGGCTAGGGGAGCCCTAGCCTTAGCCTAAGCCTAGGGGTGCCCTAGCCTAAGACTAGGGGTGCCCAAGCCTAAGCCTACGGGTGTCCTAGCCTAAGCCTAGGGGTGCCCTAGCCTAAGCCTAGGGGTTCCCTAACCTTAGGCTAGGGGAGCCCTAGCCTTAGCCTAAGCCTTCGGGCGCCCTAGCCTAAACCTAGGGGTGCCCTAGCCTAAGCCTAGGGGTGCCCTAGCCTAAGCCTAGGGGTCACCTAGCCTACGCCTAGGGGTGCCTTTGCCTCACGCTAGGGGATCCCTAACCTTAGCCTAAGCCTAGGAGTTCCCTTTCCTATGTGTAGGGGTGCCCTAGCCTGAGCCTAGGGGTGCCCTAGCCTTAGCCTAGGGGTGCCCTAGCCTAAACCTAGGGGTGCCTTAGACTAAGCCTAGGGGTGCCCTAGCCTTAGCCTCGAGGTGCCTTAGCCTAAGCCTAGGGGTCCCCTAGCCTTAGCCTAAGCCTAGGGGTGCCCTAGCCTAAGCCTAGGGTGCCCTACCCTAAGCCTAGGGTTGCCCTAGCCTAAGCCAAGGGGTGCGCTAGCCTAAGCCTAGGGGTGCCCTAGCCTAAGCCTAGGCGTGCCCTAGCCTAAGCCTAGGGGTGCCCTAACCTAAGCCTAGGGGTGCTCTATCCTTAAGCTAGGTGAGCCCTAGCCTTAACCTAAGCCTTGGGGTGCCCTTGCCTAAGCCTAGGGGTGCCCTAGCCTAAGCATAGGGGTGCCCTAGTCTAAGCCTAAGGGTGCCCTAGCCTTCGACTAGGGGAGCCCTAGCCTTACCCTAAGCCTACGGGTGCCCTAGCCTAAGCCTAGGGGTGCCCTAGCCTAAGACGATGGGTGCCCTAGCCTTAGGCTAGGGGAGCCGTAGCCTTAGCCTAAACCTAGGGGTGCCCTACCCTAAGGCCAGGGGAGCCATAGCCTTAGGCTAGGGGAGCCCTAGCTTTAGCCTAAGCCTAGGGGTGCCCTAGCCTAAGCCTAGGGGTCACCTAGCCTACGCCTAGGGGTGCCTTTGCCTCACGCTAGGGGATCCCTAACCTTAACCTAAGCCTAGGGGTTCCCTTTCCTATGTGTAGGGGTGCCCTAGCCTGAGCCTAGGGGTGCCCTAGCCTTAGCCTAGGGGTGCCCTAGCCTAAACCTAGGGGTGCCTTAGACTAAGCCTAGGGGTGCCCTAGCCTTAGCCTCGAGGTGCCTTAGCCTAAGCCTAGGGGTCCCCTAGCCTTAGCCTAAGCCTAGGGGAGCCCTAGCCTAAGCCGAGGTATGCCGGAGACCAAGCCTAGGGGTGTCTTAGCCTAAACCTAGGGTTCCCCTAGCCTTAGCCTAAGCCTAGGGGTGCCCTAACCTGAGCGTAGGGGTGCCGTAGCCTTAGCCTAGGGGTGCCCTAGCCTAAAACTAGGGGTGCCCTAGCCTAAGCCTAGGGGTGCCCTAGCATAAGCCTAGGGGTGCCCTAGCCTAAGCTTATAGGTGATCTAGCCTAAGCTTAGCGGTGCCCTAGCGTAAGGCTAGGGGTGCCCTAGCCTAAGCCTAGGGGTGCCCTAGCCTAAGCCTAGGGGTGCCCTAGCCTAAGCCAAGGGTGCCCTAGCCTAAGCCTAGGGGTGCCCTAGCCTAAGCCTAGGGGTGCCCAGGCCTTAGGATAGAGGAGCCCTAGCCTTAGCCCAAGCCTAGGGTTGCCCTAGCCTAAGCCTAGGGGTGCCCTAGCATGAGCCAAGGGGTGCCCTAGCCTAAGTCTAGGGGTGCCCTAGCCTAAGGCTAGGGGTGCGCTAGCCTAAGCCTCGGGGTGACCTAGCCTTAGGCTAGGGGAGCCCTAGCCTTAGTCTTAGCTTAGCGGTGCCCTAGCCTAGGGCTAGGGGAGCCCTAGTCTTAGGCTAGGGGAGCCCTAGCCTTAGTCTAAGCCTAGGGTGCCCTAGCCTAAGCCTAGGGATGCCCTAGCGTTAGGCTAGCGGAGCCCTAGCCTTAGCCTAAGCCTAGGGGTGCCCTAGCCTAAGCCTAGGGTTGCCCTAGCATAAGCCTAGGGGTGCCCTAGCCTAAGCCTAGGGGTGCCCTATCCTAAGTCTAGGGATGCCCTGGCCTAAGCCTAGGGGTGCCCTAGCCTAAGCCTAGGGGTGCCCTATCTTAAGTCTAGGGGTGCCCTAGCCTAAGCCAAGGGGTTCGCTAGCCTAAGTATAGGGGTGCCCTAGCCTAAGCCTAGGTGTACCCTAGCCTTAGGCTAGCGGAACCTTAGCCTTAGCCTAAGCCTAGGGGTGCCCTAGCCTAAGCCTAGAGGTGCCCTTGCCTAAGCCTAGGGGTGCCCCAGCCTAAGCCTAGGGGTGCCCTAGCCTAAGTCTAGGGGTGCCTAGCCTAAGCATAGGGGTGCCCTAACCTGTGCCTAGGAGTTCCCTTCCTAAGCCTAGGGGTGCCCAAGCCTAAGCCTACGGGTGCACTAGCCTAAGCCTAGGGATGCCCTAACCTTAGGCTAGGGGAGCCCTACCCTTAGCCTAAGCCTTGGGGCACCCTAGCCTAAACCTAGGGGTTCCCTAGCCTAAGCCTAGGGGTGACCTAGCCTTAGGCTAGGGGAGCCCTAGCCTTAGTCTTAGCCTAGGGGTGCCCTAGCCCAAGCCTAGGGATGCCCTAGCGTTAGGCTAGAGGAGCCCAAGCCTTAGCCTAAGCCTAGGGGTGCCCTAGCCTAAGCCTAGGGGTACCCTAGCCTAAGTCTAGGGGTTCCCTACCTAAGCCTAGGGGTGCCCTAGCCTAAGCCTACGGGTGCCCTAGCCTAAGCCTAGGGGTGCCCTAGCATAAGCCTTGGGGTGCCCTAGCCTAAGCCTAGGGGTGTTCTAGCCTAAGTCTAGGGGTGCCTACCCTATGCATGGGGGTGCCCTAACCTAAGCCTAGGGGTGCCCTAGCCAAAGCTTAGGGGTGCCCTAGCCTAAGCTTAGGGGTGCCCTAGCCAAAGCCTAGGGATGCCCTAGCGTTAGGCTAGAGGAGCCCTAGCTTTAGCCTAAGCCAAGGGGTGCCCTAGCCTAAGCCTAGGCGTGCCCTAGCCTAAGCCTAGGGGTGCCCTAGCCCAAGCCTAGGGATGCCCTAGCGTTAGGCTAGATGAGCCCTAGCCTTAGCCTAAGCCTAGGGGTGCCCTAGCCTAAGCCAGGGGTGCCCTAGCCTAAGCCTAGGGGTGCCCTAGCCTAAGTCTAGGGGTGCCCTAGCCTAAGCCTCGGGGTGCCCTAGCCTAAGTATAGGCATGCCCTAGCCTAAGCCTAGGGGTGCCCTAGCCTAAGCTTAGGGGTGCCCTAGCCTTAGGCTAGGGGAGCCCTAGCCTTAGCCTAAGCCTAGGGTGCCCTAGCCTAAGCCTAGGTGTTCCCTAGCCCAAGCCTAGGGATGCCCTAGCGTTAAGCTAGAGGAGCCCTAGCCTTAGCCTAAGCCTAAGGGTGCCCTAGCCTAAGCCTAGTGGTGCACTAGCCTAAGCCTAGGCGTGCCCTAGCCTAAGCCTAGGGGTGCCCTAGCCTAAGCCTAGGTGTGCCCTAGCCTTAGTCTCGAGGTGCCTTAGCCTAAGCCTAGGGGTCCCCTAGCCTTAGCCTAAGCCTAGGGGAGCCCTAGCCTAAGCCGAGGTATGCCGGAGACCAAGCCTAGGGGTGTCTTAGCCTAAACCTAGGGTTCCCTAGCCTTAGCCTAAGCCTAGGGGTGCCCTAACCTGAGCGTAGGGGTGCCGTAGCCTTAGCCTAGGGGTGCCCTAGCCTAAAACTAGGGGTGCCCTAGCCTAAGCCTAGGGGTGCCCTAGCATAAGCCTAGGGGTGCCCTAGCCTAAGCTTATAGGTGACCTAGCCTAAGCTTAGCGGTGCCCTAGCGTAAGGCTAGGGGTGCCCTAGCCTAAGCCTAGGGATGCCATAGCCTAAGCCTAGGGGTGCCCTAGCCTAAGCCTAGGGGTGCCCTAGCCTAAGCCAAGGGTGCCCTAGCCTAAGCCTAGGGGTGCCCTAGCCTAAGCCTAGGGGTGCCCAGGCCTTAGGATTGAGGAGCCCTAGCCTTAGCCTAAGCCTAGGGTTGCCCTAGCCTAAGCCTAGGGGTGCCCTAGCATGAGCCAAGGGGTGCCCTAGCCTAAGTCTAGGGGTGCCCTAGCCTAAGGCTAGGGGTGCGCTAGCCTAAGCCTCGGGGTGACATAGCCTTAGGCTAGGGGAGCCCTAGCCTTAGTCTTAGCTTAGCGGTGCCCTAGCCTAGGGCTAGGGGAGCCCTAGTCTTAGGCTAGGGGAGCCCTGGCCTTAGTCTAAGCCTAGGGTGCCCTAGCCTAAGCCTAGGGATGCCCTAGCGTTAGGCTAGCGGAGCCCTAGCCTTAGCCTAAGCCTAGGGGTGCCCTAGCCTAAGCCTAGGGGTGCCCTAGCATAAGCCTAGGGGTGCCCTAGCATAAGCCTTGGGGTGCCCTATCCTAAGTCTAGGGATGCCCTGGCCTAAGCCTAGGGGTGCCCTAGCCTAAGCCTAGGGGTGCCCTATCTTAAGTCTAGGGGTGCCCTAGACTAAGCCAAGGGGTTCGCTAGCCTAAGTATAGGGGTGCCCTAGCCTAAGCCTAGGTGTACCCTAGCCTTAGGCTAGCGGAACCTTAGCCTTAGCCTAAGCCTAGGGGTGCCCTAGCCTAAGCCTAGAGGTGCCCTTGCCTAAGCCTAGGGGTGCCCCAGCCTAAGCCTAGGGGTGCCCTAGCCTAAGTCTAGGGGTGCCTAGCCTAAGCATAGGGGTGCCCTAACCTGTGCCTAGGAGTTCCCTTCCTAAGCCTAGGGGTGCCCAAGCCTAAGCCTACGGGTGCACTAGCCTAAGCCTAGGGATGCCCTAACCTTAGGCTAGGGGAGCCCTAGCCTTAGCCTAAGCCTTGGGGCGCCCTAGCCTAAACCTAGGGGTTCCCTAGCCTAAGCCTAGGGGTGACCTAGCCTTAGGCTAGGGGAGCCCTAGCCTTAGTCTTAGCCTAGGGGTGCCCTAGCCCAAGCCTAGGGATGCCCTAGCGTTAGGCTAGAGGAGCCCAAGCCTTAGCCTAAGCCTAGGGGTGCCCTAGCCTAAGCGTAGGGGTACCCTAGCCTAAGTCTAGGGGTTCCCTACCTAAGCCTAGGGGTGCCCTAGCCTAAGCCTACGGGTGCCCTAGCCTAAGCCTAGGGGTGCCCTAGCATAAGCCTTGGGGTGCCCTCGCCTAAGCCTAGGTGTGTTCTAGCCTAAGTCTAGGGGTGCCTACCCTATGCATGGGGGTGCCCTAACCTAAGCCTAGGGGTGCCCTAGCCAAAGCTTAGGGGTGCCCTAGCCTAAGCTTAGGGGTGCCCTAGCCAAAGCCTAGGGATGCCCTAGCGTTAGGCTAGAGGAGCCCTAGCTTTAGCCTAAGCCAAGGGGTGCCCTAGCCTAAGCCTAGGCGTGCCCTAGCCTAAGCCTAGGGGTGCCCTAGCCCAAGCCTAGGGATGCCCTAGCGTTAGGCTAGATGAGCCCTAGCCTTAGCCTAAGCCTAGGGGTGCCCTAGCCTAAGCCAGGGGTGCCCTAGCCTAAGCCTAGGGGTGCCCTAGCCTAAGTCTAGGGGTGCCCTAGCCTAAGCCTCGGGGTGCCCTAGCCTAAGTATAGGCATGCCCTAGCCTAAGCCTAGGGGTGCCCTAGCCTAAGCTTAGGGGTGCCCTAGCCTTAGGCTAGGGGAGCCCTAGCCTTAGCCTAAGCCTAGGGTGCCCTAGCCTAAGCCTAGGTGTTCCCTAGCCCAAGCCTAGGGATGCCCTAGCGTTAAGCTAGAGGAGCCCTAGCCTTAGCCTAAGCCTAAGGGTGCCCTAGCCTAAGCCTAGTGGTGCACTAGCCTAAGCCTAGGCGTGCCCTAGCCTAAGCCTAGGGGTGCCCTAGCCTAAGCCTAGGGGTGCCCAAGCCTAAGTCTAGGCGTGCCCTAGCCTAAGCCTCGGGGTGCCGTAGCCTAAGCCTAGGGGTGCCCAAGCCTTAGGCTAGGGGAGCCCTAGCCTTAGCCTAAGCTAGGGGTGCCCTAGCCTAAGACTAGGGGTTCCCTCGCCCAAGCTTAGGGATGCCCTAGCGTTAGGCTAGAGGAGCCCTAGCCTTAGCCTAAGCCTAGGGGTGCCCTAGCCTAAGCCTAGGGGTGCTCTCGCCTTAAGCTAGGGGAGCCCTAGCCTTAACCTAAGCCTAGGGGTGCCCTAGCCTAAGCCTAGGGGTGCCCTAGCCTAAGCCTAGGGGTGCCCTAGCCTAAGCCTAGGGGTGCCCTAGCCTAAGCCTAGGGGTGCCCTAGCCTAAGCCTAGGGGTGCCCTAGCCTAAGTCTAGGCGTGCCCTAGCCTAAGCCTAGGGGTGCCCTAGCCTAAGCCTAGGGGTGCCGTAGCCTTAGGCTAGGGGAGCCCTAGCCTTAGCCTAAGCCTTGGGTGCCCTAGCCTAAGCCTAGGGGTTTCCTAGCCCAAGCCTAGGGATGCCCTAGCGTTAGGCTACAGGAGCCCTAGCCTTAGCCTAAGCCTACGGGTGCCCTAGCCTAAGCCTAGGGGTGCCCTAGCCTAAGCCTAGGGGTGCCCTAGCCTAAGTCTAGGGGTGCCCTAGCCTAAGCCTAGGGGTGCCCAAGCCTTAGGCTAGGGAGCCCTAGCCTTAGCCTAAGCCTATGGGTGCCCTAGCCTAAGAATAGGGGTGCCCAAGCCTAAGCCTACGGGTGTCCTAGCCTAAGACTAGGGGTGCCCTAGCCTAGGCCTAGGGGTGCCCTAACCTAAGTCAAGGGGTGCCCTAGCTTAAGCCTAGGGGTGCCCTTGCCTAAGTCTAGGCTTGCCCTAGCCTAAGCCTAGGGGTGCCCTAGCCTAAGCCTAGGGGTGCCCTAGCCTTAGGCTAGGGGAGCCCTAGCCTTAGGCTAAGCCTAGGGGTGCCCTAGCCTAAGACTAGGGGTTCCCTAGCCCAAGCCTAGGGATGCCCTAGCGTTAGGCTAGAGGAGCCCTAGCCTTAGCCTAAGCCTAGGGGTGCCCTAGCCCAAGCCTAGGTGTGCCCTAGCCTAAGTCTACGGGTGCCCTAGCCTAAGCCTATGGGTGCCCTAGCCTAAGTCTAGGCGTGCCCTAGCCTAAGCCTAGGGGTGCCCTAGCCTAAGCCTAGGGGTGCCCTAGCCTTAGGCTAGGGGAGCCCTAGCCTTAGCCTAAGCCTAGGGGTGCCCTAGCCTAAGACTAGGGGTGCCCAAGCCTAAGCCTACGGGTGTCCTAGCCTAAGCCTAGGGGTGCCCTAGCCTAAGCCTAGGGGTTCCCTAACCTTAGGCTAGGGGAGCCCTAGCCTTAGCCTAAGCCTTCGGGCGCCCTAGCCTAAACCTAGGGGTGCCCTAGCCTAAGCCTAGGGGTGCCCTAGCCTAAGCCTAGGGGTCACCTAGCCTACGCCTAGGGGTGCCTTTGCCTCACGCTAGGGGATCCCTAACCTTAGCCTAAGCCTAGGAGTTCCCTTTCCTATGTGTAGGGGTGCCCTAGCCTGAGCCTAGGGGTGCCCTAGCCTTAGCCTAGGGGTGCCCTAGCCTAAACCTAGGGGTGCCTTAGACTAAGCCTAGGGGTGCCCTAGCCTTAGCCTCGAGGTGCCTTAGCCTAAGCCTAGGGGTCCCCTAGCCTTAGCCTAAGCCTAGGGGAGCCCTAGCCTAAGCCGAGGTATGCCGGAGACCAAGCCTAGGGGTGTCTTAGCCTAAACCTAGGGTTCCCCTAGCCTTAGCCTAAGCCTAGGGGTGCCCTAACCTGAGCGTAGGGGTGCCGTAGCCTTAGCCTAGGGGTGCCCTAGCCTAAAACTAGGGGTGCCCTAGCCTAAGCCTAGGGGTGCCCTAGCATAAGCCTAGGGGTGCCCTAGCCTAAGTTTATAGGTGACCTAGCCTAAGCTTAGCGGTGCCCTAGCGTAAGGCTAGGGGTGCCCTAGCCTAAGCCTAGGGATGCCGTAGCCTAAGCCTAGGGGTGCCCTAGCCTAAGCCTAGGGGTGCCCTAGCCTAAGCCAAGGGTGCCCTAGCATAAGCCTAGGGGTGCCCTAGCCTAAGCCTAGGGGTGCCCAGGCCTTAGGATAGAGGAGCCCTAGCCTTAGCCCAAGCCTAGGGTTGCCCTAGCCTAAGCCTAGGGGTGCCCTAGCATGAGCCAAGGGGTGCCCTAGCCTAAGTCTAGGGGTGCCCTAGCCTAAGGCTAGGGGTGCGCTAGCCTAAGCCTCGGGGTGACTTAGCCTTAGGCTAGGGGAGCCCTAGCCTTAGTCTTAGCTTAGCGGTGCCCTAGCCTAGGGCTAGGGGAGCCCTAGTCTTAGGCTAGGGGAGCCCTAGCCTTAGTCTAAGCCTAGGGTGCCCTAGCCTAAGCCTAGGGATGCCCTAGCGTTAGGCTAGCGGAGCCCTAGCCTTAGCCTAAGCCTAGGGGTGCCCTAGCCTAAGCCTAGGGGTGCCCTAGCATAAGCCTAGGGGTGCCCTAGCATAAGCCTAGGGGTGCCCTATCCTAAGTCTAGGGATGCCCTGGCCTAAGCCTAGGGGTGCCCTAGCCTAAGCCTAGGGGTGCCCTATCTTAAGTCTAGGGGTGCCCTAGCCTAAGCCAAGGGGTTCGCTAGCCTAAGTATTGGGTGCCCTAGCCTAAGCCTAGGTGTACCCTAGCCTTAGGCTAGCAGAACCTTAGCCTTAGCCTAAGCCTAGGGGTGCCCTAGCCTAAGCCTAGAGGTGCCCTTGCCTAAGCCTAGGGGTGCCCCAGCCTAAGCCTAGGGGTGCCCTAGCCTAAGTCTAGGGGTGCCTAGCCTAAGCATAGGGGTGCCCTAACCTGTGCCTAGGAGTTCCCTTCCTAAGCCTAGGGGTGCCCAAGCCTAAGCCTACGGGTGCACTAGCCTAAGCCTAGGGATGCCCTAACCTTAGGCTAGGGGAGCCCTAGCCTTAGCCTAAGCCTTGGGGCGCCCTAGCCTAAACCTAGGGGTTCCCTAGCCTAAGCCTAGGGGTGACCTAGCCTTAGGCTAGGGGAGCCCTAGCCTTAGTCTTAGCCTAGGGGTGCCCTAGCCCAAGCCTAGGGATGCCCTAGCGTTAGGCTAGAGGAGCCCAAGCCTTAGCCTAAGCCTAGGGGTGCCCTAGCCTAAGTCTAGGGGTTCCCTACCTAAGCCTAGGGGTGCCCTAGCCTAAGCCTACGGGTGCCCTAGCCTAAGCCTAGGGGTGCCCTAGCATAAGCCTTGGGGTGCCCTAGCCTAAGCCTAGGGGTGTTCTAGCCTAAGTCTAGGGGTGCCTACCCTATGCATGGGGGTGCCCTAACCTAAGCCTAGGGGTGCCCTAGCCAAAGCTTAGGGGTGCCCTAGCCTAAGCTTAGGGGTGCCCTAGCCAAAGCCTAGGGATGCCCTAGCGTTAGGCTAGAGGAGCCCTAGCTTTAGCCTAAGCCAAGGGGTGCCCTAGCCTAAGCCTAGGTGTGCCCTAGCCTAAGCCTAGGGGTGCCCTAGCCCAAGCCTAGGGATGCCCTAGCGTTAGGCTAGATGAGCCCTAGCCTTAGCCTAAGCCTAGGGGTGCCTTAGCCTAAGCCAGGGGTGCCCTAGCCTAAGCCTAGGGGTGCCCTAGCCTAAGTCTAGGGGTGCCCTAGCCTAAGCCTCGGGGTGCCCTAGCCTAAGTATAGGCATGCCCTAGCCTAAGCCTAGGGGTGCCCTAGCCTAAGCTTAGGGGTGCCCTAGCCTTAGGCTAGGGGAGCCCTAGCCTTAGCCTAAGCCTAGGGTGCCCTAGCCTAAGCCTAGGTGTTCCCTAGCCCAAGCCTAGGGATGCCCTAGCGTTAAGCTAGAGGAGCCCTAGCCTTAGCCTAAGCCTAAGGGTGCCCTAGCCTAAGCCTAGTGGTGCACTAGCCTAAGCCTAGGCGTGCCCTAGCCTAAGCCTAGGGGTGCCCTAGCCTAAGCCTAGGGGTGCCCTAGCCTTAGCCTCGAGGTGCCTTAGCCTAAGCCTAGGGGTCCCCTAGCCTTAGCCTAAGCCTAGGGGAGCCCTAGCCTAAGCCGAGGTATGCCGGAGACCAAGCCTAGGGGTGTCTTAGCCTAAACCTAGGGTTCCCCTAGCCTTAGCCTAAGCCTAGGGGTGCCCTAACCTGAGCGTAGGGGTGCCGTAGCCTTAGCCTAGGGGTGCCCTAGCCTAAAACTAGGGGTGCCCTAGCCTAAGCCTAGGGGTGCCCTAGCATAAGCCTAGGGGTGCCCTAGCCTAAGCTTATAGGTGACCTAGCCTAAGCTTAGCGGTGCCCTAGCGTAAGGCTAGGGGTGCCCTAGCCTAAGCCTAGGGATGCCGTAGCCTAAGCCTTGGGGTGCCCTAGCCTAAGCCTAGTGGTGCCCTAGCCTAAGCCAAGGGTGCCCTAGCCTAAGCCTAGGGGTGCCCTAGCCTAAGGCTAGGGGTGCCCAGGCCTTAGGATAGAGGAGCCCTAGCCTTAGCCTAAGCCTAGGGTTGCCCTAGCCTAAGCCTAGGGGTGCCCTAGCATGAGCCAAGGGGTGCCCTAGCCTAAGTCTAGGGGTGCCCTAGCCTAAGGCTAGGGGTGCGCTAGCCTAAGCCTCGGGGTGACCTAGCCTTAGGCTAGGGGAGCCCTAGCATTAGTCTTAGCTTAGCGGTGCCCTAGCCTAGGGCTAGGGGAGCCCTAGTCTTAGGCTAGGGGAGCCCTAGCCTTAGTCTAAGCCTAGGGTGCCCTAGCCTAAGCCTAGGGGTGCCCTAGCCTAAGCCTAGAGGTGCCCTTGCCTAAGCCTAGGGGTGCCCCAGCCTAAGCCTAGGGGTGCCCTAGCCTAAGTCTAGGGGTGCCTAGCCTAAGCATAGGGGTGCCCTAACCTGTGCCTAGGAGTTCCCTTCCTAAGCCTAGGGGTGCCCAAGCCTAAGCCTACGGGTGCACTAGCCTAAGCCTAGGGATGCCCTAACCTTAGGCTAGGGGAGCCCTAGCCTTAGCCTAAGCCTTGGGGCGCCCTAGCCTAAACCTAGGGGTTCCCTAGCCTAAGCCTAGGGGTGACCTAGCCTTAGGCTAGGGGAGCCCTAGCCTTAGTCTTAGCCTAGGGGTGCCCTAGCCCAAGCCTAGGGATGCCCTAGCGTTAGGCTAGAGGAGGCCAAGCCTTAGCCTAAGCCTAGGGGTGCCCTAGCCTAAGCCTAGGGGTACCCTAGCCTAAGTCTAGGGGTTCCCTACCTAAGCCTAGGGGTGCCCTAGCCTAAGCCTACGGGTGCCCTAGCCTAAGCCTAGGGGTGCCCTAGCATAAGCCTTGGGGTGCCCTCGCCTAAGCCTAGGGGTGTTCTAGCCTAAGTCTAGGGGTGCCTACCCTATGCATGGGGGTGCCCTAACCTAAGCCTAGGGGTGCCCTAGCCAAAGCTTAGGGGTGCCCTAGCCTAAGCTTAGGGGTGCCCTAGCCAAAGCCTAGGGATGCCCTAGCGTTAGGCTAGAGGAGCCCTAGCTTTAGCCTAAGCCAAGGGGTGCCCTAGCCTAAGCCTAGGCGTGCCCTAGCCTAAGCCTAGGGGTGCCCTAGCCCAAGCCTAGGGATGCCCTAGCGTTAGGCTAGATGAGCCCTAGCCTTAGCCTAAGCCTAGGGGTGCCCTAGCCTAAGCCAGGGGTGCCCTAGCCTAAGCCTAGGGGTGCCCTAGCCTAAGTCTAGGGGTGCCCTAGCCTAAGCCTCGGGGTGCCCTAGCCTAAGTATAGGCATGCCCTAGCCTAAGCCTAGGGGTGCCCTAGCCTAAGCTTAGGGGTGCCCTAGCCTTAGGCTAGGGGAGCCCTAGCCTTAGCCTAAGCCTAGGGTGCCCTAGCCTAAGCCTAGGTGTTCCCTAGCCCAAGCCAAGGATGCCCTAGCGTTAAGCTACAGGAGCCCTAGCCTTAGCCTAAGCCTAAGGGTGCCCTAGCCTAAGCCTAGTGGTGCACTAGCCTAAGCCTAGGCGTGCCCTAGCCTAAGCCTAGGGGTGCCCTAGCCTAAGCCTAGGGGTGCCCAAGCCTAAGTCTAGGCGTGCCCTAGCCTACGCCTAGGGGTGCCGTAGCCTAAGCCTAGGGGTGCCCAAGCCTTAGGCTAGGGGAGCCCTAGCCTTAGCCTAAGCTAGGGGTGCCCTAGCCTAAGACTAGGGGTTCCCTCGCCCAAGCCTAGGGATGCCCTAGCGTTAGGCTAGAGGAGCCCTAGCCTTAGCCTAAGCCTAGGGGTGCCCTAGCCTAAGCCTAGGGGTGCCCTAGCCTAAGCCTAGGGGTGCTCTTGCCTTAAGCTAGGGGAGCCCTAGCCTTAACCTAAGCCTAGGGGTGCCCTAGCCTAAGCCTAGGGGTGCCCTAGCCTAAGCCTAGGGGTGCCCTAGCCTAAGCCTAGGGGTGCCCTAGCCTAAATCTAGGCGTGCCCTAGCCTAAGCCTAGGGGTGCCCTAGCCTAAGCCTAGGGGTGCCGTAGCCTTAGGCTAGGGGAGCCCTAGCCTTAGCCTAAGCCTTGGGTGCCCTAGCCTAAGCCTAGGGGTTTCCTAGCCCAAGCCTAGGGATGCCCTAGCGTTAGGCTACAGGAGCCCTAGCCTTAGCCTAAGCCTACGGGTGCCCTAGCCTAAGCCTTGGGGTGCCCTAGCCTAAGCCTAGGGGTGCCCTAGCCTAAGTCTAGGGGTGCCCTAGCCTAAGCCTAGGGGTGCCCAAGCCTTAGGCTAGGGAGCCCTAGCCTTAGCCTAAGCCTATGGGTGCCCTAGCCTAAGAATAGGGGTGCCCAAGCCTAAGCTTACGGGTGTCCTAGCCTAAGACTAGGGGTGCCCTAGCCTAGGCCTAGGGGTGCCCTAACCTAAGTCAAGGGGTGCCCTAGCTTAAGCCTAGGGGTGCCCTTGCCTAAGTCTAGGCTTGCCCTAGCCTAAGCCTAGGGGTGCCCTAGCCTAAGCCTAGGGGTGCCCTAGCCTTAGGCTAGGGGAGCCCTAGCCTTAGGCTAAGCCTAGGGGTGCCCTAGCCTAAGACTAGGGGTTCCCTAGCCCAAGCCTAGGGATGCCCTAGCGTTAGGCTAGAGGAGCCCTAGCCTTAGCCTAAGCCTAGGGGTGCCCTAGCCTAAGCCTAGGGGTGCCCTAGCCTAAGTCTACGGGTGCCCTAGCCTAAGCCTAGGGGTGCCCTAGCCTAAGTCTAGGCGTGCCCTCGCCTAAGCCTAGGGGTGCCCTAGCCTAAGCCTAGGGGTGCCCTAGCCTTAGGCTAGGGGAGCCCTAGCCTTAGCCTAAGCCTAGGGGTGCCCTAGCCTAAGACTAGGGGTGCCCAAGCCTAAGCCTACGGGTGTCCTAGCCTAAGCCTAGGGGTGCCCTAGCCTAAGCCTAGGGGTGCCTTAACCTTAGGCTAGGGGAGCCCTAGCCTTAGCCTAAGCCGTCGGGCGCCCTAGCCTAAACCTAAGGGTGCCCTAGTCTAAGCCTAGGGGTGTCCTAGCCTAAGCCTAGTGGTGCCCAAGCTTAAGACAAGGGGTGCCCTAGCATAAGCCTAGGGGTGCGCTAGCCTGAGCCTAGGGGAGCCCTAGCCTTAGCCTAAGCTTATGGGTGCCCTAGCCTGAGCCTAGGGGTGCCCTAGCCTGAGCCTACGGATGCCCTATTCTGAGGCTAGGGGAGCACTAGCCTTAGTCTATCCAAGGGGTGCCCTAACCTAAGCCTAGGGGTGCCCTAGTCTGAGACTAGGGGTGCCCTAGCCTGAGCCTAGGGGTGCCCTAGCTTTATGGTAGGGGGGCCCTAGCCTTAGCCTAAGCCTAGGGGTGCCCTAGCCTAATCCTAGGGGTGCCCTACCCAAAGCCTAGGGGTGCCCTAGCCTTAGTCTAAGCCTAGGGGTGCCCTAGCCTGAGCCTAGGGGTGCCCAAGCCTGAGCCTAGAGGTGCCCAAGCCTTAGGGTAGGGGAGGCCTAGCCATAGCCTAAGCCTTGGGGTACCCTAGCCTAAGCCTAGGGGTGCCCTAGCCTAAGCCTAGGGGTGCCCTAGCCTGAGGCAAGGGGACCCTAGCCTTAGCCTACGCCTAGGGGTGCACTAGCCTAAGCCTAGAGGTGCCCTAGCCTAAGCCTAGGGGTGCCCTAGCCTTAGCCTAAGCCTAGGGGTGCCCTAGCCTGAGCCTAGGGGTGCCCTAGCCTGAGTCTACGGGTGCCCTAGCCTGAGGCTAGGGGAGCACTAGCCTTAGTCTAGCCTAGGGTGCCCTAGCCTGAGCCTAGGGGTGCCCTAGCCTGAGCCTAGGGGCGCCCTAGCCTGAGGCAAGGGGAGCCCTAGCCTTAGTTTACCCCTAGGGGTGCCCTAGCATAAGCCTAGGGGTGCGCTAGCCTGAGCCTAGGGGAGCCCTAGGCTTAGCCTAAGCCTATGGGTGCCTTAGCCTGAGCCTAGAGGTGCTCTAGCCTGAGCCTACGGGTGCCCTATTCTGAGGATAGGGGAGCACTAGCCTTAGTCTAGCCAAGGGGTGCCCTAGCCTAAGCCTAGATGTGCCTGGCCTAAGCCTAGGGGTGCCCTACCCAAAGCCTAGGGGTGACCTAGCCTAAGCCTAGGGGTGCCCTAGCCTTAGCCTAAGTCGAGGGTTGCCCTAGCCTGAGCCTAGAGGTGCCCCAGCCTTAGGGTAGGGGAGGCCTAGCCTTAGCCTAAGCCTAGGGGTACCCTATCCTAAGCCTAAGGGTGCCCTAGCCTTAGCCTAGGGGTGCCCTAGCCTGAGGCAAGGGGAACCTAGCCTTAGCCTACGCGTAGGGGTGCACTAGCCTAAGCCTAGGGGTGCCATAGCCTGAGTCTAGGGGAGCCCTAGCCTTAGGCTAGGGGTGCCCCAGCCTAAGCCTAGGGGTGCCCTAGCCCAAGCCAAGGGGTGCTCTAGCCTTAGGTTAGGGAAGTCCTAGCCTTAGCCTAAGCCTAGGGGTGCCATAGCTTAAGCCTTGGGGTGCCGTAGCCTAAGCCAAGGGGTGCCCTACCCAAAACCTAGGGGTGCCCTAGCCTAAGCCTAGGGGTGCCCTAGCCTTAGCCTAAGCCTAGGGGTGCCCTAGCCTGAGACTAGGGGTGCATTAACCTGAGCCTACGGGTGCCCTAGCCTGAGCCTAGGGGTGCCCTAGCCTGAGCCTAGGGGTGCCCTAGCCTGAGCCTAGAGGTGCCCCAGCCTTATGGTAGGGGAGGCCTAGCCTTAGCCTAAGCCTAGGGGTACCCTAGCCTCAGCCTAGGGGTGCCCTAGCCTAAGCCTAGGGGTGCCCTATCCTGAGGCAAGGGGAGCCCTAGCCTTAGTTTACGCCTATGGGTGCAATAGCCTAAATCTGGCGGTGCCAAAGCCTGAGTCTAGGGGAGCCCTAGCCTTAGGCTAGTGGAGTCGTAGCCTTAGCCTAAGCCTAGGGGTGCCCTAGTTTAAGCCTAGGGGCTACCTAGCCTAAGCCTAGGGGTGCCCTAGCCTAAGCCTAGGGGTGCACTAGCCTAAGCCTAGGAGTGCCATAGCCTAAGCTTACGGGTGCCTTAGCCTAAGCCTAGGGGTGCCCTAGCCTTAGTCTAGGGGAGCCCTAGCATTAGCCTAAGCCTAGGTGTGCCCTAGCCTAAGCCTTTGCGTGCCCTAGCCTAAGTCTAGGGGTGCCCTCACCTAAGCCTCGGGGTACCCTAGCCTAAACCTAGGGGTGCCCTAGCCTGAGGCTAGGGGAGCACTAGCCTTAGTCTAGCCTAGGGGTGCCCTAGCCTAAGCCTAGGGGTGCCCTAGCCTAAGCCTAGGGGTGCCCTAGCCTAAGCTTAGGGGTGCCCTGGCCTAAGCCTACGGGTGCTCTAGCCTTAGGCTCGGGGAGCCTAAACCTTAGCATAAGACTAGGGGTGCCCTACCCTAAGCCTAGGGGTGCCCTAGCATAAGCCTAGGGGTGCCCTAGCCTGAGGCTAGGGGAGCCGTAGCCTTAGCCTAAACCTAGTGGTGCCCTAGCCTGAGCCTAGGAGTGCCCTAGCCTGAGCCTACGGGTGCCCTAGCCTGATGCTAGGGGAGCACTAGCCTTAGTCTACACAAGGTGTGCCCTAGCCTAAGCCTAGGGGTGCCCTAGCCTGAGCCTTGGGGTGCCCTAGCCTGAGCCTAGGGGTGCCCTAGCCTTAGGGTAGGGGAGCCCTAGCCTTAGCCTAAGCCTAGGGGTGCCCTAGCCTAAGACTAGGGGTGCCCTAACCTAAGCCTAGGGGTGCCCTAACCAAAGCTTAGGGTTGCCCTAGCCTGAGCCTACGGGTGCCCTAGCCTGAGGCTAGGGGAGCAATAGCCTTAGTCTAGCCAAGGGGTGCCCTAGCCTAAGCCTAAGGGGTGCCCTAGCCTGTGCCTAGGGGTGTCCTAACCTGAGCCTAGGGGTGCCCTAGCCTTAGGGTAGGGGAGCCCTAGCCTTAGCCGAAGCCTATGGGTGCCCTAGCCTAAGACTAGGGGTGCCCTAGCCTAAGCCTAGGGGTGCCCTAGCCAAAGCCTAGGGGTGCCCTAGCCTGATCCTAGGGGTACCCTAGCCTGAGCCTAGGGGTGCCATAGCCTGAGGCTAGGGAGCACTAGCCTTAGTCTAGCCTAGGGGTGCCCTAGCCTAAGCCTAGGGGTGCCCTAGTCTAAACTTAGGGGTGCCCTAGCCTTAGCCTAGGGGTGCCCTAGCCTGAGCCTAGGGGTTCCCTATACCTAGGGTAGGGGAGCCCTAGACTTAGCCTAAACCTATGGGTTCCTTGGCCTAAGCCTAGGGGTGCCCTAGCCTAAGCCTAGGGGTGCCCTAGCCTAAATCTAGGGGTGCCCTAGCCTAAGCCTAGGGATGCCCTAGCCCTAGGGTAGGGGAGCCCTAGACTTAGAATAAGCCTATGGGTTCCCTAGCGTAAGCCTAGGGGTGCCCAAGCCTTAGCCTACGGGTGCCCTAGCCTAAACCTAGGGGTGCCCTAGCCTGAGCCTAGAGGTGCCCCAGCCTTAGGGTAGGGGAGGCCTAACCTTAGCCTAAGCCTAGGGCTACCCTAGCCTAAGCCTAGGGGTGCCCTAGCCTAAGCCTAGGGGTGCCGTAGCGTGAGGCAAGGGGACCCTAGCCTTAGCCTACGCCTAGGGGTGCCCTAGCCTAAGCCTAGGGTTGCCCTAGCCTAAGCCTAGGGGTGCCCTAGCCTTAGCCTAAGCCTAGGGGTGGCCTAGCCTGAGCCTAAGGGTGCCCTAGCCTGAGCCTACGGGTGCCCTAGCCTGAGGCTAGGGGAGCACTAGCCTTAGTCTAGCCTAGGGGTGCCCTAGACTAAGCATAGGGGTGCCCTAGCCTGAGTCTAGGGGTGCCCTAACCTGAGCCTAGCGGTGCCCCAGCCTTAGGGTAGGGGAGGCCTAGCCTTAGCCTAAGCCAAGGAGTACCCTAGCCTAAGCCTAGGGGTGCCCTAGCCTAAGCCTAGGGGTGCCCTAGCCTGAGGCAAGGGGAGCCCTGGCCTTAGTTTACGCCTAGGGGTGCACTAGCCTAAGCCTAGCGGTGCCATAGCCTGTGTCTAGGGGAGCCCAAGCCTTAGGCTAGGGGAGCCGTAGCCTTAGCCTAAGCCTAGGGGTGCCCTAGTTTAAGCCTATGGGTGCCCTAACCTAAGACTAGGGGTGCCCTATCCTAAGCCTAGGGGTGCCCTATCCAAAGCCTAGGGGTGCCCTAGCCAAAGCCTAGGGTTGCCCTAGCCTGAGCCTACGGGTGCCCTAGCCTGAGGCTAGGGGAGCACTAGCCTTAGTCTAGCCTATGGGTTCCCTAGCCTAAGCCTAGGGGTGCCCTAGCCAAAGCGTAGGGGTGCCCTAGCCTAAGCCGAGGGGTGCCCTAGCCTTAGGCTAGGGGAGCCCTAGCCTTAGCCTAAGCCTAGAAGTACCCTAGCCTCAGCCTAGGGCTGCCCTAGCCTAAACCTAGGGGTGCTCTAGCCTTAGGCTAGGGGAACCCTAGCCTTAGCCTAAGCCTAGGGGTGCCCTAGCCTAAGCCTTGGGGTGCCCAAGCCTGAGGCTAGGGGATCCCTAGCTTTAGCCTAAGCCTAGGGGTGCCCTAGCCAAAGCCTAGGGGTGCCCTAGCCTGAGCCTAGGGGTGGCCTAGCCTGAGCCTAGGGGTGCCCAATCCTGAGCCTACGGGTGCCCTAGCCTGAGGCTAGGGGAGCACTAGCCTTAGTCTAGCCTAGGGGTGCCCTAGCCTAAGCCTAGGGGTGCCCTAGCCTGAGCCTAGAGGTGCCCCAGCCTTAGGGTAGGGGAGGCCTAATCTTAGCCTAAGCCTGGGGGTACCCTAGCCTAAGCCTAGGGGTGCCCTAGCCTAAGCCTAGGGGTGCCCTAGCCTGAGGCAAGGGGACCCTAGCCTTGGCCTACGCCTAGGGGTGCACTAGCCTAAGCCTAGGGGTGCCATAGCCTGAGTCTAGGGGAGCCGTAGCCTTAGGCTAGGGGAACCGTAGCCTTAGCCTAAGCCTAGGGGTGCCCTAGTTTAAGCCTAGCGGTGCCCTAGCCTAAGCCTAGGGGTGCCCTACCCTAAGCCTAGGGGTGCCCTACCCTAAGCCTAGGGGTGCACTATCCTAAGCCTAGGAGTGCCATAGCCTAAGCTTACGGGTGCCTTAGCCTAAGCGTAGGGGTGCCCTAGCCTTAGTCTAGGGGAGCCCTAGCATTAGCCTAAGCCTAGGTGTGCCCTAGCCTAAGCCTAGGGTGCCCTAGCATAAGTCTAGGGGTGCCCACACCTAAGCCTCGGGGTACCCTAGCCTAAGCCTAGGGGTGCCCTAGCCTGAGGCTAGGGGAGCACTAGCCTTAGTCTAGCCTAGGGGTGCCCTAGCATAAGCCTAGGGATGCCCTAGCCTAAGCCTAGGGGTGCCCTAGCCTTAGCCTAGGGGTGCCCTTGCCTAAGCCTAGGGGTGCTCTAGCCTTATGCCAGGGGAGCCTTAACCTTAGCATAAGACTAGGGGTGCCCTAGCCTAAACCTAGGGGTGACCTAGCATAAGCCTAGGGGTGCCCTAGCCTGAGGCTAAGGGAGCCGTAGCCTTAGCTTAAACCTAGCGGTGCCCTAGCCTGAGCCTAGGGGTGCCCTAGCCTGAGGCTAGGGGAGCATTAGCCTTAGTCTTGCCAAGGTGTGCCCTAGCATAAGCCTAGGGGTGCCCTAGCCTGAGCCTAGGGGTGCCCTAGCCTTAGGGTAGGGGAGCCCTAGCCTTAGCCTAAGCCTAGGGGTGCCCTAGCCTAAGACTAGGGGTGCCCTAGCCTAAGCCTAGCGTTGCCCTAGCCTGAGCCTACGGGTGCCCTAGCCTGAGGCTAGGGGAGCACTAGCCTTAGTCTAGCCAAGGGGTGCCCTAGCCTAAGCCTAGGGGTGCCCTAGCCTGAGCATAGGGGTGCCCTAGCCTGAGCCTAGGGGTGCCCTAGCCTTAGGGTAGGGGAGCCCTAGCCTTAGCCTAAGCCTATGGGTGCCCTAGCCTAATACTAGGGGTGCCCTAGCCTAAGCCTAGGGGTGCTCTAGCCAAAGACTAGGGGTGCCCTAGCCTGAGCCTAGGGGTGCCCTAGCCTGAGCCTAGGGGTGCCATAGCCTGAGGCTAGGGGAGCACTAGCCTTAGTCTAGCCTAGGGGTGCCCTAGCCTAAGCCTAGGGGTGCCCTAGCTTAAACTTAGGGGTGCCCTAGCCTGAGCGTAGGGGTGCCCAAGCCTGAGCCTAGGGGTTCCCTAGACCTAGGGTAGGGGAGCCCTAGACTTAGCCTAAGCCTATGGGTTCCCTAGCCTAAGCCTAGGGGTGCCCTAGCCAGAGCCTAGGTGTGCCCTAGCCTGAGCCTAGGGGTGCCCTAGCCTGAGCCTAGGGGTGCCCTAGCCTGAGCATATGGGTGCCCTAGTCTAAGCCTAGGGGTGCCCTAGCCTAAACCTAGGGGTGCCCTAGCCTGAGCCTAGGGATGCCCTAGCCCTAGGGTAGGGGAGCCCTAGACTTAGCCTAAGCCTATGGGTTCCCTAGCCTAAGCCTAGGGGTGCCCTAGCCAAAGCCTAGGGGTGCCCTAGCCTAAGCCGAGGGGTGCCCTAGCCTTAGGTTAGGGGAGCCCTAGCTTTAGCCTAAGCCTAGGGGTGCCCTATCCTGAGGCTAGGGGAGCCCTAGCTTTAGCCTAAGCCTAGGGGTGCCCTAGCCAAACCTAGGGGTGCCCTAGCCTGAGCCTAGGGGTGCCCTAGCCTGAGCCTAGGGGTGCCCAAGCCAGAGCCTACGGGTGCCCTAGCTTGAGACTAGGGGAGCACTAGCCTTAGTCTAGCCTAGGGGTGCCCTAGCCTAAGCCTAGGGGTGCCCTAGCCTGAGCCTAGAGGTGCCCCAGCCTTAGGGTAGGGGAGGCCTAATCTTAGCCTAAGCCTAGGGGTACCCTAGCCTGAGCCTAGGGGTGCCCTAGCCTGAGCCTAGGGGTGCCCTCGCCTTAGGGTAGTGGAGCCCTAGCCTTAGCCTAAGCCTAGGGGTGCCCTTGCCTAAGACTAGGGGTGCCCTAGCCTAAGCCTAGGGGTGCCCTAGCCAAAGCCTAGGGTTGCCTTAGCCTCAGCCTACGGGTGCCCTAGCCTAAGCCTAGGGGTGCCCTAGCCTGAGGCTAGGGGAGCCCTAGCTTTAGCCTAAGCCTAGGGGTACCCTAGCCAAAGCCTAGGGGTGCCCGAGCTAAAGCCTAGGGGTGCCCTAGCCTGAGCCTACAGATGCCCTATCCTGAGGATAGGGGATCACTAGCCTTAGTCTAGCCTAGGGGTGCCCTAGCCTAAGCCTAGGGGTGCCCTAGCCTGAGCCTTTAGGTGCCCCAGCCTTAGGGTAGGGGAGGCCTAATCTTAGCCTATGCCTGGGGGTACCCTAGCCTAAGCCTAGTGGTGCCCTAGCTTAAGACAAGGGGTGCCCTTGCATAAGCCTAGGGGTGTGCTAGCCTGAGCCTAGGGGAGCCCTAGCCTTAGCCTAAGCTTATGGGTGCCCTAGCCTGAGCCTACTGGTGCCCTATTCTGAGGCTAGGGGAGCACTAGCCTTAGGGTAGCGGAGCCCTAGCCTTTGCCTAAGCCTAGGGATGCCCTAGCCTAAGCCTAGGGGTGCCCAACCCAAAGCCTAGGGGTGCCCTAGCCTAATCCTAGGGGTGCCCTAGCCTTAGCCTAAGCCTAGGGGTGCCCTAGCCTGAGACTTGGGGTGCCCTAGCCTGAGCCTAGAGGTGCCCCAACCTTAGGGTAGGGGAGCCTTAACCTTAGCCTAAGCCTAGGGGTACCCTAGCCTAAGCCTAGGGGTGCCCTAGCCTAAGCCTAGGGGTGCCCTAGCCTGAGGCAAGGGGAACCTAGCCTTAGGCTACGCCTAGGGGTGCACTAGCCTAAGCCTAGGGGTGCCATAGCCTGAGTCTAGGGGAGCCCTAGCCTTAGGCTAGGGGTACCGTAGCCTTAGCCTAAGCCTAAGGGTGCCCTAGTTTAAGCCTAGGGATGCCCTAGCCTAAGCCTAGGGGTGCCCTAGCCTAAGCCTAGGGGTGCACTAGCCTAAGCCTAGGGGTGCCCTAGCCTAAGCCTAGGGGTGCCTGAGCCTAAGCCTCGGGGTACCCTAGCCTAAGCCTAGGGGTGCCCTATCCTTAGACTAGGGGAGCCCTAGCCTTAGCCTAAGCCTAGGGGTGCCCTAGTATGAGCCTAGGGGTGCCTAGCCTAAGCCTAGGGGTGCCCTAGCCTAAGCTTAGGTGTGCCCTCGCCTAAGCCTAGGGGTGCTCTAACCTTAGGCTAGAGGAGCCTTAACCTTAGCCTAAGACTATGGGTGCCCTAGCCTAAGCCTAGTAGTGCCCTAGCCTAAGCCTAGGGGTGCCTTAGCATAAGCCTAAGGGTGCCCTAGCCTGAGGCTAGGGGAGCCCTAGCCTTAGCCTAAACCTAGGGGTGTCCTAGCCTGAGCCTACGGGTGCCCTAGCCTGAGGTTAGGGGAGCACTAGCCTTAGTCTAGCCAAGGTGTGCCCTAGCCTAAGCCTAGGGGTGCCCTAGCCTGAGCCTAGGGGTGCCCTAGCCTTGGGGTAGGGGAGCCCTAGCCTTAGTCTAAGACTAGGGGTGCCCTAGCCTAAGACTAGGGGTGCCCTAGCCTAAGCCTCGGGGTGCCCTAGCCTAAGCCTAGGGGTGCCCTAGCATAAGCCTTGGGATGCCCTGGCCTGAGGCTAGGGGAGCCCTAGCCTTAGTCTAAACCTAGGGGTGCCCTAGCCTGAGCCTACGGGTGCCCTAGTCTGAGGTTAGGGGAGCACTAGCCTTAGTCTAGCCAAGGGGTGCCCTAGCCTAAGCCTAGGGGTGCCCTAGCCTGAACCTAGGGGTGCCCTAGCCTAAGCCTAGGGGTGCCCTAACCAAAGCCTAGGGGTGCCCTAGCCTGAGCCTACGGGTGCCCTAACCTGAGGCTAGGGGAGCACTAGCATTATTCTAGCCTAGGGGTGCCCTAGCCTAAGCCTAGGGGTGCCCTAGCCTAAACCTAGGGGTGTCCTAGCCTGAGACTAGGGGTGCCCTAGCCTGAGCCTAGGGGTTCCATAGACCTCGGGTTGGGGAGCCCTAGACTTAGCCTAAGCCTATGGGTTCCCTAGCCTAAGCCTAGGGGTGCCCTAGCCAAAGCCTAGGGGTGCCCTAGCCTGAGCCTTGGGGTGCCCTAGCCTGAGCCTACGGGTGGCCTAGCCTGAGGCTAGGGGAGCACTAGCCTTAGTCTAGCCTAGGTGTGCCCTAGCCTAAGCCTAGGGGTGCCCTAACCTAAACCTAGGTGTGCCCTAGACTGAGCCTAGGGATGCCCTAGCCCTAGGTTAGGGGAGCCCTAGAGTTAGCCTAAGCCTATGGGTTCCCTAGCCTAAGCCTAGGGGAGCCCTAGCCTAAGCCGAGGGGTGCCCTAGCTTAGGCTAGGGGAGCCCTAGCCTTAGGCTAAGCCTAGGGGTACCCTAGCCTCAGCCTAGGGGTGCCCTAGCCTAAGCCTAGGGGTGCTCTAGCCTTAGGCTAGGGGAACCCTAGCCTTAGCCTAAACCTAGGGGTGACCTAGCATAAGCCTAGGGGTGCCCTAGCCTGAGGCTAAGGGAGCCGTAGCCTTAGCTTAAACCTAGCGGTGCCCTAGCCTGAGCCTAGGGGTGCCCTAGCCTGAGGCTAGGGGAGCATTAGCCTTAGTCTTGCCAAGGTGTGCCCTAGCATAAGCCTAGGGGTGCCCTAGCCTGAGCCTAGGGGTGCCCTAGCCTTAGGGTAGGGGAGCCCTAGCCTTAGCCTAAGCCTAGGGGTGCCCTAGCCTAAGACTAGGGGTGCCCTAGCCTAAGCCTAGCGTTGCCCTAGCCTGAGCCTACGGGTGCCCTAGCCTGAGGCTAGGGGAGCACTAGCCTTAGTCTAGCCAAGGGGTGCCCTAGCCTAAGCCTAGGGGTGCCCTAGCCTGAGCATAGGGGTGCCCTAGCCTGAGCCTAGGGGTGCCCTAGCCTTAGGGTAGGGGAGCCCTAGCCTTAGCCTAAGCCTATGGGTGCCCTAGCCTAATACTAGGGGTGCCCTAGCCTAAGCCTAGGGGTGCTCTAGCCAAAGACTAGGGGTGCCCTAGCCTGAGCCTAGGGGTGCCCTAGCCTGAGCCTAGGGGTGCCATAGCCTGAGGCTAGGGGAGCACTAGCCTTAGTCTAGCCTAGGGGTGCCCTAGCCTAAGCCTAGGGGTGCCCTAGCTTAAACTTAGGGGTGCCCTAGCCTGAGCGTAGGGGTGCCCAAGCCTGAGCCTAGGGGTTCCCTAGACCTAGGGTAGGGGAGCCCTAGACTTAGCCTAAGCCTATGGGTTCCCTAGCCTAAGCCTAGGGTGCCCTAGCATAAGTCTAGGGGTGCCCACACCTAAGCCTCGGGGTACCCTAGCCTAAGCCTAGGGGTGCCCTAGCCTGAGGCTAGGGGAGCACTAGCCTTAGTCTAGCCTAGGGGTGCCCTAGCATAAGCCTAGGGATGCCCTAGCCTAAGCCTAGGGGTGCCCTAGCCTTAGCCTAGGGGTGCCCTTGCCTAAGCCTAGGGGTGCTCTAGCCTTATGCCAGGGGAGCCTTAACCTTAGCATAAGACTAGGGGTGCCCTAGCCTAAACCTAGGGGTGACCTAGCATAAGCCTAGGGGTGCCCTAGCCTGAGGCTAAGGGAGCCGTAGCCTTAGCTTAAACCTAGCGGTGCCCTAGCCTGAGCCTAGGGGTGCCCTAGCCTGAGGCTAGGGGAGCATTAGCCTTAGTCTAGCCAAGGTGTGCCCTAGCATAAGCCTAGGGGTGCCCTAGCCTGAGCCTAGGGGTGCCCTAGCCTTAGGGTAGGGGAGCCCTAGCCTTAGCCTAAGCCTAGGGGTGCCCTAGCCTAAGACTAGGGGTGCCCTAGCCTAAGCCTAGCGTTGCCCTAGCCTGAGCCTACGGGTGCCCTAGCCTGAGGCTAGGGGAGCACTAGCCTTAGTCTAGCCAAGGGGTGCCCTAGCCTAAGCCTAGGGGTGCCCTAGCCTGAGCATAGGGGTGCCCTAGCCTGAGCCTAGGGGTGCCCTAGCCTTAGGGTAGGGGAGCCCTAGCCTTAGCCTAAGCCTATGGGTGCCCTAGCCTAATACTAGGGGTGCCCTAGCCTAAGCCTAGGGGTGCTCTAGCCAAAGACTAGGGGTGCCCTAGCCTGAGCCTAGGGGTGCCCTAGCCTGAGCCTAGGGGTGCCATAGCCTGAGGCTAGGGGAGCACTAGCCTTAGTCTAGCCTAGGGGTGCCCTAGCCTAAGCCTAGGGGTGCCCTAGCTTAAACTTAGGGGTGCCCTAGCCTGAGCGTAGGGGTGCCCAAGCCTGAGCCTAGGGGTTCCCTAGACCTAGGGTAGGGGAGCCCTAGACTTAGCCTAAGCCTATGGGTTCCCTAGCCTAAGCCTAGGGGTGCCCTAGCCAGAGCCTAGGTGTGCCCTAGCCTGAGCCTAGGGGTGCCCTAGCCTGAGCCTAGGGGTGCCCTAGCCTGAGCATATGGGTGCCCTAGTCTAAGCCTAGGGGTGCCCTAGCCTAAACCTAGGGGTGCCCTACCCTGAGCCTAGGGATGCCCTAGCCCTAGGGTAGGGGAGCCCTAGACTTAGCCTAAGCCTATGGGTTCCCTAGCCTAAGCCTAGGGGTGCCCTAGCCAAAGCCTAGGGGTGCCCTAGCCTAAGCCGAGGGGTGCCCTAGCCTTAGGTTAGGGGAGCCCTAGCTTTAGCCTAAGCCTAGGGGTGCCCTATCCTGAGGCTAGGGGAGCCCTAGCTTTAGCCTAAGCCTAGGGGTGCCCTAGCCAAACCTAGGGGTGCCCTAGCCTGAGCCTAGGGGTGCCCTAGCCTGAGCCTAGGGGTGCCCAAGCCAGAGCCTACGGGTGCCCTAGCTTGAGACTAGGGGAGCACTAGCCTTAGTCTAGCCTAGGGGTGCCCTAGCCTAAGCCTAGGGGTGCCCTAGCCTGAGCCTAGAGGTGCCCCAGCCTTAGGGTAGGGGAGGCCTAATCTTAGCCTAAGCCTAGGGGTACCCTAGCCTGTGCCTAGGGGTGCCCTAGCCTGAGCCTAGGGGTGCCCTCGCCTTAGGGTAGTGGAGCCCTAGCCTTAGCCTAAGCCTAGGGGTGCCCTTGCCTAAGACTAGGGGTGCCCTAGCCTAAGCCTAGGGGTGCCCTAGCCAAAGCCTAGGGTTGCCTTAGCCTCAGCCTACGGGTGCCCTAGCCTAAGCCTAGGGGTGCCCTAGCCTGAGGCTAGGGGAGCCCTAGCTTTAGCCTAAGCCTTGGGGTACCCTAGCCAAAGCCTAGGGGTGCCCGAGCTAAAGCCTAGGGGTGCCCTAGCCTGAGCCTACAGATGCCCTAGCCTGAGGATAGGGGATCACTAGCCTTAGTCTAGCCTAGGGGTGCCCTAGCCTAAGCCTAGGGGTGCCCTAGCCTGAGCCTTTAGGTGCCCCAGCCTTAGGGTAGGGGAGGCCTAATCTTAGCCTATGCCTGGGGGTACCCTAGCCTAAGCCTAGTGGTGCCCTAGCTTAAGACAAGGGGTGCCCTTGCATAAGCCTAGGGGTGTGCTAGCCTGAGCCTAGGGGAGCCCTAGCCTTAGCCTAAGCTTATGGGTGCCCTAGCCTGAGCCTACTGGTGCCCTATTCTGAGGCTAGGGGAGCACTAGCCTTAGGGTAGCGGAGCCCTAGCCTTTGCCTAAGCCTAGGGATGCCCTAGCCTAAGCCTAGGGGTGCCCAACCCAAAGCCTAGGGGTGCCCTAGCCTAAGCCTAGGGGTGCCCTAGCCTTAGCCTAAGCCTAGGGGTGCCCTAGCCTGAGACTAGGGGTGCCCTAGCCTGAGCCTAGAGGTGCCCCAACCTTAGGGTAGGGGAGCCTTAACATTAGCCTAAGCCTAGGGGTACCCTAGCCTAAGCCTAGGGGTGCCCTAGCCTAAGCCTAGGGGTGCCCTAGCCTGAGGCAAGGGGAACCTAGCCTTAGGCTACGCCTAGGGGTGCACTAGCCTAAGCCTAGGGGTGCCATAGCCTGAGTCTAGGGGAGCCCTAGCCTTAGGCTAGGGGTACCGTAGCCTTAGCCTAAGCCTAAGGGTGCCCTAGTTTAAGCCTAGGGATGCCCTTGCCTAAGCCTAGGGGTGCCCTAGCCTAAGCCTAGGGGTGCACTAGCCTAAGCCTAGGGGTGCCCTAGCCTAAGCCTAGGGGTGCCTGAGCCTAAGCCTCGGGGTACCCTAGCCTAAGCCTAGGGGTGCCCTATCCTTAGACTAGGGGAGCCCTAGCCTTAGCCTAAGCCTAGGGGTGCCCTAGTATGAGCCTAGGGGTGCCTAGCCTAAGCCTAGGGGTGCCCTAGCCTAAGCTTAGGTGTGCCCTCGCCTAAGCCTAGGGGTGCTCTAACCTTAGGCTAGAGGAGCCTTAACCTTAGCCTAAGACTATGGGTGCCCTAGCCTAAGCCTAGTAGTGCCCTAGCCTAAGCCTAGGGGTGCCTTAGCATAAGCCTAAGGGTGCCCTAGCCTGAGGCTAGGGGAGCCCTAGCCTTAGCCTAAACCTAGGTGTGTCTTAGCCTGAGCCTACGGGTGCCCTAGCCTGAGGTTAGGGGAGCACTAGCCTTAGTCTAGCCAAGGTGTGCCCTAGCCTAAGCCTAGGGGTGCCCTAGCCTGAGCCTAGGGGTGCCCTAGCCTTAGGGTAGGGGAGCCCTAGCCTTAGTCTAAGACTAGGGGTGCCCTAGCCTAAGACTAGGGGTGCCCTAGCCTAAGCCTAGGGGTGCCCTAGCCTAAGCCTAGGGGTGCCCTAGCATAAGCCTTGGGATGCCCTGGCCTGAGGCTAGGGGAGCCCTAGCCTTAGTCTAAACCTAGGGGTGCCCTAGCCTGAGCCTACGGGTGCCCTAGTCTGAGGTTAGGGGAGCACTAGCCTTAGTCTAGCCAAGGGGTGCCCTAGCCTAAGCCTAGGGGTGCCCTAGCCTGAACCTAGGGGTGCCCTAGCCTAAGCCTAGGGGTGCCCTAGCCAAAGCCTAGGGGTGCCCTAGCCTGAGCCTAGGGGTGCCCTAGCCTGAGGCTAGGGGAGCACTAGCATTATTCTAGCCTAGGGGTGCCCTAGCCTAAGCCTAGGGGTGCCCTAGCCTAAACATAGGGGTGTCCTAGCCTGAGACTAGGGGTGCCCTAGCCTGAGCCTAGGGGTTCCATAGACCTCGGTTGGGGAGCCCTAGACTTAGCCTAAGCCTATGGGTTCCCTAGCCTAAGCCTAGGGGTGCCCTAGCCTGAACCTAGGGGTGCCCTAGCCTAAGCCTAGGGGTGCCCTAGCCAAAGCCTAGGGGTACCCTAGCCTGAGCCTAGGGGTGGCCTAGCCTGAGGCTAGGGGAGCACTAGCCTTAGTCTAGCCTAGGTGTGCCCTAGCCTAAGCCTAGGGGTGCCCTAACCTAAACCTAGGGGTGCCCTAGACTGAGCCTAGGGATGCCCTAGCCCTAGGTTAGGGGAGCCCTAGAGTTAGCCTAAGCCTATGGGTTCCCTAGCCTAAGCCTAGGGGAGCCCTAGCCTAAGCCGAGGGGTGCCCTAGCTTAGGCTAGGGGAGCCCTAGCCTTAGGCTAAGCCTAGGGGTACCCTAGCCTCAGCCTAGGGGTGCCCTAGCCTAAGCCTAGGGGTGCTCTAGCCTTAGGCTAGGGGAACCCTAGCCTTAGCCTAAGCCTAGGGGTGCCCTAGCCTAAGCCTAGGGGTGCCCTAGCCTGAGGCTAGGGGAGCCCTAGCTTTAGCCTAAGCCTAGGGGTGCCCTAGCCAAAGCCTAGGGGTGCCCTATCCTGAGCCTAGGGGTGCCCTAGCCTGAGCCTAGGGGTGCCCAAGCCTGAGCTTACAGGTGCCCTAGCCTGAGGCTAGCGGAGCACTAGCCTTAGTCTAGCCTAGGGGTGCCCTAGCCTAAGCCTAGGGGTGCCCTAGCCTGAGCCTAGGGGTGACCTAACCTGAGCCTAAGGGTGCCCTAGCCTGAGCCTAGAGGTGCCCCAGCCTTAGGGTAGGGGAGGCCTAACCTTAGCCTAAGCCTAGGGGTACCCTAGCCTAAGCCTAGGGGTGCCCTAGCCTAAGCCTAGGGGTGCCCTAGCCTGAGGCAAGGGGACCCTAGCCTTAGCCTATGCCTAGGGGTGCACTAGCCTAAGCCTAGGAGTGCCATAGCCTGAGTCTAGGGGAGCCGTAGCCTTAGGCTAGGGGAACCGTAGCCTTAGCCTAAGCCTAGGGGTGCCCTAGTTTAAGCCCAGGGGTGCCCTAGCCTAAGCCTAGGGGTGCCCTAGCCTAAGCCTAGGGGTGCACTAGCCTAAGCCTAGGGGTGCCATAGCCTAAGCTTACGGGTGCCTTAGCCTAAGCCTAGGGGTTCCCTAGCCTTAGTCTTGGGGAGCCCTAGCATTTGCCTAAGCCTAGGTGTGCCCTAGCCTAAGCCTAGGGGTACCCTAGCCTAAGCCTAGGGGATGCCCTCGCCTAAGCCTAGGGGTGCCCTATCCTTAGACTAGGGGAGCCCTAGCCTAAGCCTAGGGGTGCCCTAGCCTAAGCCTAGGGGTGCCCTCGCCTAAGCCTAGGGGTGCTCTAGCCTTAGGCTTGGGGAGCCTTAACCTTAGCCTAAGACTAGGGGTGCCCTAGCCTAAGCTTAGTGGTGCCCTAGCTTAAGCCTAGGGGTGCCGTAGAATAAGCCTAGGGGTGCCCTAGCCTGAGCCTAGGGGTGCCCTAGCCTGAGCCTACGGGTGCCCTAGCCTGAGGCTAGGGTAGCACTAGCCTTAGTCTAGCCAAGGGGTGCCCTAGCCTAAGCCTAGGGGTGCCCTAGCCTAAACCTTGGAGTGCCCTAGCCTGAGCCTAGGGGTTCCCTAGACCTAGGGTAGGGGAGCCGTTGTCTTAGCCTAAGCCTATGGGTTCCCTAGCCTAAGCCTAGGGGTGCCCTAGCCAAAGCCTAGGGGTGCCCTAGCCTGAGCCTAGGGGTGCCCTAGCCTGAGCCTAGGGGTGCCCTAGCCTGAGCCTACGGGTGCCCTAGCCTGAGGCTAGGGGAGCACTAGCCTTAGTCTAGCCTAGGTGTCCCCTAGCCTAAGCCTAGGGGTGCCCTAGCCTAAACCTAGAGGTGCCCTAGCCTAGCCTATGGATGCCCTAGCCCTAGGTTAGTGGAGCCCTAGACTTAGCCTAACCCTATGTGTTCCCTAGCCTAAGCCTAGGGGTGCCCTAGCCAAAGCATAGGGGTGCCCTAGCCTAAGCCGAGGGGTGCCCTAGCCTTAGGCTAGGGGAGCCCTAGCCTTAGCCTAAGCCTAGGGGTACCCTAGCCTAAGCGTAGGGGTGCTCAAGCCTTAGGCTAGGGGAACCCTAGCCTTAGCCTAAGCCTAGGGGTACCCTAGCCTAAGCCTAGGGGTGCCCTAGCCTGAGCCAAGGGGAGCCCTAGCTTTAGCCAAAGCCTAGGGGTGCCCAGCCTGAGCCTAGGGGTGCCCTAGCCTGAGCCTAGGGGTGCCCAAGCCTGAGCCTATGGGTGCCCTAGCCTGAGGCTAGGGGAGTACTAGCCTTAGTCGAGACTAGGGGTGCCCTAGCCTAAGACTAGGGGTGCCCTAGGCTAAACCTAGGGGTGCCCTAGCCTGAGCTTATGGGTGCCCTAGTTTGAGCCTAGGGGTGCCCTAGCCCTAGGGTAGTGGAGCCATAGCCTTAGCCTAAGCCTAGGGGTGCCCTAGCCTAAGCCGAGGGGTGCCCTAACCTTAGGCTAGGGGAGCCCTAGCCTTAGCCTAACCTTAGGGGTACCCTAGCCTCAGCCTAGGGGTGCCCTAGCCTAAGCCTAGGGGTGCTCTAGCCTGAGCCTAGGGATGCCCTAGCCTGAGCCTATGGGTGCCCTATTCTGAGGCTAGGAGAGCACTAGCCTTAGTCTAGCCAAGGGGTGCCCTAGCCTAAGCCTAGGGGAGCCCTAGCCTTAGCCTAAGCCTATGGGTGCCCTAGCCTGAGCCTAGGGGTGCCCTAGCCTGAGCCTACGGGTGCCCTATTCTGAGGCTAGGGGAGCACTAGCCTTAGTCTAGCCAAGGGGTGCCCTAGCCTAAGCTTAGGGGTGCCCTAGCCTGAGCCTAGGGGTGCCCTAGCCTTAGGGTAGGGGAGCCTAGCCTTAGCCTAAGCCTAGGGGTGCCCTAGCCTAAGCCTAGGGGTGCCCTACCCAAAGCCTAGGGGTGCCCTAGCCTAAGCCTAGGGGTGCCCTCGCCTGAGCCTAGGGGTGCCCTAGCCTTAGCCTAAGCCTAGGGGTCCCCTGCTTGAGCCTAGGGGTGCCCTAGCCTGAGCTTACGGGTGCCCTAGCCTGAGGCTAGGGGAGCACTAGCCTTAGTCTAGCCTAGGGGTGCCCTAGCCTGAGCCTAGGCGTGCCCTAGTTTAAGCCTAGGGGTGCCCTAGCCTAAGCCTAGGGGTGCCCTACCCTAAGCCTAGGGGTGCACTAGCCTAAGCCTAGGAGTGCCATATCCTAAGCTTACGGGTGCTTTAGCCTAAGCCTAGGGGTGCCCTAGCTTTAGTCTAGGGGAGTCCTAGTATTAGCCTAAGCCTAGGTGTGCCCTAGCCTAAGCCTAGGGGTGCCCTAGCATAAGTCTAGGGGTGCCCTCAACTAAGCCTCGGGGTAACCTAGCCTAAGCCTGTGGGTGCCCTAGCCTGAGGCTAGGGGAGCACTAGCCTTAGTCTAGCCTAGGGGTGCCCTAGCCTATGCCTAGGGGTGCCCTAGCCTATGCCTAGGGGTGCCCTAGCCTAAGCCTAGTGGTGCCCTCGCCTAAGCCGTAGGGTGCTCTAGCCTTGGGCTAGGGAAGCCTTAACCTTAGCCTAAGACTAGGGGTGCCCTAGCCTAAGCCTAGGGTGCCCTAGCATAAGCCTAGGGGTGCCCTAGCCTGAGGCTAGGGGAGCCTTAGCCTTAGCCTAAACCTAGCGGTGCCCTAGCCTGAGCCTATGGGTGCCCTAGCCTGAGCCTACGCGTGGTGCCCTAGCCTGAGGCTAGGGGAGCACTAGCCTTAGTCTAGCCAAGGTGTGCCCTAGCCTAAGCCTAGGGGTGCCCTAGCCTGAGCGTAGGCGTGCCCTAGCCTTAGGGTAGGGGAGCCCTAGCCTTAGCCTAAGCCTAGGGGTGCCCTAGCCTAAGACTAGGGGTGCCCTAGCTGAAACTTAGGGGTGCCCTAGCCTGAGCCTAGGGGTGCCCTAGCCTGAGCCTAGGGGTTCCCTAGACCTAGGTTAGGGGAGCCCTAGACTTAGCCTAAGCCTATGGGTTCCCTAGCGTAAGCCTAGGGGTGCCCTAGCCAAAGCCTAGGGGTGCCCTAGCCTGAGCCTAGGGGTGCCCTAGCCTGAGCCTAGGGGTGCCCTAGCCTGAGCCTACGAGTGCCCTAGCCTGAGGCTAGGGGAGCACTAGCCTTAGTCTAGCCTAGGGGTGCCCTAACCTAAGCCTAGGGGTCCCCTAGCCTAAACCTAGGGGTGCCCGAGCCTGAGCCTAGGGATGCCCTAGCCCTAGGGTAGGGGAGCCCTAGACTTAGCCTAAGCCTATGGGTTCCCTACCCTAAGCCTAGGGGTGCCCTAGCCAAAGCCTAGGGGTGCCCTAGCCTAAGCCGAGGGGTGCCCTAGCCTTAGGCTAGGGGAGCCCTAGCCTTAACCTAAGCCTAGCGGTACCCTAGCCTCAGCCTAGGGGTGCCCTAGCCTAAGCCTAGGGGTGCCCTAGCCAAAGCCTAGGGGTGCCCTAGCCTGAGCCTAGGGGTGCCCTAGCCTGAGCCTAGGGGTGCCCAAGCCTGAGCCTACGGGTGCCCTAGCCTGATGCTAGGGGAGCACTAGCCTTAGTCTAGCCTAGGGGTGCCCTAACCTAAGCCTAGGGGTGCCCTAGCCTGAGCCTAGAGGTGCCCCAGCCTTAGGGTAGGGGAGGCCTAATCTTAGCCTAAGCCTAGGGGTACCCTAGCCTAAGCCTTGTGGTGCCGTAGCCTGAGGGAAGGGGACCCTAGCCTTAGCCTACGCCTAGGGGTGCACTAGCCTAAGCCTAGGGGTTCCATAGCCTGAGTCTAGGGGAGCCGTAGCCTTAGGCTAGGGGAACGGTAGCCTTAGCCTAAGCCTAGGGGTGCCCTAGTTTAAGCCTAGGGGTGCCCTAGCCTAAGCCTAGGGGTGCCCTCGCCTAAGCCAAGGGGTGCTCTAGCCTTAGGCTTGGGGAGCCTTAACCTTAGCCTAAGACTAGGGGTGCCCTAGCCTAAGCTTAGTGGTGCCCTAGCTTAAGCCTAGGGGTGCCGTAGAATAAGCCTAGGGGTGCCCTAGCCTGAGGCTAGGGGAGCCCTAACCTTAGCCTATACATAGGGGTGCCCTAGCCTGAGCCTAGGGGTGCCCTAGCCTGAGCCTACGGGTGCCCTAGCCTGAGGCTAGGGTAGCACTAGCCTTAGTCTAGCCAAGGGGTGCCCTAGCCTAAGCCTAGGGGTGCCCTAGCCTAAACCTTGGGGTGCCCTAGCCTGAGCCTAGGGGTTCCCTAGACCTAGGGTAGGGGAGCCGTTGTCTTAGCCTAAGCCTATGGGTTCCCTAGCCTAAGCCTAGGGGTGCCCTAGCCAAAGCCTAGGGGTGCCCTAGCCTGAGCCTAGGGGTGCCCTAGCCTGAGCCTAGGGGTGCCCTAGCCTGAGCCTACGGGTGCCCTAGCCTGAGGCTAGGGGAGCACTAGCCTTAGTCTAGCCTAGGGGTCCCCTAGCCTAAGCCTAGGGGTGCCCTAGCCTAAACCTAGGGGTGCCCTAGCCTAGCCTAGGGATGCCCTAGCCCTAGGGTAGGGGAGCCCTAGACTTAGCCTAAGCCTATGGGTTCCCTAGCCTAAGCCTAGCGGTGCCCTAGCCAAAGCATAGGGGTTCCCTAGCCTAAGCCAAAGGGTGCCCTAGCCTTAGGCTAGGGGAGCCCTAGCCTTAGCCTAAGCCTAGGGGTACCCTAGCCTAAGCCTAGGGGTGCTCAATCCTTAGGCTAGGGGAACCCTAGCCTTAGCCTAAGCCTAGGGGTGCCCTAGCCTAAGCCTAGGGGTGCCCTAGCCTGAGCCTAGGGGAGCCCTAGCTTTAGCCAAAGCCTAGGGGTGCCCTAGCCTGAGCCTAGGGGTGCCCTAGCCTGAGCCTAGGGATGCCCAAGCCTGAGCCTATGGGTGCCCTAGCCTGAGGCTAGGGGAGTACTAGCCTTAGTCGAGACTAGGGGTGCCCTAGCCTAAGACTAGGGGTGCCCTAAGCTAAACCTAGGGGTGCCCTAGCCTGAGCTTATGGGTGCCCTAGTTTGAGCCTAGGGGTGCCCTAGCCCTAGAGTAGTGGAGCCATAGCCTTAGCCTAAGCCGAGGGGTGCCTTAGCCTTAGGCTAGGGGAGCCCTAGCCTTAGCCTAAGCCTAGGGGTACCCTAGCCTCAGCCTAGGGGTGCCCTAGCCTAAGCCTAGGGGTGCTCTAGCCTGAGCCTAGGGATGCCCTAGCCTGAGCCTATGGGTGCCCTATTCTGAGGCTAGGGGAGCACTAGCCTTAGTCTAGCCAAGGGGTGCCCTAGCCTAAGCCTAGGGGAGCCTTAGCCTTAACCTAAGCCTATGGGTGCCCTAGCCTGAGCCTAGGGGTGCCCTAGCCTGAGCCTACGGGTGCCCTATTCTGAGGCTAGGGGAGCACTAGCCTTAGTCTAGCCAAGGGGTGCCCTAGCCTAAGCTTAGGGGTGCCATAGCCTGAGCCTAGGGGTGCCCTAGCCTTAGGGTAGGGGAGCCCTAGCCTTAGCCTAAGCCTAGGGGTGCCATAGCGTAAGCTTACGGGTGCCTTTGCCTAAGCCTAGGGGTTCCCTAGCCTTAGTCTTGGGGAGCCCTAGCATTTGCCTAAGCCTAGGTGTGCCCTAGCCTAAGCCTAGGGGTGCCCTAGCCTAAGCCTAGGGGATGCCCTCGCCTAAGCCTAGGGATTGCCCTATCCTTAGACTAGGGGAGCCCTAGCCTAAGCCTAGGGGTGCCCTAGCCTAAGCCTAGGGGTGCCCTCGCCTAAGCCTAGGGGTGCTCTAGCCTTAGGCTTGGTGAGCCTTAACCTTAGCCTAAGACTAGGGGTGCCCTAGCCTAAGCTTAGTGGTGCCCTAGCTTAAGCCTAGGGGTGCCGTAGAATAAGCCTAGGGGTGCCCTAGCCTGAGCCTAGGGGTGCCCTAGCCTGAGCCTACGGGTGCCCTAGCCTGAGGTTAGGGTAGCACTAGCCTTAGTCTAGCCAAGGTGTGCCCTAGCCTAAGCCTAGGTGTGCCCTAGCCTAAACCTTGGGGTGCCCTAGCCTGAGCCTAGGGGTTCCCTAGACCTAGGGTAAGGGAGCCGTTGTCTTAGCCTAAGCCTATGGGTTCCCTAGCCTAAGCCTAGGGGTGCCCTAGCCAAAGCCAAGGGGTGCCCAAGCCTGAGCCTAGGGGTTCCCTAGCCTGAGCCTAGGGGTGCCCAAGCCTGAGCCTATGGGTGCCCTAGCCTGAGGCTAGGGGAGTACTAGCCTTAGTCGAGACTAGGGGTGCCCTAGCCTAAGACTAGGGGTGCCCTAGGCTAAACCTAGGGGTGCCCTAGCCTGAGCTTATGGGTGCCCTAGTTTGAGCCTAGGGGTGCCCTAGCCCTAGGGTAGTGGAGCCATAGCCTTAGCCTAAGCCTAGGGGTGCCCTAGCCTAAGCCGAGGGGTGCCCTAACCTTAGGCTAGGGGAGCCCTAGCCTTAGCCTAAGCCTAGGGGTACCCTAGCCTCAGCCTAGGGGTGCCCTAGCCTAAGCCTAGGGGTGCTCTAGCCTGAGTCTAGGGATGCCCTAGCCTGAGCCTATGGGTGCCCTATTCTGAGGCTAGGGGAGCACTAGCCTTAGTCTAGCCAAGGGGTGCCCTAGCCTAAGCCTAGGGGAGCCCTAGCCTTAGCCTAAGCCTATGGGTGCCCTACCCTGAGCCTAGGGGTGCCCTAGCCTGAGCCTACGGGTGCCCTATTCTGAGGCTTGGGGAGCACTAGCCTTAGTCTAGCCAAGGGGTGCCCTAGCCTAAGCTTAGGGGTGCCCTAGCCTGAGCCTAGGGGTGCCCTAGCCTTAGGGTAGGGGAGCCCTAGCCTTAGCCTAAGCCTAGGGGTGCCCTAGCCTAAGCCTAGGGGTGCCCTACCCAAAGCCTAGGGGTGCCCTAGCCTAAGCCTAGGGGTGCCCTAGCCTGAGCCTAGGGGTGCCCTAGCCTTAGCCTAAGCCTAGGGGTGCCCTGCCTGAGCCTAGGCGTGCCCTAGCCTGAGCCTACGGGTGCCCTAGCCTGAGGCTAGGGGAGCACTAGCCTTAGTCTAGCCTAGGGGTGCCCTAGCCTAAGCCTAGGGGTGCCCTAGCCTGAGCCTAGGGGTGCCCTAGTTTAAGCCTAGGGGTGCCCTAGCCTAATCCTAGGGGTGCCCTACCCTAAGCCTTTGGGTGCACTAGCCTAAGCCTAGGAGTGCCATAGCCTAAGCTTACGGGTGCTTTAGCCTAAGCCTAGGGGTGCCCTAGCTTTAGTCGAGGGGAGCCCTAGTATTAGCCTAAGCCTAGGTGTGCCCTAGCCTAAGCCTAGGGGTGCCCTAGCATAAGTCTAGGGGTGCCCTCACCTAAGCCTCGGGGTAACCTAGCCTAAGCCTGGGGGTGCCCTAGCTTGAGGCTAGGGGAGCACTAGCCTTAGTCTAGCCTGGGGGTGCCCTAGCCTATGCCTAGGGGTGCCCTAGCCTATGCCTAGGGGTGCCCTAGCCTAAGCCTGGGGTGCCCTCGCCTAAGCCTTAGGGTGCTCTAGCCTTAGGCTAGGGGAGCCTTCACTTTTGCCTAAGACTAGGGGTGCCCTAGCCTAAGCATAGGGTGCCCTAGCATAAGCCTAGGGGTGCCCTAGCCTGAGGCTAGGGGAGCCTTAGCCTTAGCCTAAACCTAGCGGTGCCCTAGCCTGAGCCTATGGGTGCCCTAGCCTGAGCCTACGGGTGCCCTAGCCTGAGGCTAGGGGAGCACTAGCCTTAGTCTAGCCAAGGTGTGCCCTAGCCTAAGCCTAGGGGTGCCCTAGCCTGAGCCTAGGGGTGCCCTAGCCTGAGCGTAGGGGTGCACTAGCCTTAGGGTAGGGGAGCCCTAGCCTTAGCCTAAGCCTAGGGGTGCCCTAGCCTAAGACTAGGGGTGCCCTAGCCTAAGCCTAGGGGTGCCCTAGCCAAAGCCTAGGGTTGCCCTTGCCTGAGCCTACGGGTGCCCTAGCCTGAGGCTAGGGGAGCACTAGCCTTAGTCTAGCCAAGGGGTGCTCTAGCCTAAGCCTAGGGGTGCCCTAGCCTGAGCCTAGGGGTGCCCTAGCCTGAGCCTAGGGGTGCCATAGCCTGTGGCTAGGGGAGCACTAGCCTTAATCTAGCCTAGGGGTGCCCTAGCCTAAGCCTAGGGGTGCCCTAGCTGAAACTTAGGGGTGCCCTCGCCTGAGCCTAGGGGTGCCCTAGCCTGAGCCTAGGGGTTCCTTAGACCTAGGGTAGGGGAGCCCTAGACTTAGCCTAATCCTATGGGTGCCCTAGCCAAAGCCTAGGGGTGCCCTAGCCTAAGCCGAGGGGTGCCCTAGCCTTAGGCTAGGGGAGCACTAGCCTTAGCCTAAGCCTAGCGGTACCCTAGCCTCAGCCTAGGGGTGCCCTAGCCTAAGCCTAGGGGTGCTCTAGCCTTAGGCTAGGGGAACCCTAGCCTTAGCCTAAGCCTAGGAGTGCCCTACCCTAAGCCTAGGGGTGCCCTAGCCTGAGGCTAGGTGAGCCCTAGCTTTAGCCTAAGCCTAGGGGTGCCCTAGCCAAAGCCTAGGGGTGCCCTAGCCTGAGCCTAGGGGTGCCCTAGCCTGAGCCTAGGGGTGCCCAAGCCTGAGCCTACGGGTGCCCTAGCCTGATGCTAGGGGAGCACTAGCCTTAGTCTAGCCTAGGGGTGCCCTAACCTAAGCCTAGGGGTGCCCTAGCCTGAGCCTAGAGGTGCCCCAGCCTTAGGGTAGGGGAGGCCTAATCTTAGCCTAAGCCTAGGGGTACCCTAGCCTAAGCCTAGTGGTGCCGTAGCCTGAGGCAAGGGGACCCTAGCCTTAGCCTACGCCTAGGGGTGCACTAGGCTAAGCCTAGGGGTTCCATAGCCTGAGTCTAGGGGAGCCGTAGCCTTAGGCTAGGGGAACGGTAGCCTTAGCCTAAGCCTAGGGGTGCCCTAGTTTAAGCCTAGGGGTGCCCTAGCCTAAGCCTAGGGGTGCCCTCGCCTAAACCTAGGGGTGCTCTAGCCTTAGGCTTGGGGAGCCTTAACCTTAGCCTAAGACTAGGGGTGCCCTAGCCTAAGCTTAGTGGTGCCCTAGCTTAAGCCTAGGGGTGCCGTAGAATAAGCCTAGGGGTACCCTAGCCTGAGGCTGGGGGAGACCTAACATTAGCCTAAACCTAGGGGTGCCCTAGCCTGAGCCTAGGGGTGCCCTAGCCTAAGCCTAGAGGTGCCCTAGCCTAAGCCTAGGGTTGCCCTAGCTTTAGTCTAGGGGAGCCCTAGTATTAGCCTAAACTTAGGGGTGCCCTAGCCGGAGCCTACGGGTGCTCTAGCCTGAGGCTAGGGGAGCCCTAGCCTTAGTCTAGCCAAGGGGTGCCCTAGCCTAAGCCTAGGGGTGCCCTAATATAAGCCTAGGGGTGCCTAGCCTAAGCCTAGAGGTGCCCTAGCCTAAGCCTAGGGTTGCCCTAGCCTAAGCCTAGGGGTGCCCTCGCCTAATCCTAGGGGTGCTCTAACCTTATGCTAGGGGAGCCCTAGCCTTAGGCTAAGCCTAGGGGTGCCCTAGTATAAGCCTTGGGGTGCCTAGCCTAAGCCTATGGGTTCCCTAGCCTAAGTCTAGGGGAGCCCTAGCCTTAGCCTAAACTTAGGGGTGCCCTAGCCGGAGCCTACGGGTGCTCTAGCCTGAGGCTAGGGGAGCCCTAGCCTTAGTCTAGCCAAGGGGTGCCCTAGCCTAAGCCTAGGGGTGCCCTAGCCTGAGCCTATGGGTGCCCTAGCCTGAGCTTAGGGGTGCCCTAGCCTTAGGGTAGGGGAGGCCTAGCTTTAGCCTAAGACTAGGGGTGCCCTAGCCTAAGACTAGGGGTGCCCTAGCCTAAGCCTAGGGTTGCCCTAGCCTAAGCCTAGGGGTGCCCTAGCCTGAGCCTAGGGGTGCCCTAGCCTGAGCCTATGGGTGCCCTATTCTGAAGCTAGGGGAGCAATAACCTTAGTCTAGCCAAGGGGTGCCCTAGCCTAAGCCTAGGGGTATCCTAGCCTAAACCTAGGGGTGCCCTAGCCTGAGACTAGGGGTGCCCTAGCCTGAGCCTAGGGATTCCATAGACCTAGGCTAGTGGAGCCCTAGACTTAGCCTAAGCCTATGGGTTCCCTAGCCTAAGCCTAGGGGTGCCCTAGCCAAAGCCTAGGGGTGCCCTAGCCTGAGCCTAGGGGTGCCCTAGTTTAAGCCTAGGAGTGCCCTAGCCTAAGCCTAGGGGTGCCCTACCCTAAGCCTAGGGGTGCACTAGCCTAAGCCTAGGAGTGCCATAGCCTAAGCTTACGGGTGCTTTAGCCTAAGCCTAGGGGTGCCCTAGCTTTAGTCTAGGGGAGCCCTAGTATTAGCCTAAGCCTAGGTGTGCCCTAGCCTAAGCCTAGGGGTGCCCTAGCATAAGTCTAGGGGTGCCCTCACCTAAGCCTCGGGGTAACCAAGCCTAAGCCTGGGGGTGCCCTAGCCTGAGGCTAGGGGAGCACTAGCCTTAGTCTAGCCTAGGGGTGCCCTAGCCTAAGCCTAGGGGTGCCCTCGCCTAAGCCTTAGGGTGCTCTAGCCTTAGGCTAGGGGAGCCTTAACCTTAGCCTAAGACTAGGGGTGCCCTAGCCTAAGCCTAGGGTGCCCTAGCATAAGCCTAGGGGTGCCCTAGCCTGAGGCTAGGGGAGCCTTAGCCTTAGCCTAAACCTAGCGGTGCCCTAGCCTGAGCCTATGGGTGCCCTAGCCTGAGCCTACGGGTGCCCTAGCCTGAGGCTAGGGGAGCACTAGCCTTAGTCTAGCCAAGGTGTGCCCTAGCCAAAGCCTAGGGTTGCCCTAGCCTGAGCCTTGGGGTGCCCTAGCCTGAGCCTAGGGTTGCCCTAGCCTTAGGGTAGGGGAGCCCTAGCCTTAGCCTAAGCCTAGGGGTGCCCTAGCCTAAGACTAGGGGTGCCCTAGCCTAAGCCTAAGGGTGCCCTAGCCAAAGCCTAGGGTTGCCCTTGCCTGAGCCTACGGGTGCACTAGCCTGAGGCTAGGGGAGCACTAGCCTTAGTCTAGCCAAGGGGTGCCCTAGCCTAAGCCTAGGGGTGCCCTAGCCTGAGCCTAGGGGTGCCCTAGCCTGAGCCTAGGGGTGCCATAGCCTGAGGCTAGGGGAGCACTAGCCTTCGTCTAGCCTAGGGGTGCCCTAGCCTAAGCCTAGGGGTGCCCTAGCTGAAACTTAGGGGTGCCCTAGCCTGAGCCTAGGGGTGCCCTAGCCTGAGCCTAGGGGTGCCCTAGCCTGAGCCTACGAGTGCCCTAGCCTGAGGCTAGGGGAGCACTAGCCTTAGTCTAGCCTAGGGGTGCCCTAACCTAAGCCTAGGGGTGCCCTAGCCTAAACCTAGGGGTGCCCGAGCCTGAGCCTAGGGATGCCCTAGCCCTAGGGTAGGGGAGCCCTAGACTTAGCCTAAGCCTATGGGTTCCCTAGCCTAAGCCTAGGGGTGCCCTAGCCAAAGCCTAGGGGTGCCCAAGCCTAAGCCGAGGGGTGCCCTAGCCTTAGGCTAGGGGAGCCCTAGCCTTAGCCTAAGCCAAGAGGTACCCTAGCCTCAGCCTAGGGGTGCCCTAGCCTAAGCCTAGGGGTGCTCTAGCCTTAGGCTAGGGGAACCCTAGCCTTAGCCTAAGCCTAGGGGTGCCCTACCCTAAGCCTAGGGGTGCCCTAGCCTGAGGCTAGAGGAGCCCTAGGTTTAGCCTAAGCCTAGGGGTGCCCTAGCCAAAGCCTAGGGGTGCCCTAGCCTGAGCCTAGGGGTACCCTAGCCTGAGCCTAGGGGTGCCCTAGCCTGAGCCTAGAGGTGCCCCAGCCTTAGGGTAGGGGAGGCCTAGCCTTAGCCTAAGCCTAGGGGTACCCTAGCCTAAGCCTAGGGGTGCCATAGCCTAAGCCTAGGGGTGCCCTAGCCTGAGGCAAGGGGACCCTTGCCTTAGCCTACACCTTGGGGTGCAATATCCTAAGCCTTGGGGTGCCATAGCCTCAGTCTAGGGGAGCCCTAGCCTTAGGCTAGGGGAACCGTAGCCTTAGACTAAGCCTAAGGGTGCCCTAGTTTAAGCCTAGGGGTGCCCTAGCCTAAGCCTAGGGGTGCCCTAGCCTAAGCCTAGGGGTGCACTAGCCTAAGCCTAGGGGTGCCATAGCCTAAGCTTACGGGTGCCTTAGCCTAAGCCTAGGGGTTCCCTAGCCTTAGTCAAGGGGAGCCCTAGCATTAGCCTAAGCCTAGGTGTGCCCTAGCCTAAGCCTAGGCGTGCCCTAGCCTAAGCCTAGGGGTGCCCTCGCTTAAGCCTGGGGGTACCCTAGCCTAAGCCTAGGGGTGCCCTATCCTTAGACTAGGTGAGCCCTAGCCTTAGCCTAAGCCTAGGGGTGCCCTAATATAAGCCTAGGGGTGCCTAGCCTAAGCCTAGAGGTGCCCTAGCCTAAGCCTAGGGTTGCCCTAGCCTAAGCCTAGGGGTGCCCTCGCCTAATCCTAGGGGTGCTCTAACCTTAGGCTAGTGGAGCCATAGCCTTAGGCTAAGCCTAGGGGTGCCCTAGTATAAGCCTTGGGGTGCCTAGCCTAAGCCTAGGGGTGCCCTAGCCTAAGTCTAGGGGAGCCCTAGCCTTAGCCTAAACTTAGGGGTGCCCTAGCCGGAGCCTACGGGTGCTCTAGCCTGAGGCTAGGGGAGCCCTAGCCTTAGTCTAGCCAAGGGGTGCCCTAGCCTAAGCCTAGGGGTGCCCTAGCCTGAGCCTATGGGTGCCCTAGCCTGAGCTTAGGGGTGCCCTAGCCTTAGGGTAGGGGAGGCCTAGCCTTAGCCTAAGACTAGGGGTGCCCTAGCCTAAGACTAGGGGTGCCCTAGCCTAAGCCTAGGGTTGCCCTAGCCTAAGCCTAGGGGTGCCCTAGCCTGAGCCTAGGGGTGCCCTAGCCTGAGCCTATGGGTGCCCTATTCTGAAGCTAGGGGAGCACTAACCTTACTCTAGCCAAGGGGTGCCCTAGCCTAAGCCTAGGGGTATCCTAGCCTAAACCTAGGGGTGCCCTAGCCTGAGACTAGGGGTGCCCTAGCCTGAGCCTAGGGGTTCCATAGACCTAGGCTAGTGGAGCCCTAGACTTAGCCTAAGCCTATGGGTTCCCTAGCCTAATCCTAGGGGTGCCCTAGCCAAAGCCTAGGGGTGCCCTAGCCTGAGCCTAGGGGTGCCCTAGCCTGAGCCTAGGGGTGCCCTAGCATGAGCCTACGGGTGCCCTAGCCTGAGGCTAGGGGAGCACTAGCCTTAGTCTAGCTTAGGGGTGCCCTAGCCTAAGCCTAGGGGTGCCCTAGCCTAAACCTAGGGGTGCCCTAGCCTGAGCCTAGTGATGCCCTAGTCCTAGGTTAGGGGAGCCCTAGAGTTAGCCTAAGCCTATGGGTTCCCTAGCCTAAGCCTAGGGGTGCCCTAGCCAAAGCCTAGGGGTGCCCTAGCCTAAGCCGAGGGGTGCCCTAGCCTTAGGCTAGGGGAGCCCTAGCCTTAGCGTAAGCCTAGGGGTACCCTAGCCTCAACCTAGGGGTGCCTTAGCCTAAGCCTAGGGGTGCCCTAGCCTAAGCCTAGGGGTGCCCTAGCCTGAGGCTAGGGGAGCCCTAGCATTAGCCTAAGCCTAGAGGTGCCCTAGCCAAAGCCTAGGGGTGCCCTAGCCTGAGCCTAGGGGTGCCCAAACCTGAGCCTACGGGTGCCCTAGCCTGAGGCTAGGGGAGCACTAGCCTTAGTCTAGCCTAGGCGTGCCCTAGCCTAAGCCTTGGGGTGCCCTAGCCTGAGCCTAGGGGTGACCTAACCTGAGCCTAGGGTTGCCCTAGCCTGAGCCTAGAGGTGCCCCAGCCTTATGGTAGGGGAGGCCTAACCGTAGCCTAAGCCTAGGGGTACCCTAGCCTAAGCCTAGTGGTGCCCTAGCCTGAGCCTAGGGGTGCCCTAGCCTGAGCCTAGGGGTGCCCTAGCCTGAGCCTAGGGGTGCCCTAGCCTGAGCCTAGGGGTGCCCTAGCCTGAGCTTACGGGTGCCCTAGCCTGAGGCTAGGGGAGCACTAGCCTTAATCTAGCCTAGGGGTGCCCTAACCTAAGCCTAGGGGTGCCCTAGCCTAAACCTAGGGGTGCCCGAGCCTGAGCCTAGGGATGCCCTAGCCCTAGGGTAGGGGAGCCCTAGACTTAGCCTAATCCTATGGGTTGCCTAGCCTAAGCCTAGGGGTGCCCTAGCCAAAGCCTAGGAGTGCCCTAGCCTAAGCCAGGGGTGCCATAGCCTTAGGCTAGGGGAGCCATAGCCTTAGCCTAAGCCTAGGGGTACCCTAGCCTCAGCCTAGGGGTGCCCTAGCCTAAGCCTAGGGGTGCTCTACCCTTAGGCTAGGGGAACCCTAGCCTTAGCCTAAGCCTAGGGGTGCCCTAGCCTAAGTCTAGGGGTGCCCTAGCCTGAGGCTAGGGGAGCCCTAGCTTTAGCCTAAGCCTAGGGGTGCCCTAGCCAAAGCCTAGGGGTGCCCTAGCCTGAGCCTAGGGGTGCCCTAGCCTGAGCCTAGGGGTGCCCAAGCCTGAGCCTACGGGTGCCCTAGCCTGATGCTAGGGGAGCACTAGCCTTAGTCTAGCCTAGGGGTGCCCTAACCTAAGCCTAGGGTTGCCCTAGCCTGAGCCTAGAGGTGCCCCAGCCTTAGGGTAGGGGAGGCCTAATCTTAGCCTAAGCCTTGGGGTACCCTAGCCTAAGCCTAGGGGTGCCCTCGCATAAGCCTTGGGGTACCCTAGCCTAAGCCTAGGGGTGCCCTATCCTTAGACTAGGGGTGCTCTAGCCTTAGGCTAGGGGAGCCTTAACCTTAGCCTAAGACTAGGGGTGCCCTAGCCTAAGACTAGGGGTGCCCTAGCCTAAGCCTAGGGGTGCCCTAGCCTTAGGCTAGGGAAGCCCAAGCCTTAGCCTAAGCCTAGGGGTACCCTATCCTAAGCTTAGGGGTGCCCAAGCCTAAGGCTAGGGGTGCCCTAACCTAAGCCTAGGGGTGTCCTAGCCTAAGCCTAGGGGTACCCTAGCCTAAGCCTAGGGGTGCTCTAGCTTAGGCTAGGGGAGCCTTAACTTTAGCCTAAGACTATGGGTGTCCTAGCCTAAGCCTAGTGGTGCCCTAGCTTAAGACAAGGGGTGCCCTAGCATAAGCCTAGGGGTGCGCTAGCCTGAGCCTAGGGGAGCCCTAACCTTTGCCTAAGCCTATGGGTGACCTAGTCTGAGCCTAGGGGTGCCCTAGTCTGAGCCCACGGGTGCCCTATCCTGAGGCTAGGGGAGCACTGGCCTTAGTCTAGCCAAGGGGCGCCCTAGCCTAAGCCTAGGGGTGCCCTAGACTGAGACTAGGGGTGCCCTAGCCTGAGCCCAGGGGTGCCCTAGCCTTAGGGTAGGGGAGCCCTAGCCTTAGCCTAAGCTTGGGGTGCCCTAGCCTAAGCCTAGGGGTGCCCTACCCAAAGCCTAGGGGTGCCCTAGCCTAAGCCTAGGGGTGCCCTAGCATTAGCCTAAGCCTAGGGGTGCCCTAGCCTGAGCCTAGGGGTGCCCTAGCCTGACGCAAGGGGACCTTAGCCTTAGCCTTCGCCTAGGGGTGCACTAGCCTAAGCCTAGGGGTGCCATAGCCTGAGTCAAGGGGAGCCCTAGCCTTAGGCTAGGGGAACCGTAGCCTTAGCCTAAGCCTAAGGGTGCCCTAGTTTAAGCCTAGGGGTGCCCTAGCCTAAGCCTAGGGGTGCCCTAGCCTAAGCCTAGGGGTGCACTAGCCTAAGCCTAGGGGTGCCATAGCCTAAGCTTACGGGTGCCTTAGCCTAAGCCTAGGGGTGCCCTAGCCTTAGTCTAGGGGAGCCCTAGCATTAGCTTAAGCCTAGGTGTGCCCTAGCCTAAGCCTAGGGGTGCCCTAGCCTAAGCCTAGGGGTGCCCTCGCCTAAGCCTCGGGGTACCCTAGCCTAAGCCTAGGGGTGCCCTATCCTTAGACTAGGGGAGCCCTAGCCTTAGCCTAAGCCTAGGGGTGCCCTAGTATAAGCCTAGGGGTGCCTAGCCTAATCCTAGGGGTGCTCTAACCTTAGGCTAGGGGAGCCGTAACTTTAGCCTAAGACTAGGGGTGCCCTAGCCTAAGCCTAGTGGTGCCCTAGCCTAAGCCTAGGGGTGCCCTAGCATAAGCCTAGGGGTGCCCTAGCCTGAGGCTAGGGGAGCCCTAGCCTTAGCCTAAACCTAGGGGTGCCCTAGCCTGAGTCTACGGGTGCCCTAGCATAGGCTAGGGGAGCACTACCCTTAGTCTAGCCAAGGGGTGCGCTAGCCTAAGCCTATGGGTGCCCTAGCCTGAGCCTAGGGGTGCCCTAGCCTGAGCCTAGATGTGCCCCAGCCTTAGGGTAGGGGAGGCCTAGCCTTAGCCTAAGCCTAGGGGTACCCTAGCCTAAGCCTAGGGGTGCCCTAGCCTAAGCCTAGGGGTGCCCTAGCCTGAGTCTAGGGGAGCCCTAGCCTTAGGCTAGGGGAACCGTAGCCTTAGACTAAGCCTAAGGGTGCCCTAGTTTAAGCCTAGGGGTGCCCTAGCCTAATTTTAGGGGTTCCCTAGCCTAAGCCTAGGGGTGCCCTAGCCTAAGCCTAGGGGTGCCCTCGCCTAAGCCAAGGGGTGCTCTAGCCTTAGGCTAGGGGAGCTTTAACCTTAGCCTAAGACTAGGGGTGCCCTAGCCTAAGCCTAGTGGTGCCCTAGCCTAAGCCTAGGGGTGCCCTATCCTAAGACTAGGGGTGCCCTAGCCTAAGCCTAGGGGTGCCCTAGCCTTAGGATAGGGAAGCCCTAGCCTTAGCCTAATCCTAGGGGTACCCTAGCCTAAGCTTAGGGGTGCCCTAGCCTAAGGCTAGGGGTGCCCTAGCCTAAGCCTAGGGGTGTCCTAGCCTAAGCCTAGGGGTACCCTAGCCTAAGCCTAGGGGTGCTCTAGCTTAGGCTAGGGGAGACTTAACTTTAGCTTAAGACTATGGGTGTCCTAGCCTAAGCCTAGTGGTGACCTAGCTTAAGACAAGGGGTGCCATAGCATAAGCCTAGGGGTGCGCTAGCCTGAGCCTAGGGGAGCCCTAACCTTAGCCTAAGCCTATGGGTGCCCTAGTCTGAGCCTAGGGGTGCCCTAGCCTGAGCCTACGGGTGCCCTATTCTGAGGTTAGGGGAGCACTGGCCTTAGTCTAGCCAAGGGGTGCCCTAGCCTAAGCCTAGGGTTGCCCTAGACTGAGACTACTGGTGCCCTAGCCTGAGCCTAGGGGTGCCCTAGCCTTAGGGTAGGGGAGCCCTAGCCTTAGCCTAAGCCTAGGGGTGCCCTAGCCTAAGCCTAGGGATGCCCTACCCAAAGGCTAGGGGTGCCCTAGCCTAAGCCTAGGGGTGCCCTAGCCTTAGCCTAAGCCTAGGGGTGCCCTAGCCTGAGCCTAGGGGTGCCCTAGCCTGAGGCAAGGGGACCTTAGCCTTAGCCTTCGCCTAGGGGTGCACTAGCCTAAGCCTAGGGGTGCCATAGCCTGAGTCTAGAGGAGCCCTAGCCTTAGGCTAGGGGAACCGTAGACTTAGCCTAAGCCTAAGGGTGCCATAGTTTAAGCCTAGGGGTGCCGTAGCCTAAGCCTAGGGGTGCCCTAGCCTAAGCCTAGGGGTGCAGTAGCCTAAGCCTAGGGGTGCCATAGCCTAAGCTTACGGGTGCCTTAGCCTAAGTCTAGGGGTGGTCTAGCCATAGTCTAGGGGAGCCCTAGCATTAGCTTAAGCCTAGGTGTGCCCTAGCCTAAGCCTAGGGGTGCCCTAGCCTAAGCCTAGGGGTGCCCTCGCCTAAGCCTCGGGGTACCCTAGCCTAAGCCTAGGGCTGCCCTATCCTTAGACTAGGGGAGCCCTAGCCTTAGCCTAAGCCTAGGGGTGCCCTAGTATAAGCCTAGGGGTGCCTAGCCTAAGCATAGGGGTGCCCTAGCCTAAGCATAGGGGTGCCCACGCCTAATCCTAGGTGTGCTCTAACCTTAGGCTAGGGGAGCCGTAACTTTAGCCTAAGACTAGGGGTGCCCTAGCCTAAGCCTAGTGGTGCCCTAGCCTAAGCCTAGGGGTGCCCTAGCATAAGCCTAGGGGTGCCCTAGCCTGAGGCTAGGGGAGCCCTAGCCGTAGCCTAAACCTTGGGGTGCCCTAGCCTGAGTCTACGGGTGCCCTAGCCTGAGGCTAGGGGAGCACTAGCCTTCGTCTAGCCAAGTGGTGCCCTAGCCTAAGCCTAGGGGTGCCCTAGCCTGAGCCTAGGGTTGCCCTAGCCTGAGCCTAGAGGTGCCCCAGCCTTAGGGTAGGGGAGGCCTAGCCTTAGCCTAAGCCTAGGGATACCCTAGCCTAAGCCTAGGGGTGCCCTAGCGTAAGCCTAGGGGTGCCCTAGCCTGATGCAAGGGGACCCTAGCCTTATCCTACACCTAGGGGTGCACTAGCCTAAGCCTAGGGGTGCCATAGCCTGAGTCTAGGGGAGCCCTAGCCTTAGGCTAGGGGAACCGTAGCCTTAGCCTAAGCCTAAGGGTGCCCTAGTTTAAGCCTAGGGGTGCCCTAGCCTAAGCCTAGGGGTGCCCTAGCCTAAGCCTAGGGGTGCACTAGCCTAAGCCTAGGGTGCCATAGCCTAAGCTTACGGGTGCCTTAGCCTAAGCCTAGGGGTGCCCTAGTATAAGCCTAGGGGTGCCAAGCCTAAGCCTAGGGGTGCCCTAGCCTAAGCCTAGGGGTGCCCTCTCCTAATCCTAAGGGTGCTCTAACCTTAGGCTAGGGGAGCCGTAACCTTAACCTAAGACTAGGGGTGCCCTAGCCTAAGCCTAGTGGTGCCCTAGCCTAAGCCTAGGGGTGCCCTAGCATAAGCGTAGGGGTGCCCTAGCCTGAGGCTAGGGGAGCCCTAGCCTTAGCCTAAACCTAGGGGTGCCCTAGCCTGAGCCTACGGGTGCCCTAGCCTGAGGCTAGGGGAGCCCTAGCCTTAGTCTAGCCAAGGGGTGCCCTAGCCTAAGCCTAGGGGTGCCCTAGCCTGAGCCTAGGGTTGCCCTAGCCTAAGCCTAGGGTTGCCCTAGCCTAAGCCTAGGGGTGCCCTAACCTGAGCCTAGGGGTGCCCTAGCCTGAGGCTAGGGGAGCACTAGCCTTAGTCTAGCCTAGGGGTGCCCTAGCCTAAGCCTAGGGGTATCCTAGCCTAAACCTAGGCGTGCCCTAGCCTGAGACTAGGGGAGCCCTAGCCTGAGCCTAGGGATTCCATAGACCTAGGGTAGGGGAGCCCTAGACTTAGCCTAAGCCTATGGGTTCCCTAGCCTAAGCCTAGGGGTGCCCTAGCCAAAGCCTAGGGGTGCCCTAGCCTGAGCCTAGGGGTGCCCTAGCCTGAGCCTAGGGGTGCCCTAGCCTGAGCCTAGGGGTGCCCTAGCCTGAGGCTAGGGGAGCACTAGCCTTAGTCTAGCCTAGGGCTGCCCTAGCCTAAGCCTTGGGGTGCCCTAGCCTAAACCTAGGGGTGCCCTAGCCTGAGCCTAGGGATGCCCTAGCCCTAGGTTAGGGGAGCCCTAGAGTTAGCCTAAGCCTAGGGGTGCCCTAGCCTAAGCCTACGGGTGCCCTAGCCTGAGGCTAGGGGAGCCCTAGCATTAGCCTAAGCCTAGGGGTGCCCTAGCCAAAGCCTAGGGGTGCCCTAGCCTGAGCCTAGGGGTGCCCTAGCCTGAGCCTAGGGGTCCCCAAACCTGAGCCTACGGGTGCCCTAGCCTGAGGCTAGGGGAGCACTAGCCTTAGTCTAGCCTAGGGGTGCCCTAGCCTAAGCCTAGGGGTGCCCTAGCCTGAGCCTAGGGGTGACCTAACCTGAGCCTAGGGGTGCCCTAGCCTGAGTCTAGAGGTGCCCCAGCCTTAGTGTAGGGGAGGCCTAACCTTAGCCTAAGCTTAGGGGTACCCTAGCCTAATCCTAGGGGTGCACTAGCCTAAGTCTAGGGGTGCCCTAGCCTAAGCCTAGGAGTGCCATAGCCTGAGTCTAGGGGAGCCGTAGCCTTAGGCTAGGGGAACCGTAGCCTTAGCCTAAGCCTAGGGGTGCCCTAGTTTAAGCCTAGGGGTGCCCTAGCCTGAGGCTAGGGGAGCCCTAGCTTTAGCCTAAGCCTAGGGGTGCCCTAGCCAAAGCCTAGGGGTGCCCTAGCCTAAGCCTAGGAGTGCCATAGCCTGAGTCTAGGGGAGCCGTAGCCTTAGGCTAGGGGAACCGTAGCCTTAGCCTAAGCCTAGGGGTGCCCTAGTTTAAGCCTAGGGGTGCCCTAGCCTAAGCCTAGGGGTGCCATAGCCTAAGCCTAGGGGTGCACTAGCCTAAGCCTAGGGGTGCCATAGCCTAAGTTTACGGGTGCCTTAGCCTAAGCCTAGGGGTTCCCTAGCCTTAGTCTTGGGGGGCCCTAGCATTTGCCTAATCCTAGGTGTGCCCTAGTTTAAGCCTAGGGGTGCCCTAGCCTAAGCCTAGGGGTGCCCTCGCCTAAGCCTAGCGGTGCCCTATCCTTAGACTAGGGGAGCCCTAGCCTAAGCCTAAGGGTACCCTAGCCTAAGCCTAGTGGTGCCCTCGCCTAAGCCTAGGAGTGCTCTATCCTTAGGCTTGGGGAGCTTTAACCTTAGCCTAGGGATGCCCTCGCCTAAGCCTAGGGGTGCTCTAGCCTTAGGCTTGGGGAGCCTTAACCTTAGCCTAAGAGTAGGGGTGCCCTAGCCTAAGCCTAGTGGTGCCCTAGCTTAAGCCTAGGGGTGCCCTAGAATAAGCCTAGGGGTGCCCTAGCCTGAGGCTAGGGGAGCCCTAACCATAGCCTAAACCTAGGGGTGCACTAGCCTGAGCCTAGGGGTGCCCTAGCCTGAGGCTACGGGTGCCCTAGCCTGAGGCTAGGGGAGCACTAACCTTAGTCTAGCCAAGGGGTGCCCTAGTCTAAGCCTAGGGGTGCCCTAGCCTGAGCCTAGGGGTGCCCTAGCCTGAGCCTAGGGGTGCCCTAGCCTTAGGGTAGGGGAGCCCTAGCCTTAGCCTAAGCCTAGGGGTGCCCTAGCCTAAGACTAGGGGTGCCCTAGCCTAAGCCTAGGTGTGCCCTAGCCAAATCCTAGGGGTGCCCTAGCCTGAGCCTAGGGGTGCCCTAGCCTGAGCCTAGGGGTGCCCTAGCCTAGGCTAGGGGAGCACTAGCCTTAGTCTAGCCTAACGGTGCCCTAGCCTAAGCCTAAGGGTGCCCTAGCCTAAAACTAGGGGTGCCCTAGCCTGAGCCTAGGGGTTCCCTAGACCTAGGGTAGGGGAGCCCTAGACTTAGCCTAAGCCTATGGGTTCCCTATACTAAGCCTAGGGGTGCCCTAGCCAAAGCCTAGGGGTGCCCTAGCCTGAGCCTAGGGGTGCCCTAGCCTGAGACTAGGGGTGCCCTAGCCTGAGCCTACGGGTGCCCTAGCCTGAGGCTAGGGGAGCACTAGCCTTAGTCTAGCCTAGTGGTGCCCTGGCCTAAGCCTAGTGGTGCCCTAGCCTAATCCTAGGGGTGCCCTAGCCTGAGCCTAGGGATGCCCTAGCCCTAGGTTAGGGGAGCCCTAGAGTTAGCATAAGCCTATGGGTTCCCTAGCCTAAGTCTAGTGGTGCCCTAGCCAAAGCCTAGGGGTGCCCTAGCCTAAGCCGAGGGGTGCCCTAGCCTTAGGCTAGGGGAGCCCTAGCCTTAGCCTAAGCCTAGGGGTACCCTAGCCGAAGCCTAGGGGTGACCTAGCCTAAGCCTAGTGGTGCCCTTGCCTTAGGCTAGTGGAGCCCTAGCCTTAGCCTAAGCCTAGGGGTACCCTAGCCTAAGCTTAGGGGTGCCGTAGCCTAAGCCTAGGGGTGCCCTAGCCTAAGCCTAGGGGTGCTCTAGCTTAGGCTAGGGGAGCCTTAACTTTAGCCTAAGACTAGGGGTGTCATAGCCTAAGCCTAGTGGTGCCCTAGCTTAAGACTAGGGGTGCCCTAGCTTAAGCCTAGGGGTGCGCTAGCCTGAGCCTAGGGGAGCCCTAGCCTTAGCCTAAGCCTATGGGTACCCTAGCCTGAGCCTAGGGGTGCCCTAGCCTTAGCCTACGGGTGCCCTATTCTGAGGCTAGGGAAGCACTAGCCTTAGTCTAGCCAAGGGGTGCCCTAGCCTAAGCCTAGGAGTGCCCTAGCCTGAGACTAGGGTTGCCCTAGCCTGAGCCTAGGGGTGCCCTAGCCTTAGGGTAGGGGAGCCCTAGCCTTAGCCTAAGCCTAGGGGTGCCCTAGCCTAAGCCTAGGGGTGCCCATCCCAAAGCCTAGGGGTGCCCTAGCCTAAGCCTAGGGGTGCCCTAGCCTTAGCCTAAGCCTAGGGGTGCCCTAGCCTGAGCCTAGGGGTGCCCTAGCCTGAGCCTAGAGGTGCCCCAGCCTTAGGGTAGGGGATGCCTAGCCTTAGCCTAAGCCTAGGGGTACCCTAGCCTAAGCCTAGGGGTGCCCTAGCCTAAGCTTAGGGGTGCCCTAGCCTGAGGCAAGGGGACCCTAACCTTAGCCTACGCCTAGGGGTGCACTAGCCTAAGCCTAGGGGTGCCATAGCCTGAATCTAGGGGAGCCCTAGCCTTAGGTTAGGGGAACCGTAGCCATAGCCTAAGCCTATAGGTGCCCTAGTTTAAGCGTAGGGGTGCCCTAGCCTAAGCCTTGGGGTGCCCTAGCCTAAGCCTAGCGGTGCACTAGCCTAAGCCTAGGGGTGCCATAGCCTAAGCTTAAGGGTGCCTTAGCCTAAGCCTAGGGGTGCCCTAGCCTTAGTCTAGGGGAGCCCTAGCATTAGCCTAAGCCTAGGTGTGCCCTAGCCTAAGACTAGGGGTGCCCTAGCCTAAGCCTAGGGGTGCCCTTGCCTAAGCCTCGGGGTACCCTAGCCTAAGTCTAGGGGTGCCCTATTCTTAGACTAGGGGAGCCCTAGCCTTAGCCTAAGCCTAGGGGTGCCCTAGTATAAGCCTAGTGGTGCCTATCCTAAGCCTAGGGGTGCCCTAGCTTAAGCCTAGGGGTGCCCTCGCCTAAGCCTAGGGGTGCTCTAGCCTTAGGCTAGGGGAGCCTTAAACTTAGCCTAAGACTAGGGGTGCCCTAGACTAATCCTAGTGGTGCCCTAGCCTAAGCCTAGGGGAGCCCTAGCATAAGCCTAGGGGTGCCCTAGCCTGAGGCTAGGGGAGCCCTAGCCTTAGCCTAAACCTAGGGGTGCCCTAGCCTGAGGCTAGGGGAGCACTAGCCTTAGTCTAGCCAAGGGGTGCCCTAGCCTAAGCCTAAACCTAGGGGTGCCCTAGCCTGAGCCTACGGGTGCCCTAGCCTGAGGCTAGGGGAGCACTAGCCTTAGTCTAGACAAGGGGTGCCCTAGCCTAAGCCTAAGGGTGCCCTAGCCTGAGCCTAGGGGTGCCCTAGCCTGAGCCTAGGGGTGCCCTAGCCTTAGGGTAAGGGAGCCCTAGCCTTAGCCTAAGCCTAGGGGTGCCCTAGCCTAAGACTAGTGGTGCCCTAGCCTGAGCCTAGGGGTGCCCTAGCCTGAGGCTAGGGGAGCACTAGCCTTAGTCTAGCCTAGGGGTGCCCTAGCCTAAGCCTAGGGGTGCCCTAGCCTAAACCTAGGGGTGCCCTAGCCTGAGGCTAGGGGAGCCCTAGCTTTAGCCTAAGCCTAGGGGTACCCTAGCCTCAGCCTAGGGGTGCCCTAGCCTAAGCCTAGGGGTGCCATAGCCAGAGCCTAGGGGTGCCCTAGCCTTAGGGTAGGGGAGCCCTAGCCTTAGCCTAAGCCTAGGGGTGCCCTAGCCTAAGACTAGGGGTGCCCTAGCCTAAGCCTAGGGGTGCCCTAGCCTGAGCCTAGGGGTGCCCTAACCTGAGCCTAGGGGTGCCCTAGGCTGAGCCTATTGGTGCCCTAGCCTGAGCCTAGGGGTGCCCAATCCTGAGACTATGGGTGCCCTAGCCTGAGGCTAGGAGTGCACTAGCCTTAGTCTAGACTAGGGGTGCCCTAGCCTAAACCTAGGGGTGCCCTAGGCTAAACCTAGTGGTACCCTAGCCTGAGCCTATGGGTGCCCTAGCTTGAGCTTAGGGGTGCCCTAGCCCTAGGGTAGAGGAGGCATAGCCTTAGAAAAAGCCTACGGGTGACCTAGCCTAAGCCAAGGTGTGCCCTAGCCTTAGGCCAGGGGAGCCCTAGCCTTAGCCGAAGCCTAGGGGTACCCTAGCCTAAGCCTAGGGGTGCCCTAGCCTAAGCCTAGGGGTGCTCCAGCCTTAGGCTAGGGGAACCCTAGCCTTAGCCTAAGCCTAGGGGTGCCCTAGCCTAAGCCTGGGGTTGCCCTAGCCTGAGGCTAGGGGAGCCCTAGCTTCAGCCTAAGCCTAGGGTTGCCCTAGCCTAAACCTAGGGGTGCCCTAGCCTGAGCCTAGGGTTGCGCTAGCCTGAGCCTAGGCGTGCCCTAGCCCTAGGGTAGGGGAGCCCTAGACTTAACTAAGCCTATGGGTTCCCTAACCTAAGCCTAGGGGTGCCCTAGCCTTAGGCTAGCGGAGCCCTAGCATTAGCCTAAGCTTAGGGGTACCCTAGCCTAAGCCTAGAGTTGCCCTAGCCTAAGCCTAGGGGTGCTCCAGCCTTAGGCTAGGGGAACCCTAACCTTAGCCTAAGCCTATGGGTGCCCTAGCCTAAGCCTAGGGGTGCCCTAGGGGTACCCTAGCCTTAGGCTAGGGGAGCCCTAGCCTTAGCCTAAGCGTAGGGGTGCCCTAGCCTAAGCCTAGGGGTGCTCTAGCCTTAGGCTTGGGGAGCCCTAGCCTTAGCCTAAGCCTAGGGGTGCCCTAGCCTAAACCTAGGGGTTCCCTAGCCTAAGCCAAGGGGTGCCCTAGCCTAAGCCTAGCGGTGCCCTAGCCTAAGCCTAGGGGTGCCATAGCCTAAGCCTAGTGGTGCCCTAGACTAAGCCTAGGGGTGCCCTAACCTTAGGCTAGGGGAGCCCTAATCTTACCCTAAGGCTAGGGGTGCCCTAGCCTAAGCCTAGGGGTGACCTAGCCTAAGCCTAGGGGTGCCCTAGCCTAAGCCTCGGGGTACCCTAGCCCAAGCAAAGGGGTGCCCTAGCCTGAGCCTAGGGGTGCCCTAACCTGAGCTAGGGGTGCCCTAGCCTGAGGCTAGGTGAGCACTAGCCTTAGTCTAGCCTAGGGGTGACCTAGCCTAAGCCTATGGGTGCCCTAGCCTGAGCCTAGGGGTGCCCTATCCTGAGCCTAGGGGTGCCCAAGCCTGAGCCTAGAGGTGCCCTAGCCTTAGGGTAGGGGAGGCATAGCCTTAGCCTAAGCCTAGGGGTATACTAGCCTAAGCCTAGGTGTGGCCTAGCCTAAGACTAGGGGGGCCCTAGCCTGAGGCTAGGGGAACCCTAGCCTTAGCCTACGCCTATGGGTGCACTAGCCTGAGCCTAGGGGTGCCCTAGCCTGAGCCTACGGGTGCCCTAGCCTGAGGCTAGGGGAGCACTAGCCTTAGTCTAGCCAAGGGGTGCCCTAGCCTAAGCCTAGGGGTGCCCTAGCCTGAGCCTAGGGGTGCCCTAACCTGAGCCTAGGGGTGCCCTAACCTTAGGGTAGGGGAGCCCTAGCCTTAGCCTAAGCCTACGGGTGCCCTAGCCTAAGACTAGGGGTGCCCTAACCTAAGCCTAGGGGTGCCCTAGCTAAAGCCTAGGGGTGCCCTAGCCTGAGCCTAGGGGTGCCCTATCCTGAGCCTAGGGGTGCCGTAGCCTGAGGCTAGGGGAGCACTAGCCTTAGTCTAGCCTAGGGGTGCCCTAGCCTAAGCCTAGGGGTGCCCTAGCCTAAACATAGGGGTGCCCTAGCCTGAGCCTAGGGGTGCCCTAGCCTGAGCCTAGGGGTTCCATAGACCTAGGGTAGGGGAGCCCAAGACTTAGCCTAAGCCTATGGGTTCCCTAGCCTAAGCCTAGGGGTGCCCTAGCCTGAGCCTAGGGGTGCCCTAGCCTGAGCCTAGGGGTGCCCTAGCCTGAGCCGACGGGTGCCCTAGCCTGAGCCGACGGGTGCCCTAGCCTGAGGCTAGGGTAGCACTAGCCTTAGTCTAGCCTAGTGGTGCCCTAGCCTAAGCCTAGGGGTGCCCTAGCCTAAACCTAGGGGTGCCCTAGCCTGAGCCTAGGGATGCCCTAGCCCTAGGTTAGGGGAGCCCTAGACTTAGCCTAAGCCTATGGGTTCCCTAGCCTAAGCCTAGGGGTGCCCTATCCAAAGCCTAGGGGTGCCCTAGCCTAAGCCGAGGGGTGCCCTAGCCTTAGGCTAGGGGAGCTTTAGCCTTAGCCTAATCCTAGGGGTACCCTAGCCTCAGCCTAGGGGTGCCTTAGCCTAAGCCTAGGGGTGCTCTAGCCTTAGGCTAGGGGAACCCTAGCCTTAGCCTAAGCCTAGGGGTGCCCTAGCCTAAGCCTAGGGGTGCCCTAGTCTGAGGCTAGGGGAGCCCTAGCTTTAGCCTAATCCTAGGGGTGCCTTAGCCAAAGCCTAAGGGTGCCCTAGCCTGAGCCTAGGGGTACCCTAGCCTAAGACTAGGGGTGCCCAAGCCTGAGCCTACGGGTGCCTTAGCCTGAGGCTAGGGGAGCACTAGCCTTAGTCTAGCCTAGGGGTGCCCTAGCCTGAGCCTAGGGGTGACCTAACCTGAGCCTAGGGGTGCACTAGCCTGAGGCAAGGGGACCCTAGCCATAGCCTACGCCTAGGGGTGCACTAGCCTAAGCCTAGGGGTGCCATAGCCTGAGTCTAGGGGAGCCCTAGCCTTAGGCTAGGGGAGCCGTAGCCTTAGCCTAAGCCTAGGGGTGCCCTAGTTTAAGCCTAGGGGGGCTCTATCCAAAACCTCGGGGTGCCCCATCCTAAGCATAGGGGTGCACTAGCCTAAGCCTAGGGGTGCCATAGCCTAAGCTTACGGGTGCCTGAGCCTAAGCCTAGGCGTGCCCTGGCCTTAGTCTTGGGGAGTCCTAGCATTTGTCTAAGCCTAGGTGTGCCCTAGCTTAAGCCTAGGTGTGCCCTAGCCTAAGGCTAGGGGTGATCTCGCCTAAGCCTAGGGGTGCCCTATCCTTAGACTAGGGGAGCCCTAGCCTTAGCCTAAGCCTAGGGGTGCCCTACCCTAAGCTTAGGGGTGCCCTAGCCTAAGCCTAGGGTTGCCCTCGCCTAAGCCTAGGGGTGCTCTAGCCTTAGACTTGGGGAGCCTTAACCTTAGCCTAAGACTAGGGGTGCCCTAGCCTAAGCCTAGTGGTGCCCTAGCTGAGGCTAGGGGAGCCATAGCCTTAGCCTAAACCTAGGGGTGCCCTATCCTGAGCCAAAGGGTGCCCTAGCCTGAGCCTACGGGTGCCCTAGCCTGAGGTTAGGGGAGCACTAGCCTTAGTCTAGCCAAGGGGTGCCCAAGCCTAAGCCTAGGAGTGCTCTAGCATAAGCCTAGGGGTTCCCTAGCCTGAGGCTAGGGGAGCCCTAGCCTTAGCCTAAACCTAGGGGTGCCCTAGCCTGAGCCTACGGGTGCCATAGCCTGAGGCTTGGGGAGCACTACCCTTAGTCTAGCCCAGGGGTGCCCTAGCCTAAGCCTAGCGGTGCCCTAGCCTGAGCCTAGGGGTGCCCTAGCCTGAGCCTAGGGGTGCCCTAGCCTTAGGGTAAGGGAGCCCTAGCCTTAGCCTAAGCCTAGGCGTGCCCTAGCCTAAGACTAGGGGTGCCCTAGCCTGAGCCTAGGGGTGCCCTAGCCTGAGGCTAGGGGAGCACTAGCCTTAGTCTAGCCTAGGGGTGCCCTAGCCTAAACCTAGGGGTGCCCTAGCCTAAACATAGGGGTGCCCTAGCCTGAGGCTAGGGGAGCCCTAGCTTTAGCCTAAGCCTAGGGGTACCCTAGCCTCAGCCTAGGGGTGCCATAGCCTAAGCCTAGGGGTGCCATTGCCAGAGCCTAGGGGTGCCCTAGCCTTAGGGTAGGGGAGCCCTAGCCTTAGCCTAAGCCTAGGGGTGCCCTAGCCTAAGACTAGGGGTGCCCTAGCCTAAGCCTAGGGGTGCCCTAGCCTGAGCCTAGGGGTGCCCTAACCTGAGCCTAGGGGTGCCCTAGCCTGAGCCTATTGGTGCCCTAGCCTGAGCCTACGGGTGCCCTAGCCTGAGGTTAGGGGAGCACTAGCCTTAGTCTAGCCAAGGGGTGCCCAAGCCTAAGCCTAGGAGTGCTCTAGCATAAGCCTAGGGGTTCCCTAGCCTGAGGCTAGGGGAGCCCTAGCCTTAGCCTAAACCTAGGGGTGCCCTAGCCTGAGCCTACGGGTGCCATAGCCTGAGGCTGGGGGAGCACTACCCTTAGTCTAGCCCAGGGGTGCCCTAGCCTAAGCCTTGCGGGGCCCTAGCCTGAGCCTAGGGGTGCCCTAGCCTGAGCCTAGGGTTGCCTTAGCCTTAGGCTAGGGGAGCCCTAGTCTAAGCCTAGGGATGCCCTAGCCTAAGCCTAGGGATGCCCTAGCCTAAGACTAGGGGTGCCCTAGTCTAAGCCTAGTGGTGCCCTAGCCAAAGCCAAGGGGTGCCCTTCCCTGAGCCTAGGGGTGCCCTAGCCTGAGCCTTGGGGTGCCCAAGCCTGAGGCTAGGGGAGCACTAGCCTTAGTCTAGCCTAGGGGTGCCCTAGCCTAAGCCTAGGGGTGCCCTAGCCTAAACCTAGGGGTGCCCTAGCCTGAGACTAGGGGTTCCATAGACCTAGGGTAGGGGAGCCCTAGACTTAGCCTAAGCCTATGGGTTCCCTAGCCTAAGCCTAGGGGTGCCCTAGCCAAAGCCTAGGGGTGCCCTAGCCTAAGCCTCGGGGTACCCTAGCCCAAGCAAAGGGTACCCTAGCCTGAGCCTAGGGGTGCCCTAACCTGAGCCTAGGGGTGCCCTAGCCTGAGGCTAGGTGAGCACTAGCCTTAGTCTAGCCTAGGGGTGACCTAGCCTAAGCCTATGGGTGCCCTAGCCTGAGCCTAGGGGTGCCCTAGCCTGAGCCTAGGGGTGCCCAAGCCTGAGCCTAGGGGTGCCCTAGCCTTAGGGTAGGGGAGGCATAGCCTTAGCCTAAGCCTAGGGGTATACTAGCCTAAGCCTAGGTGTGGCCTAGCCTAAGCCTAGGGGTGCCCTAGCCTGAGGCTAGGGGAACCCTAGCCTTAGCTTACGCCTATGGGTGCACTAGCCTGAGCATAGGGGTGTCCTAGCCTGAGCCTACGGGTACCCTAGCCTGAGGCTAGGAGAGCACTAGCCTTAGTCTAGCCAAGGGGTGCCCTAGCCTAAGCCTAGGGGTGCCCTAGCTTGAGCCTAGGGGTGCCCTAACCTGAGCCTAGGGGTGCCCTAATCTTAGGGTAGGGGAGCCCTAGCCTTAGCCTAAGCCTAGGGGTGCCCTAGCCTAAGACTAGGGGTGCCCTAGCCTAAGCCTAGGGGTGCCCTAGCCAATGCCTAGGGGTGCCCTAGCCTGAGCCTAGGGGTGCCCTATCCTGAGCCTAGGGGTGCCCTAGCCTGAGGCTAGGGGGGCACTAGCCTTAGTCTAGCCTAGGGGTGCCCTAGCCTAAGCGTAGGGGTGCCCTAGCCTAAACCTAGGGGTGCCCTAACCTGAGCCTAGGGGTGCCCTAGCCTGAGCCTAGGGGTTCCATAGACCTAGTGTAGGGGAGCCCTAGACTTAGCCTAAGCCTATGGGTTCCCTAGCCTAAGCCTAGGGGTGCCCTAGCCTGAGCCTAAGGGTGCCCTAGCCTGAGCCTAGGGGTGCCCTAGCCTGAGCCGACTGGTTCCCTAGCCTGAGGCTAGGGGAGCACTAGCCTTAGTCTAGCCTAGGGGTGCCCTAGCCTAAGCCTAGGGGTGCCCTAGCCTACACCTAGGGGTGCCCTAGCCTGAGCCTAGGGATGCCCTAGCCCTAGGTTAGGGGAGCCCTAGACTTAGCCTAAGCCTATGGGTTCCCTAGCCTAAGCCTAGGGGTGCCCTAGCCAAAGCCTAGGGGTGCCCTAGCCTAAGCCGAGGGGTGCCCCAGCCTTAGGCTAGGGGAGCCTTAGCCTTAGCCTAAGCCTAGGTGTGCTCTAGCCTTAGGCTAGGGGAACCCTAGCCTTAGCCTAAGCCTAGGGGTGCCCTAGCCTAAGCCTAGGGGTGCCCTAGCCTGAGGCTAGGGGAGCCCTAGCTTTAGCCTAAGCCTAGGGGTGCCCTAGCCAAAGCCTAGGGGTGCCCTAGCCTGAGCCTAGGGGTGCCCTAGCCTGAGACTAGGGGTGCCCAAGCCTGAGCCTACGGGTGCCTTAGCCTGAGGCTAGGGGAGCACTAGCCTTAGTCTAGCCTAGGGGTGCCCTAGCCTAAGCCAAGGGTGCCCTAGCCTGAGCCTAGGGGTGACCTAACCTGAGCCTAGGGGTGCCCTACCCTGAGCCTAGAGGTGCCCCAGCCTTAGGGTAGGGGAGGCCTAACCTTAGCCGAAGCCTAGGGGTACCCTATCCTAAGCCTAGGGGTGCCCTAGCCTAAGCCTAGGGGTGCCCTATCCTGAGGCAAGGGGACCCTAGCCATAGCCTACGCCTAGGGGTGCACTAGCCTAAGCCTAGGGGTGCCATAGCCTGAGTCTAGGGGAGCCCTAGCCTTAGGCTAGGGGAACCGTGGCCTTAGCCTAAGCCTAGGGGTGCCCTAGTTTAAGCCTAGGGGGGCCCTATCCAAAACCTAGGGGTGCCCCATCCTAAGCCTAGGGGTGCACTAGCCTAAGCCTAGGGGTGCCATAGCCTAAGTTTACGGGTGCCTGAGCCTAAGCCTAGGGGTGCCCTAGCCTTAGTCTTGGGGAGCCCTAGCATTTGTCTAAGCCTAGGTGTGCCCTAGCTTAAGCCTAGGTGTGCCCTAGCCTAAGGTTAGGGGTGCCCTCGCCTAAGCCTAGGGGTGCCCTATCCTTAGACTAGGGGAGCCCTAGCCTTAGCCTAAGCCTAGGGGGGCCCTAGCCTAAGCTTAGGGGTGCCCTAGCCTAAGCCTAGGGTTGCCCTCGCCTAAGCCTAGGGGTGCTCTAGCCTTAGGCTTGGGGAGCCTTAACCTTAGCCTAAGACTAGGGTTGCCCTAGCCTAAGCCTAGTGGTGCCCTAGCTTAAGCTTAGGGGTGCCCTAGAATAAGCCTAGGGGTGCCCTAGCTGAGGCTAGGGGAGCCATAGCCTTAGCCTAAACCTAGGGGTGCCCTAGCCTGAGCCTAGGGGTTCCCTAGCCTGAGCCTACGGGTGCCCTAGCCTGAGGCTAGGGGAGCATTAGCCTTAGTCTAGCCAAGGGGTGCCCAAGCCAAAGCCTAGGAGTGCCCTAGCATAAGCCTAGGGGTTCCCTAGCCTGAGGCTAGGGAAGCCCTAGCCTTAGCCTACGCCTATCGGTGCACTAGCCTGAGCCTAGGGGTGCCCTAGCCTGAGCCTACGGGTGCCCTAGCCTGAGGCTAGGGGAGCACTAGCCTTAGTCTGGCCAAGGGGTGCCCTAGCCTAAGCCTAGGGGTGCCCTAGCCTGAGCCTAGGGGTGCCCTAACCTGAGCCTAGGGGTGCCCTAACCTTAGGGTAGGGGAGCCCTAGCCTTAGCCTAAGCCTACGGGTGCCCTAGCCTAAGACTAGGGGTGCCCTAGCCTAAGCCTAGGGGTGCCCTAGCTAAAGCCTAGGGGTGCCCTAGCCTGAGCCTAGGGGTGCCCTATCCTGAGCCTAGGGGTGCCGTAGCCTGAGGCTAGGGGAGCACTACCCTTAGTCTAGCCTAGGGGTGCCCTAGCCTAAGCCTAGGGGTGCCCTAGCCTAAACCTAGGGGTGCCCTAGCCTGAGCCTAGGGGTGCCCTAGCCTGAGCCTAGGGGTTCCATAGACCTAGGGTAGGGGAGCCCAAGACTTAGCCTAAGCCTATGGGTTCCCTAGCCTAAGCCTAGGGGTGCCCTAGCCTGAGGCTAAGGGTGCCCTAGCCTGAGCCTAGGGGTGCCCTAGCCTGAGCCGACGGGTGCCCTAGCCTGAGGCTAGGGTAGCACTAGCCTTAGTCTAGCCTAGGGTTGCCCTAGCCTAAGCCTAGGGGTGCCCTAGCCTACACCTAGGGGTGCCCTAGCCTGAGCCTAGGGATGCCCTAGCCCTAGGTTAGGGGAGCCCTAGACTTAGCCTAAGCCTATGGGTGCCCTAGTTTAAGCCTAGGGGGGCCCTATCCAAAACCTAGGGGTGCCCCATCCTAAGCCTAGGGGTGCACTAGCCTAAGCCTAGGGGTGCCATAGCCTAAGTTTACAGGTGCCTGAGCCTAAGCCTAGGGGTGCCCTAGCCTTAGTCTTGGGGAGCCCTAGCATTTGTCTAAGCCTAGGTGTGCCCTAGCTTAAGCCTAGGTGTGCCCTAGCCTAAGGTTAGGGGTGCCCTCGCCTAAGCCTAGGGGTGCCCTATCCTTAGACTAGGGGAGCCCTAGCCTTAGCCTAAGCCTAGGGGGGCCCTAGCCTAAGCTTAGGGGTGCCCTAGCCTAAGCCTAGGGTTGCCCTCGCCTAAGCCTAGGGGTGCTCTAGCCTTAGGCTTGGGGAGCCTTAACCTTAGCCTAAGACTAGGGTTGCCCTAGCCTAAGCCTAGTGGTGCCCTAGCTTAAGCTTAGGGGTGCCCTAGAATAAGCCTAGGGGTGCCCTAGCTGAGGCTAGGGGAGCCATAGCCTTAGCCTAAACCTAGGGGTGCCCTAGCCTGAGCCTAGGGGTGCCCTAGCCTGAGCCTACGGGTGCCCTAGCCTGAGGCTAGGGGAGCACTAGCCTTAGTCTAGCCAAGGGGTGCCCAAGCCTAAGCCTAGGAGTGCCCTAGCATAAGCCTAGGGGTTCCCTAGCCTGAGGCTAGGGAAGCCATAGCCTTAGCCTACGCCTATCGGTGCACTAGCCTGAGCCTAGGGGTGCCCTTGCCTGAGCCTACGGGTGCCCTAGCCTGAGGCTAGGGGAGCACTAGCCTTAGTCTGGCCAAGGGGTGCCCTAGCCTAAGCCTAGGGGTGCCCTAGCCTGAGCCTAGGGTTGCCCTAACCTGAGCCTAGGGGTGCCCTAACCTTAGGGTAGGGGAGCCCTAGCCTTAGCCTAAGCCTACGGGTGCCCTAGCCTAAGACTAGGGGTGCCCTAGCCTAAGCCTAGGGGTGCCCTAGCTAAAGCCTAGAGGTGCCCTATCCTGAGCCTAGGGGTGCCGTAGCCTGAGGCTATGGGAGCACTAGCCTTAGTCTAGCCTAGGGGTGCCCTAGCCTAAGCCTAGGGGTGCCCTAGCCTAAACCTAGGGGTGCCCTAGCCTGAGCCTAGGGGTGCCCTAGCCTGAGCCTAGGGGTTCCATAGACCTAGGGTAGGGGAGCCCAAGACTTAGCCTAAGCCTATGGGTTCCCTAGCCTAAGCCTAGGGGTGCCCTAGCCTGAGTCTAAGGGTGCCCTAGCCTGAGCCTAGGGGTGCCCTAGCCTGAGCCGACGGGTGCCCTAGACTGAGGCTAGGGTAGCACTAGCCTTAGTCTAGCCTAGGGGTGCCCTAGCCTAAGCCTAGGGGTGCCCTAGCCTAAACCTAGGGGTGCCCTAGCCTGAGCCTAGGGATGCCCTAGCCCTAGGTTAGGGGAGCCCTAGACTTAGCCTAAGCCTAGGGGTGCCCTAGCCTAAGCCTAGGGGTGCCCTAGCCAAAGCCTAGGGGTGCCCTAGCCTAAGCCGAGGGGTGCCCTAGCCTTAGGCTAGGGGAGCTTTAGCCTTAGCCTAATCCTAGGGGTACCCTAGCCTCAGCCTAGGGGTGCCTTAGCCTAAGCCTAGGGGTGCTCTAGCCTTAGGCTAGGGGAACCCTAGCCTTAGCCTAAGCCTAGGGGTACCCTAGCCTAAGCCTAGGGGTGCCCTAGCCTGAGGCTAGGGGAGCCCTAGCTTTAGCCTAAGCCTAGGGGTGCCTTAGCCAAAGCCTAAGGGTGCCCTAGCCTGAGCCTAGGGGTGCCCTAGCCTGAGACTAGGGGTGCCCAAGCCTGAGCCTACGGGTGCCTTAGCCTGAGGCTAGGGGAGCACTAGCCTTAGTCTAGCCTAGGGGTGCCCTAGCCTGAGCCTAGGGGTGACCTAACCTGAGCCTAGGGGTGCCCTAGCCTGAGCCTAGAGGTGCCCCAGCTTTAGGGTAGGGGAGGCCTAACCTTGGCCGAAGCCTAGGGGTACCCTAGCCTAAGCCTAGGGGTGCCCTAGCCTAAGCCTAGGGGTGCCCTAGCCTGAGGCAAGGGGACCCTAGCCATAGCCTACGCATAGGGGTGCACTAGCCTAAGCCTAGGGGTGCCATAGCCTGAGTCTAGGGGAGCCCTAGCCTTAGGCTAGGGGAGCCGTAGCCTTAGCCTAAGCCTAGGGGTGCCCTAGTTTAAGCCTAGGGGGCCCTATCCAAAACCTAGGGGTGCCCCATCCTAAGCCTAGGGGTGCACTAGCCTAAGCCTAGGGGTGCCATAGCCTAAGCTTACGGGTGCCTGAGCCTAAGCCTAGGCGTGCCCTAGCCTTAGTCTTGGGGAGTCCTAGCATTTGTCTAAGCCTAGGTGTGCCCTAGCTTAAGCCTAGGTGTGCCCTAGCCTAAGGCTAGGGGTGCCCTCGCCTAAGCCTAGGGGTGCCCTATCCTTAGACTAGGGGAGCCCTAGCCTTAGCCTAAGCCTAGGGGTGCCCTACCCTAAGCTTAGGGGTGCCCTAGCCTAAGCCTAGGGTTGCCCTCGCCTAAGCCTAGGGGTGCTCTAGCCTTAGACTTGGGGAGCCTTAACCTTAGCCTAAGACTAGGGGTGCCCTAGCCTAAGCCTAGTGGTGCCCTAGCTTAAGCTTAGGGGTGCCCTAGAATAAGCCTAGGGGTGCCCTAGCTGAGGCTAGGGGAGCCATAGCCTTAGCGTAAACCTAGGGGTGCCCTAGCCTGAGCCTAAGGGTGCCCTAGCCTGAGCCTACGGGTGCCCTAGCCTGAGGTTAGGGGAGCACTAGCCTTAGTCTAGCCAAGGGGTGCCCAAGCCTAAGCCTAGGAGTGCCCTAGCATAAGCCTAGGGGTTCCCTAGCCTGAGGCTAGGGGAGCCCTAGCCTTAGCCTAAACCTAGGTTTGCCCTAGCCTGAGCCTACGGGTGCCATAGCCTAAGGCTGGGGGAGCACTACCCTTAGTCTAGCCCAGGGGTGCCCTAGCCTAAGCCTAGCGGTGCCCTAGCCTGAGCCTAGGGGTGCCCTAGCCTGAGCCTAGGGTTGCCTTAGCCTTAGGCTAGGGGAGTCCTAGCCTTAGCCTAAGCCTAGGGATGCCCTAGCCTAAGACTAGTGGTGCCCTAGCCAAAGCCAAGGGGTGCCCTTGCCTGAGCCTAGGGGTGCCCTAGCCTGAGCCTAGGGGTGCCCGAGCCTGAGGCTAGGGGAGCACTAGCCTTAGTCTAGCCTAGGGGTGCCCTAGCCTAAGCCTAAGGGTGCCCTAGCCTAAACCTAGGGGTGCCCTAGCCTGAGCCTAGGGGTTCCATAGACCTAGGGTAGGGGAGCCCTAGACTTAGCCTAAGCCTATGGGTTCCCTAGCCTAAGCCTAGGGGTGCCCTAGCCAAAGCCTAGGGGTGCCCTAGCCTAAGCCTCGGGGTACCCTAGCCCAAGAAAAGGGTGCCCTAGCCTGAGCCTAGGGGTGACCTAACCTGAGCCTAGGGGTGCCCTAGCCTGAGGCTAGGTGAGCACTAGCCTTAGTCTAGCCTAGGGGTGACCTAGCCTAAGCCTATGGGTGCCCTAGCCTGAGCCTAGGGGTGCCCTAGCCTGAGCCTAGGGGTGCCCAAGCCTGAGCCTAGGGGTGCCCTAGCCTTAGGGTAGGGGAGGCATAGCCTTAGCCTAAGCCTAGGGGTATACTAGCCTAAGCCTAGGTGTGGCCTAGCCTAAGCCTAGGGGTGCCCTAGCCTGAGGCTAGGGGAACCCTAGCCTTAGCCTACGCCTATGGGTGCACTAGCCTGAGCATAGGGGTGTCCTAGCCTGAGCCTACGGGTACCCTAGCCTGAGGCTAGGGGAGCACTAGCCTTAGTCTAGCCAAGGGGTGCCCTAGCCTAAGCCTAGGGGTGCCCTAGCCTGAGCCTAGGGGTGCCCTAACCTGAGCCTAGGGGTGCCCTAATCTTAGGGTAGGGGAGCCCTAGCCTTAGCCTAAGCCTAGGGGTGCCCTAGCCTAAGACTAGGGGTGCCCTAGCCTAAGCCTAGGGGTGCCCTAGCCAATGCCTAGGGGTGCCCTAGCCTGAGCCTAGGGGTGCCCTATCCTGAGCCTAGGGGTGCCCTAGCCTGAGGCTAGGGGTGCACTAGCCTTAGTCTAGCCTAGGGGTGCCATAGCCTAAGCCTAGGGGTGCCCTAGCCTAAACCTAGGGGTGCCCTAACCTGAGCCTAGGGGTGCCCTAGCCTGAGCCTAGGGGTTCCATAGACCTAGTGTAGGGGAGCCCTAGACTTAGCCTAAGCCTATGGGTTCCCTAGCCTAAGCCTAGGGGTGCCCTAGCCTGAGCCTAAGGGTGCCCTAGCCTGAGCCTAGGGGTGCCCTAGCCTGAGCCGACTGGTTCCCTAGCCTGAGGCTAGGGGAGCACTAGCCTTAGTCTAGCCTAGGGGTGCCCTAGCCTAAGCCTAGGGGTGCCCTAGCCTACACCTAGGGGTGCCCTAGCCTGAGCCTAGGGATGCCCTAGCCCTAGGTTAGGGGAGCCCTAGACTTAGCCTAAGCCTAAGGGTTCCCTAGCCTAAGCCTAGGGGTGCCCTAGCCAAAGCCTAGGGGTGCCCTAGCCTAAGCCGAGGGGTGCCCCAGCCTTAGGCTAGGGGAGCCTTAGCCTTAGCCTAAGCCTAGGTGTGCTCTAGCCTTAGGCTAGGGGAACCCCAGCCTTAGCCTAAGCGTAGGGGTGCCCTAGCCTAAGCCTAGGGGTGCCCTAGCCTGAGGCTAGGGGAGCCCTAGCTTTAGCCTAAGCCTAGGGGTGCCCTAGCCAAAGCCTAGGGGTGCCCTAGCCTGAGCCTAGGGGTGCCCTAGTCTGAGACTAGGGGTGCCCAAGCCTGAGCCTACGGGTGCCTTAGGCTGAGGCTAGGGGAGCACTCGCCTTAGTCTAGCCTAGGGGTGCCATAGCCTAAGCCAAGGGTGCCCTAGCCTGAGCCTAGGGGTGACCTAACCTGAGCCTAGGGGTGCCCTAGCCTGAGCCTAGAGGTGCCCCAGCCTTAGGGTAGGGGAGGCCTAACCTTAGCCGAAGCCTAGGGGTACCCTATCCTAAGCCTAGGGGTGCCCTAGCCTAAGCCTAGGGGTGCCCTATCCTGAGGCAAGGGGACCCTAGCCATAGCCTACGCCTAGGGGTGCACTAGCCTAAGCCTAGGGGTGCCATAGCCTGAGTCTAGGGGAGCCCTAGCCTTAGGCTAGGGGAACCGTAGCCTTAGCCTAAGCCTAGGGGTGCCCTAGTTTAAGCCTAGGGGGGCCCTATCCAAAACCTAGGGGTGCCCCATCCTAAGCCTAGGGGTGCACTAGCCTAAGCCTAGGGGTGCCATAGCCTAAGCTTACGGGTGCCTGAGCCTAAGCCTAGGGGTGCCCTAGCCTTAGTCTTGGGGAGCCCTAGCATTTTTCTAAGCCTAGGTGTGCCCTAGCTTAAGCCTAGGTGTGCCCTAGCCTAAGGTTAGGGGTGCCCTCGCCTAAGCCTAGGGGTGCCCTATCCTTAGACTAGGGGAGCCCTAGCCTTAGCCTAAGCCTAGGGGGGCCCTAGCCTAAGCTTAGGGGTGCCCTAGCCTAAGCCTAGGGTTGCCCTCGCCTAAGCCTAGGGGTGCTCTAGCCTTAGGCTTGGGGAGCCTTAACCTTAGCCTAAGACTAGGGGTGCCCTAGCCTAAGCCTAGTGGTGCCCTAGCTTAAGCTTAGGGGTGCCCTAGAATAAGCCTAGGGGTGCCCTAGCTGAGGCTAGGGGAGCCATAGCCTTAGCCTAAACCTAGGGGTGCCCTAGCCTGAGCCTAGGGGTGCCCTAGCCTGAGGCTAGGGGAGCACTAGCCTTAGTCTAGCCAAGGGGTGCCCAAGCCTAAGCCTAGGAGTGCCCTAGCATAAGCGTAGGGGTTCCCTAGCCTGAGGCTAGGGAAGCCCTAGCCTTAGCCTAAACCTAGGGGTGCCCTAGCCTGAGCCTACGGGTGCCATAGCCTGAGGCTGGGGGAGTACTACCCTTAGTCTAGCCCAGGGGTGCCCTAGCCTAAGCCAAGCAGTGCCCTAGCCTGAGCCTAGGGGTGCCCTAGCCTGAGCCTAGAGGTGCCCTAGCCTTAGGGTAGGGGAGCCCTAGCCTTAGCCTAAGCCTAGGGATGCCCTAGCCTAAGACTAGGGGTGCTCTAGCCTTAGACTTGGGGAGCCTTAACCTTAGCCTAAGACTAGGGGTGCCCTAGCCTAAGCCTAGTGGTGCCCTAGCTTAAGCTTAGGGGTGCCCTAGAATAAGCCTAGAGGTGCCCTAGCTGAGGCTAGGGGAGCCATAGCCTTAGCCTAAACCTAGGTGTGCCCTAGCCTGAGCCTAAGGGTGCCCTAGCCTGAGCCTACGGGTGCCCTAGCCTGAGGTTAGGGGAGCACTAGCCTTAGTCTAGCCAAGGGGTGCCCAAGCCTAAGCCTAGGAGTGCCCTAGCATAAGCCTAGGGGTTCCCTAGCCGGAGGCTAGGGGAGCCCTAGCCTTAGCCTAAACCTAGCGGTGCCCTAGCCTGAGCCTACGGGTGCCATAGCCTGAGGCTGGGGGAGCACTACCCTTAGTCTAGCCCAGGGGTGCCCTAGCCTAAGCCTAGCGGTGCCCTAGCCTGAGCCTAGGGGTGCCCTAGCCTGAGCCTAGGGTTGCCCTAGCCTTAGGATAGGGGAGCCCTAGCCTTAGCCTAAGCCTAGGGATGCCCTAGCCTAAGACTAGGGGTGCCCTAGTCTAAGCCTAGTGGTGCCCTAGCCAAAGCCAAGGGGTGCCCTTGCCTGAGCCTAGGGGTGCCCTAGCCTGAGGCTAGGGGTGCCCGAGCCTGAGGCTAGGGGAGCACTAGCCTTAGTCTAGCCTAGGGGTGCCCTAGCCTAAGCCTAGGGGTGCCCTAGCCTAAACCTAGGGGTGCCCTAGCCTGAGCCTAGGGGTTCCCTAGCCTGAGCCTAGGGGTTCCATAGACCTAGGGTAGGGGAGCCCTAGACTTAGCCTAAGCCTATGGGTTCCCTAGCCTAAGCCTAGGGGTGCCCTAGCCAAAGCCTAGGGGTGCCCTAGCCTAAGCCTCGGGGTACCCTAGCCCAAGCAAAGGGGTGCCCTAGCCTGAGCCTAGGGGTGCCCTAACCTGAGCCTAGGGGTGCCCTAGCCTGAGGCTAGGTGAGCACTAGCCTTAGTCTAGCCTAGGGGTGACCTAGCCTAAGCCTATGGGTGCCCTAGCCTGAGCCTAGGGGTGCCCTAGCCTGAGCCTAGGGGTGCCCAAGCCTGAGCCTAGGGGTGCCCTAGCCTTAGGGTAGGGGAGGCATAGCCTTAGCCTAAGCCTAGGGGTATACTAGCCTAAGCCTAGGTGTGGCCTAGCCCAAGCCTAGGGGTGCCCTAGCCTGAGGCTAGGGGAACCCTAGCCTTAGCCTACGCCTATGGGTGCACTAGCCTGAGCCTAGGTGTGTCCTAGCCTGAGCCTACGGGTACCCTAGCCTGAGGCTAGGGGAGCACTAGCCTTAATCTAGCCATGGGGTGCCCTAGCCTAAGCCTAGGGGTGCCCTAGCCTGAGCCTAGGGGTGCCCTAACCTGAGCCTAGGGGTGCCCTAATCTTAGGGTAGGGGAGCCCTAGCCTTATCCTAAGCCTAGGGGAGCCCTAGCCTAAGACTAGGGGTGCCCTAGCCTAAGCCTAGGGTTGCCCTAGCCAAAGCCTAGGGGTGCCCTAGCCTGAGCCTAGGGGTGCCCTATCCTGAGCCCAGGGGTGCCCTAGCGTGAGGCTAGGGGAGCACTAGCCTTAGTCTAGCCTAGGGGTGCCCTAGCCTAAGCCTAGGGGTGCCCTAGCCTAAACCTAGGGGTGCCCTAACCTGAGCCTAGGGGTGCCCTAGCCTGAGCCTAGGGGTTCCATAGACCTAGTGTAGGGGATCCCTAGACTTAGCCTAAGCCTATGGGTTCCCTAGCCTAAGCTTAGGGGTGCCCTAGCCTGAGCCTAAGGGTGCCCTAGCCTGAGCCTAGGGGTGCCCTAGCCTGAGCCGACTGGTTCCCTAGCCTGAGGCTAGGGGAGCACTAGCCTTAGTCTAGCCTAGGGGTGCCCTAGCCTAAGCCTAGGGGTGCCCTAGCCTACACCTAGGGGTGCCCTAGCCTGAGCCTAGGGATGCCCTAGCCCTAGGTTAGGGGAGCCCTAGACTTAGCCTAAGCCTATGGGTTCCCTAGCCTAAGCCTAGGGGTGCCCTAGCCAAAGCCTAGGGGTGCCCTAGCCTAAGCCGAGGGGTGCCCCAGCCTTAGGCTAGGGGAGCCTTAGCCTTAGCCTAAGCCTAGGTGTGCTCTAGCCTTAGGCTAGGGGAACCCTAGCTTTAGCCTAAGCCTAGGGGTGCCCTAGCCTAAGCCTAGGGGTGCCCTAGCCTGAGGCTAGGGGAGCCCTAGCTTTAGCCTAAGCCTAGGCGTGCCCTAGCCAAAGCCTAGGGGTGCCCTAGCCTGAGCCTAGGGGTGCCCTAGCCTGAGACTAGGGGTGCCCAAGCATGAGGCTACGGGTGCCTTAGCCTGAGGCTAGGGGATCACTAGCCTTAGTCTAGCCTAGGGGTGCCCTAGCCTAAGCCAAGGGTGCCCTAGCCTGAGCCTAGGGGTGACCTAACCTGAGCCTAGGGGTGCCCTAGCCTGAGCCTAGAGGTGCCCCAGCCTTAGGGTAGGGGAGGCCTAACCTTAGCCGAAGCCTAGGGGTACCCTATCCTAAGCCTAGGGGTGCCCTAGCCTAAGCCTAGGGGTGCCCTATCCTGAGGCAAGGGGACCCTAGCCATAGCCTACGCCTAGGGGTGCACTAGCCTAAGCCTAGGGGTGCCATAGCCTGAGTCTAGGGGAGCCCTAGCCTTAGGCTAGGGGAATCGTAGCCTTAGCCTAAGCCTAGGGGTGCCCTAGTTTAAGCCTAGGGGGGCCCTATCCAAAACCTAGGGGTGCCCCATCCTAAGCCTAGGGGTGCACTAGCCTAAGCCTAGGGGTGCCATAGCCTAAGCTTACGGGTGCCTGAGCTTAAGCCTAGGGGTGCCCTAGCCTTAGGCTAGGGGTGCCCTCGCCTTAGGCTAGGGGTGCCCTCGCCTAAGCCTAGGGGTGCCCTATCCTTAGACTAGGGGAGCCCTAGCCTTAGCCTAAGCCTAGGGGGGCCCTAGCCTAAGCTTAGGGGTGCCCTAGCCTAAGCCTAGGGTTGCCCTCGCCAAGCCTAGGGGTGCTCTAGCCTTAGGCTTGGGGAGCCTTAACCTTAGCCTAAGACTAGGGGTGCCCTAGCCTAAGCCTAGTGGTGCCCTAGCTTAAGCTTAGGGGTGCCCTAGAATAAGCCTAGGGGGTGCCCTAGCTGAGGCTAGGGGAGCCATAGCCTTAGCCTAAACCTAGGGGTGCCCTAACCTGAGCCTAGGGGTGCCCTAGCCTGAGCCTACGGGTGCCCTAGCCTGAGGCTAGGGGAGCACTAGCCTTAGTCTAGCCAAGGGGTGCCCAAGCCTAAGCCTAGGAGTGCCCTAGCATAAGCCTAGGGGTTCCCTAGCCTGAGGCTAGGGAAGCCCTAGCCTTAGCCTAAACCTAGGGGTGCCCTAGCCTGAGCCTACGGGTGCCATAGCCTGAGGCTGGGGGAGCACTACCCTTAGTCTAGCCCAGGGGTGCCCTAGCCTAAGCCAAGCGGTGCCCTAGCCTGAGCCTAGGGGTGCCCTAGCCTGAGCCTAGGGATGCCCTAGCCTTAGGGTAGGGGAGCCCTAGCCTTAGCCTAACCATAGGGATGCCCTAGCCTAAGACTAGGGGTGCCCTAGCCTAAGCCTAGGGGTGCCCTAGCCTAAACCTAGGGGTGCCCTAGCCTAAGCCTAGGGGTGCCCTAGCGAAAGCCTAGGGTTGCCCTAGCCTGAGCCTAGGGGTGCCCTAGCCTAAGCCTAGGGGTGCCATAGCCTGAGCCGACGGGTGCCCTAGCCTGAGTCTAGGGGAGCACTAGCCTTAGTCTAGCCTAGGGGTGCCCTAGCCTAAGCCTAGGGGTGCCCTAGCCTAAACCTAGGGGTGCCCTAGCCTGAGCCTAGGGATGCCCTAGCCCTAGGTTATGGGAGCCCTAGACTTACCCTAAGCCTATGGGTTCCCTAGCCTAAGCTTAGGGGTGCCCTAGCCTGAGCGTACAGGTGCCCTAGCCTGAGGCTAGAGGAGCACAAGCCTTAGTCTAGCCAAGGGGTGCCCTAGCCTAAGCCTAGGGGTGCCCTAGCCTGAGCCTAGGGGTGCCCTAACCTGAGCCTAGGGGTGCCCTAGCCTTAGGGCAGGGGAGCCCTAGCCTTAGCCTAAGCCTAGGGGTGCCCTAGCCTAAGAGGGGTGCCCTAGCCTGAGGCTAGGGGAGCCCTAGCTTTAGCCTAAGCCTAGGGGTGCCCTTGCCAAAGCCTAGGGGTGCCCTAGCCTGAGCCTAGGGGTGCCCTAGCCTGAGCCAAGGGGTGCACAAGCCTGAGCCTACGGGTGCCTTAGCCTGAGGCTAGGGGAGCACTAGCCTTAGTCTAGCCTAGGGGTGCCCTAGCCTAAGTCTAGGGGTGCCCTAGCCAAAGCCTAGGGGTGCCCTAGCCTGAGACTAGGGGTGCCCTAGCCTGAGCCTAGGGGTGCCCTAGCCTGAGCCTAGGGGTGCCCTAGCCTGAGCCTAGGGGTTCCATAGACCTAGGGTAGGGGAGCCCTAGACTTAGCCTAAGCCTATGGGTTCCCTAGCCTAAGCCTTGGGGTGCCCTAGCCTGAGCCTAAGGGTGCCCTAGCCTGAGCCTAGGGGTTCCATAGACCTAGGGTATGGGAGCCCTAGACTTAGCCTAAGCCTATGGGTTCCCTAGACTAATCCAAGGGGTGCCCTAGCCTGAGCCTAAGGGAACCCTAGCCTGAGCCTAGGGGTGCCCTAGCTTGAGCCGACGGGTGCCCTAGCCTGAGGCTAGGGGAGCACTAGCCTTAGTCTAGCCTAGGGGTGCCCTAGCCTAAGCCTAGGGGTGCCCTAGCCTAAACCTAGGGGTGCCCTAGCCTGAGCCTAGGGATGCCCTAGCCCTAGGTTAGGGGAGCCCTAGACTTAGCCTAAGCCTATGGGTTCCCTAGCCTAATCCTAGGGGTGCCCTCGCCAAAGCCTAGGTGTGCCCTAGCCTAAGCCGAGGGGTGCCCTAGCCTTAGGCTAGGGGAGCCCTAGCCTTAGCCTAAGCCTAGGGGTACCCTAGCCACAGCCCAGGGGTGCCTTAGCCTAAGCCTAGGAGTGCTCTAGCCTTAGGCTAGGGGAACCCTAGCCTTAGCCTAAGCCTAGGGGTGCCCTAGCCTAAGCCTAGGGGTGCCCTAGCCTGAGGCTAGGGGAGCCCTAGCTTTAGCCTAAGCCTAGGGGTGCCCTTGCCAAAGCCTAGGGGTGCCCTAGCCTGAGTCTAGGGGTGCCCTAGCCTGAGCCTAGGGGTGCCCAAGCCTGAGCCTACGGGTGCCTTAGCCTGAGGCTAGGGGAGCACTAGCCTTAGTCTAGCCTAGGGGTGCCCTAGCCTAAGCCTAGGGGTGCCCTAGCCTAAGCCTAGGGGTGCCCTAGCCTGAGGCTAGGGGAGCCCTAGCTTTAGCCTAAGCCTAGGGGTGCCCTTGCCAAAGCCTAGGGGTGCCCTAGCCTGAGTCTAGGGGTGCCCTAGCCTGAGCCTAGGGGTGCCCAAGCCTGAGCCTACGGGTGCCTTAGCCTGAGGCTAGGGGAGCACTAGCCTTAGTCTAGCCTAGGGGTGCCCTAGCCTAAGCCTAGGGTTGCCCTAGCCTGAGCCTAGGGGTGACCTAACCTGAGCCTAGGGGTGCCCTAGCCTGAGCCTAGCGGTGCCCCAGCCTTAGGGTAGGGGAGGCCTAACCTTAGCCTAAGCCTAGGGGTACCCTAGCCTAAACCTAGGGGTGCCCTAGTTTAAGCCTAGGGGTGCCCTAGCCTAAGCCTAGGGGTGCCCTAGCCTAAGCCTAGGGGTGCACTAGCCTAAGCCTAGGGGTGCCATAGCCTAAGCTTACGGGTGCCTTAGCCTAAGCCTAGGGGTGCCCTAGCTTAGTCTAGGGGAGCCCTAGCATTAGCCTAAGCCTAGGTGTGCTCTAGCCTAAGCCTAGGGGTGCCCTAGCCTAAGCCTAGGGGTGCCCTATCCTTAGTCTAGGGGAGCCCTAGCCTTAGCATAAGCCTATGGGTGCCCTAGTATAAGCCTAGGGGTGCCTAGGCTAAGCCTAGGGGTGCCCTAGCCTAAGCCTAGGGGTGCTCTCGCCTAAGCCTAGGGGTGCTCTAGCCTTAGGCTAGGGGAGCCTTAACCTTAGTCTAAGACTAGGGGTGCCCTAGACTAAGCCTAGTGGTGCCCTAGCCTAAGCCTAGGGGTGCCCTAGCATAAGACTTGGGTTGCCCTAGCCTGAGGCTAGGAGAGCCCTAGCCTTAGCCTAAACCTACGGGTGCCCTAGCCTGAGCCTACGGGTGCCCTAGCCTGAGGCTAGGGGAGCATTAGCCTTAGTCTAGCCAAGGGGTGCCCTAGCCAAGCCTAGGGGTGCCCTAGCCTAAGAATAGGGGTGCCCTAGCCTAAGCCTAGGGGTGCCCTAGCCTAAGCCAAGGGGTGCCCTAGCCTAAGCCTAGGGGTGCCGTAGCCTAAGAATAGGGGTGCCCTAGCCTAAGCCTAGGGGTGCCCTAGCCTAAGCCTACGGGTGCCCTAGCCTGAGCCTAAGGGTGCCCTAGCCTGAGCCTAGGGGTGCCCTAGCCTAAACCTAGGAGTGCCCTAGCCTGAGCCTAGGGCTGCCCAAGGCTGAGTCTAGGGGTTCCATAGACCTAGGGTAGGGGAGCCCTAGACTTAGCCTAAGCCTTTGGGTTCCCTAGACTAATCCTAGGGGTGCCCTAGCCTGAACCTAAGGGTGCCCTAGCCTGAGGCTAGGGGAGCACTTGCCTTAGTCTAGCCTAGGGGTGCCCTAGCCTAAGCCTAGGGGTGCCCTAGCCTGAGCCTAGGGGTGACCTAACCTGAGCCTAGGGGTGCCCTAGCCTGAGCCTAGCGGTGCCCCAGCCTTAGGGTAGGGGAGGCCTAACCTTAGCCTAAGCCTAGGGGTACCCTAGCCTAAACCTAGGGGTGCCCTAGTTGAAGCCTAGGGGTGCCCTAGCCTAAGCCTAGGGGTGCCCTAGCCTAAGCCTAGGGGTGCACTAGCCTAAGCCTAGGGGTGCCATAGCCTAAGCTTACGGGTGCCTTAGCCTAAGCCTAGGGGTGCCCTAGCTTAGTCTAGGGGAGCCCTAGCATTAGCCTAAGCCTAGGTGTGCTCTAGCCTAAGCCTAGGGGTGCCCTAGCCTAAGCCTAGGGGTGCCCTATCCTTAGACTAGGGGAGCCCTAGCCTTAGCATAAGCCTATGGGTGCCCTAGTATAAGCCTAGGGGTGCCTAGGCTAAGCCTAGGGGTGCCCTAGCCTAAGCCTAGGGGTGCTCTCGCCTAAGCCTAGGGGTGCTCTAGCCTTAGGCTAGGGGAGCCTTAACCTTAGTCTAAGACTAGGGGTGCCCTAGACTAAGCCTAGTGGTGCCCTAGCCTAAGCCTAGGGGTGCCCTAGCATAAGACTTGGGGTGCCCTAGCCTGAGGCTAGGGGAGCCCTAGCCTTAGCCTAAACCTAGGGGTGCCCTAGCCTGAGCCTACGGGTGCCCTAGCCTGAGGCTAGGGGAGCATTAGCCTTAGTCTAGCCAAGGGGTGCCCTAGCCAAGCCTAGGGGTGCCCTAGCCTAAGAATAGGGGTGCCCTAGCCTAAGCCTAGGGGTGCCCTAGCCTAAGCCAAGGGGTGCCCTAGCCTAAGCCTAGGGGTGCCCTAGCCTAAGAATAGGGGTGCCCTAGCCTATGCCTAGGGGTGCCCTAGCCTAAGCCTAGGGGTGCCCTAGCCTGAGCCTAAGGGTGCCCTAGCCTGAGCCTAGGGGTGCCCTAGCCTAAACCTAGGGGTGCCCTAGCCTGAGGCTAGGGCTGCCCAAGCCTGAGTCTAGGGGTTCCATAGACCTAGGGTAGGGGAGCCCTAGACTTAGCCTAAGCCTATGGGTTCCCTAGACTAATCCTAGGGGTGCCCTAGCCTGAGCCTAAGGGTGCCCTAGCCTGAGCCTAGGGGTGCCATAGCTTGAGCCGACGGGTGCCCTAGCCTGAGGCTAGGGGAGCACTAGCCTTAGTCTAGCCTAGGGCTGCCCTAGCCTAAGCCTAGGGGTGCCCTAGCCTAAACCTAGGGGTGCCCTAGCCTGAGCTTAGGGATGCCCTAGCCCTAGGGTAGGGGAGCCCTAGACTTAGCCTAAGCCTATGGGTTCCCTAGCCTAAGCCTAGGGGTGCCCTAGCCAAAGCCTAGGTGTGCCCTAGCCTAAGCCGAGGGGTGCCCTAGCCTTAGGCTAGGGGAGCCCTAGCCTTAGCCTAAGCCTAGGGGTACCCTAGCCTCAGCCCAGGGGTGCCTTAGCCTAAGCCTAGGAGTGCTCTAGCCTTAGGCTAGGGGAACCCTAGCCTTAGCCTAAGCCTAGGGGTGCCCTAGCCTAAGCCTAGGGGTGCCCTAGCCTGAGGCTAGGGGAGCCCTAGCTTTAGCCTAAGCCTAGGGGTGCATTAGCCAAAGCCTAGAGGTGCCCTAGCCTGAGCCTAGGGGTGCCCTAGCCTGAGCCTAAGGGTGCCCAAGCCTGAGCCTACGGGTGCCTTAGCCTGAGGCTAGGGGAGCACTAGCCTTAGTCTAGCCTAGGGGTGCCCTAGCCTAAGCCTAGGGTGGCCCTAGCCTGAGCCTAGGGGTGACCTAACCAGAGCCTAGGGGTGCCCTAGCCTGAGCCTAGCGGTGCCCCAGCCTTAGGGTAGGGAAGGCCTAACCTTAGCCTAACCCTAGGGGTACCCTAGCCTAAGCCTAGGGGTGCCCTAGTTTAAGCCTAGGGGTGCCCTAGCCTAAGCCTAGGGTTGCCCTATCCTAAGCCTAGGGGTGCACTAGCCTAAGCCTAGGGGTGCCATAGCCTAAGCTTACGGGTGCCTTAGCCTAAGCCTAGGGGTGCCCTAGCCTTAGTCTAGGGGAGCCCTAGCATTAGCCTAAGCCTAGGTGTGCTCTAGCCTAAGCCTAGGGGTGCCCTAGCCTAAGCCTAGGGGTGCCCTCGCCTAAGCCTCGGGCTACCCTAGCCTAAGCCTAGGGGTGCCCTATCCTTAGACTAGGGGAGCCCTAGCCTTAGCATAAGCCTATGGGTGCCCTAGTATAAGCCTATGGGTGCCTAGGCTAAGCCTAGGGGTGCCCTAGCCTAAGCCTAGAGGTGCTCTCGCCTAAGCCTAGGGGTGCTCTAGCCTTAGGCTAGGGGAGCCTTAACCTTAGTCTAAGACTAGGGGTGCCCTAGACTAAGCCTAGTGGTGCCCTAGCCTAAGCCTAGTGGTGCCCTAGCATAAGCCTTGGGGTGCCCTAGCCTGAGGCTAGGGGAGCCCTAGCCTTAGCCTAAACCTAGGGGTGCCCTAGCCTGAGCCTACGGGTGCCCTAGCCTGAGGCTAGGGGAGCATTAGCCTTAGTCTAGCCAAGGGGTGCCCTAGCCTAAGCCTAGGGGTGCCCTAGCCTAAGAATAGGGGTGCCCTAGCCTAAGCCTAAGGGTGCCCTAGCCTAAGCCAAGGGGTGCCCTAGCCTAAGCCTAGGGGTGCCCTAGCCTAAGAATAGGGGTGCCCTAGCCTAAACCTAGGGGTGCCCTAGCCTGAGCCTAGGGCTGCCATAGCCTGAGCCTAGCGGTTCCATAGACCTAGAGTATGGGAGCCCTAGACTTAGCCTAAGCCTATGGGTTCCCTAGACTAATCCTAGGGGTGCCCTAGCCTGAGCCTAAGGGTGCCCTAGCCTGAGCCTAGGGGTGCCCTAGCTTGAGCCGACGGGTGCCCTAGCCTGAGGCTAGGGGAGCACTAGCCTTAGTCTAGCCTAGGGGTGCCCTAGCCTAAGCCTAGGGGTGCCCTAGCCTAAACCTAGGGGTGCCCTAGCCTGAGCCTAGGGATGCCCTAGCCCTAGGTTAGGGGAGCCCTAGACTTAGCCTAAGCCTATGGGTTCCCTAGCCTAAGCCTAGGGGTGCCCTAGCCAAAGCCTAGGTGTGCCCTAGCCTAAGCCGAGGGGTGCCCTAGCCTTAGGCTAGGGGAGCCCTAGCCTTAGCCTAAGCCTAGGGGTACCCTACCTCAGCCCAGGGGTGCCTTAGCCTAAGCCTAGGAGTGCTCTAGCCTTAGGCTAGGGGAACCCTAGCCTTAGCCTAAGCCTAGGGGTGCCCTAGCCTAATCCTAGGGGTGCCCTAACCTGAGGCTAGGGGAGCCCTAGCTTTAGCCTAAGCCTAGGGGTGCCCTAGCCAAAGCCTAGGGGTGCCCTAGCCTGAGCCTAGGGGTGCCCTAGCCTGAGCCTAGGGGTGCCCAAGCCTGAGCCTACGGGTGCCTTAGCCTGAGGCTAGGGGAGCACTAGCCTTAGTCTAGCCTAGAGGTGCCCTAGCCTAAGCCTAGGGGTGCCCTAGCCTGAGCCTAGGGGTGACCTAACCTGAGCCTAGGGGTGCCCTAGCCTAAGCCTAGGGGTGCCCCAGTTTTAGGGTAGGGGAGGCCTAACCTTAGCATAAGCCTACGGGTACCCTACCTAAGCCTAGGGGTGCCCTAGTTTAAGCCTAGGGGTGCCCTAGCCTGAGCCTAGGGGTGCCCTAGCCTAAGCCTAGGGGTGCACTAGCCTAAGCCTAGGGGTGCCATAGCGTAAGCTTACGGGTGCCTTAGCCTAAGCCTAGGGTTGCCCTAGCCTTAGTCTAGGGGAGCCCTAGCATTAGCCTAAGCTTAGGTGTGCTCTAGCCTAAGCCCAGGGGTGCCCTAGCCTAAGCCTAGGGGTGCCCTCGCATAAGCCTCGGGCTACCCTAGCCTAAGCCTAGGGGTGCCCTATCCTTAGACTAGGGGAGCACTAGCCTTAGCATAAGCCTATGGGTGCCCTAGTATAAGCCTATGGGTGCCTAGGCTAAGCCTAGGGGTGCCCTAGCCTAAGCCTAGAGGTGCTCTCGCCTAAGCCTAGGGGTGCTCTAGCCTTAGGCTAGGGGAGCCTTAACCTTAGTCTAAGACTAGGGGTGCCCTAGACTAAGCCTAGTGTTGCCCTAGCCTAAGCCTAGGGGTGCCCTAGCATAAGCCTTGGAGTGCCCTAGCCTGAGGCTAGGGGAGCCCTAGCCTTAGCCTAAACCTAGGGGTGCCCTAGCCTGAGCCTACGGGTGCCCTAGCCTGAGGCTAGGTGAGCATTAGCCTTAGTCTAGCCAAGGGGTGCCCTAGCCTAAGCCTAGGGATGCCCTAGCCTAAGAATAGGGGTGCCCTATCCTAAGCCTAGGGGTGCCCTAGCCTAAGCCTAGGGGTGCCCTAGCATAAGCCTAGGGGTGCCCTAGCCTGAGGCTAGGGGAGCCCTAGCCTTAGCCTAAACCTAGGGGTGCCCTCACCTGAGCCTACGGGTGCCCTAGCCTGAGGCTGGGGGAGCAGTACCCTTAGTCTAGCCAAGGGGTGCCCTAGCCTAAGCCTAGCGGTGCCCTAGCCTGAGCCTAGGGGTGCCCTAGCCTGAGCCTAGGGTTGCCCTAGCCTTAGGGTAGGGGAGCCCTAGCCTTAGCCTAAGCCTAGGGGTGCCCTAGCCTAAGACTAGGGGTGCCCTAGCCTAAGCCTAGGGGTGCCCTAGCCAAAGACTAGGGGTGCCCTAGCCTGAGCCTAGGGGTGCCCTAGCCTGAGCCTACGGGTGCCCTAGCCTGAGGCTGGGGGAGCACTAGCCTTAGTCTAGCCTAGGGATGCCCTAGCCTAAGCCTAGCGGTGCCCTAGCCTGAGCCTAGGGGTGCCCTAGCCTGAGCCTAGGGGTGCCCTAGCCTTATGTAGGGGAGCCCTAGCCTTAGCCTAAGCCTAGGGGTGCCCTAGCCTAAGACTAGGGGTGCCCTATCCTAAGCCTAGGGGTGCCCTAGCCTAAATCTAGGGGTGCCCTAGCCTGAGCCTAGGGGTGCCCTAGCCTGAGCCTAGGGGTTCCATAGACCTAGGGTAGGGGAGCCCTAGACTTAGCCTAAGCCTATGGGTTCCCTAGCCTAAGCCTAGGGGTGCCCTAGCCAAAGCCTAGGGGTGCCCTAGCCTGAGCCTTGGGGTGCCCTAGTCTGAGCCAACGGGTGCCCTAGCCTGAGGCTAGGGGAGCACTAGCCTTAGTCTAGCCTAGGGGTGCCCTAGCCTAAGCCTAGCGGTGCCCTAGCCTGAGCCTAGGGGTGCCCTAGCCTGAGCCTAGGGGTGCCCTAGCCTTAGGGTAGGGGTGCCCTAGCCTAAGCCTAGGGGTGCCCTAACCAAAGTCAAAGGGTGCCCTAGCCTGAGCCTAGGGGTGCCCTAGCCTGAGACTAGGGGTGCCCGAACCTGAGGCTAGGGGAGCACTAGCCTTAGTCTAGCCTAGGGGTGCCCTAACCTAAGCCTAGGGGTGCCCTAGCCTAAACCTAGGGGTGCCCTAGCCTGAGCCTAGGGGTTCCATAGTCCTAGGGTAGGGGAGCCCTAGACTTAGCCTAAGCCTATGGGTTCCCTAGTCTAAGCCTAGGGGTGCCCTAGCCAAAGCCTAGGGGTGCCTTAGCCTGAGCCTAGGGGTGCCCTAGCCTGAGCCTATGGGTGCCCTAGCCTGAGCCGACGGTTCCCCTAGCCTGAGGCTAGGGGAGCACTAACCTAAGTCTAGCCTAGGGGTGCCCTAGCGTAAGCCTAGGGGTGCCCTAGCCTAAACCTAGGGGTGCCCTAGCCTGAGCCTAGGGATGCCCTAGCCCTAGGTTAGGGGAGCCCTAGACTTAGCCTAAGCCTATGGGTTCCCTAGCCTAAGCCTAGGGGTGCCCTAGCCAAAACCTAGGGGTGCCCTAGCCTAAACCGGGGGGTGCCCTAGCCTTAGGCTAGGGGAGCCTTATCCTTAGCCTAAGCCTAGGGGTACCCTAGCCTCAGCCTAGGGGTGCCTTAGCTTAAGCCTAGGGGTGCTCTAGCCTTAGGCTAGGGGAGCCTTAACTTTAGCCTAAGACTAGGGGTGTCCTAACCTAAGCCTATTGGTGCCCTAGCTTAAGACTAGGGGTGCCCTAGCATAAGCCTAGGGGTGCCCTAGCCTTAGCCTAAGCCTAGGGGTTCCCTAGCCTAAGCCTAGGTGTGCCCTAGCCTGAGCCTAGGGGTGCCCTAGCCTAAGCCGGGGGGTGCCCTAGCCTTAGGCTAGGGGAGCCCTATCCTTAGCCTAAGCCTAGGGGTACCCTAGCCTCAGCCTAGGGGTGCCTTAGCCTAAGCCTAGGGGTGCTCTAGCCTTAGGCTAGGGGAGCCTTAACTTTAGCCTAAGACTAGGGGTGTCCTAGCCTAAGCCTAGTGGTGCCCTAGCTTAAGACTAGGGGTGCCCTAGCATAAGCCTAGTGGTGCCCTAGCCTTAGCCTAAGCCTAGGGGTGCCCTAGCCTGAGCCTAGGGGTGCCCTAGCCTGAGCCTAGAGGTGCCCCAGCCTTAGGGTAGGGGAGGCCTAGCCTTAGCCTAAGCCTAGGGGTACCCTAGCCTAAGCCTAGGGGTGCCCTAGTTTAAGCCTAGGGGTGCCCTAGCCTAAGACTAGGGGTGCCCTAGCCTAAGCCTAGGGGTGCACTAGCCTAAGCCTAGGGGTGCCATAGCCTAAGCTTACGGGGGCCTTAGCCTAAGCCTAGGGGTGCCCTCGCCTAAGCCTCGGGCTACCCTAGCCTAAGCCTAGGGGTGCCCTAGCCTAAGACTAGGGGTGCCCTAGCCTAAGACTAGGGTTGCCCTAGCCCGAGCCTAGGGATGACCTAGCCCTAGGTTAGGGGAGCCCTAGACTTAGCCTAAGCATATGGGTTCCCTAGCCTAAGCCTAGGGGTGCCCTAGCCAAAGCCTAGGGGTGACCTAGCGTAAGCCGAGGGGTGCCATAGGCTTAGGCTAGGGGAGCCCTAGCCTTAGCCTAAGCCTAGGGGTACCCTAGCCTCAGCCTAGGGGTGCCTTAGCCTAAGCCTAGGGGTGCTCTAGCCTAAGCCTAGGGGTGCCCTAGCCTGAGGCTAGGGGAGCCCTAGCTTTAGCCTAAGCCTAGGGGTGCCCTAGCCAAAGCCTAGGTGTGCCCTAGCCTGAGCCTAGGGGTGCCCTAGCCTGAGCCTAGGAGTGCCCAAGCCTGAGCCTACGGGTGCCTTAGCCTGAGGCTAGGGGAGTACTAGCGTTAGTCTAGCCTAGGGGTGCCCTAACCTAAGCCTAGGGGTGCCCTAGCCTGAGCCTAGGGGTGACCTAACCTGAGCCTAGGGGTGCCCTAGCCTGAGCCTAGAGGTGCCCCAGCCTTAGGGTAGGGGAGGCCTAACCTTAGCCTAACCCTAGGGGTACCCTAGCCTAACCTAGGGGTGCCCTAGCCTAAGCCTAGCGGTGCCCTAGCCTGAGACAAGGGGACCCTAGCCATAGCCTACGCCTAGGGGTGCACTAGCCTAAGCCTAGGGGTGCCATAGCCTGAGTCTAGGGGAGCCCTAGCCTTAGGCTAGGGGAACCGTAGCCTTAGCCTAAGCCTAGGGGTGCCCTAGTTTAAGCCTAGGGGTGCCCTAGCCAAAGCCTAGGGGTGCCCTATCCTAAGCCTAGGGGTGCACTAGCCTAAGCCTAGGGGTGCCATAGCCTAAGCTTACGGGTGCCTTAGCCTAAGCCTAGGGGTGCCCTAGCCTTAGTCTTGGGGAGCCCTAGCATTTGCCTAAGCCTAGGTGTGCCCTAGCCTAAGCCTAGGGGTGCCCTAGCCTAAGCCTAGGGGTGCCCTCGCCTAAGCCTAGGGGTGCCCTATCCTTAGACTAGGGGAGCCCTGCCTTAGCCTAAGCCTAGGGGTGCCCTAGCCTAAGCTTAGGGGTGCCCTAGCCTAAGCCTAGGGGTGCCCTCGCCTAAGCCTAGGGGTGCTCTAGCCTTAGGCTTGGGGAGCCTTAACCTTAGCCTAAGACTAGGGGTGCCCTAGCCTAAGCCTAGTGGTGCCCTAGATTAAGCTTAGGGGTGCCCTAGAATAAGCCTAGGGGTGCCCTAGCTGAGGCTAGGGGAGCCATAGCCTTAGCCTAAACCTAGGGGTGCCCTAGCCTGAGCCTAGGGGTGCCCTAGCCTGAGCCTACGGGTGCCCTAGCCTGAGGCTAGGGGAGCACTAGCCTTAGTCTAGCCAAGGGGTGCCCTAGCCTAAGCCTAGGGGGGCCTTAGCCTGAGACTAGGGGTACCCTAGCCTGAGCCTAGGGGTGCCCTAGCCTTAGGGTAGGGGAGCCCTAGCCTTAGCCTAAGCCTAGGGGTGCCCTAGCCTAAGACTAGGGGTGCCCTAGCCTAAGCCTAGGGGTGCCCTAGCCAAAGCCTAGGGGTGCCCTAGCCTGAGCCTAGGGGTGCCCTAGCCTGAGGCTAGGACCGCACTAGCCTTAGTCTAGCATAGCAGTGCCCTAGCCTAAGCCTAGGGGTGCCCTACCCTAAACCTATGGGTGCCCTAGCCTGAGGCTAGGGGTGCACTAGCCTGAGCCTAGGGGTTCCCTATACCTAGGGTAGGGGAGCCCTAGACTTAGCCTAAGCTTATGGGTTCCCTAGCCTAAGCCTAGTGGTGCCCTAGCCAAAGCCTAGGGGTGCCCTAGCCTTAGCCTAGGGTTGCCCTAGCCTGAGCCTAGGGGTGCACTAGCCTGAGCCTACGGGTGTACTAACCTGAGGCTAGGGGAGCACTAGCCTTAGTCTAGCCTAGCGGTGCACTAGCCTAAGCCTAGGGTTGCCCTAGCCTAAACTTAGGGGTGCCCTAGCCTGAGCCTAGGGGTGCCCTAGCCTGAGCCTAGGGGTTCCATAGACCTAGGGTAGGGGAGCCCTAGACTTAGCCTAAGCCTATGGGTTCCCTAGCCTAAGCCTAGGGGTGCCCTAGCCTAAACCTAAGGGGTGCCCTAGCCTGAGCCTAGGGATGCCCTAGCCCTAGGTTAGGGGAGCCCTAGACTTAGCCTAAGCCTATGGGTTCCCTAGCCTAAGCCTAGGGGTGCCCTAACCAAAGCCTAGGGGTGCCCTAGCCTAAGCCTGGGGGTGCCCTAGCTTAGGCTAGGGGAGCCCTATCCTTAGCCTAAGCCTAGGGGTACCCTAGCCTCAGCCTAGGGGTGCCTTAGCCTAAGCTTAGGGGTGCTATAGCCTTAGGCTAGGGGAGCCTTAACTTTAGCCTAAGACTAGGAGTGTCCTAGCCTAAGCCTAGTGGTGGCCTAGCTTAAGACTAGGGGTGCCCTAGCATAAGCCTAGGGGTGCCCTAGCCTTAGCCTAAGCCTAGGGATGCCCTAGCCTGAGCCTAGGGGTGCCCTAGCCTGAGCCTAGAGGTGTCCCAGCCTTAGGGTAGGGGAGGCCTAGCCTTAGCCTAAGCCTAGGGGTACCCTAGCCTAAGCCTAGGGGTGCCCTAGTTTAAGCCTAGGGGTGCCCTAGCCTAAGCCTAGGTGTGCCCTAGCCTAAGCCTAGGGGTGCACTAGCCTAAGCCTAGGGGTGCCATAGCCTAAGCTTACGGGTGCCTTAGCCTAAGCCTAGGGGTGCCCTCGCCTAAGCCTCGGGTTACCCTAGCCTAAGCCTAGGGGTGCCCTATCCTTAGACTAGGGGAGCCCTATCCTTAGCCTAAGCCTAGGTGTGCCCTAGTATAAGCCTAGGGGTGCCTAGGCTAAGCCTAGGGGTGCCCTAGCCGAAGCCTAGGGGTGCCCTAGCCTAAGACTAGGGTTGCCCTAGCCCGAGCCTAGGGATGCCCTAGCCCTAGGTTAGGGGAGCCCTAGACTTAGCCTAAGCCTATGGGTTCCCTAGCCTAAGCCTAGGGGTGCCCTAGCCAAAGCCTAGGGGTGCCCTAGCCTAAGCCGAGGGGTGCCCTAGCCTTAGGCTAGGGGAGCCCTAGCCTTAGCCTAAGCCTAGGGGTACCCTAGCCTCAGCCTAGGGGTGCCTTAGCCTAAGCCTAGGGGTGCCCTAGCCTAAGCCTAGGGGTGCCCTAGCCAAAGCCTAGGGGTGCCCTAGCCTGAGCCTAGGGGTGCCCTAGCCTGAGCCTAGGGGTGCCCATCCTGAGCCTACGGGTGCCTTAGCCTGAGGCTAGGGGAGCACTAGCCTTAGTCTAGCCTAGGGGTGCCCTAGCCTAAGCCTAGGGGTGCCCTAGCCTGAGCCTAGGGGTGACCTAACCTGAGCCTAGGGGTGCCCTAGCCTGAGCCTAGAGGTGCCCCAGCCTTAGGGTAGGGGAGGCCTAACCTTAGCCTAAGGCTAGGGGTACCCTAGCCTAACCTAGGAGTGCCCTAGCCTAAGCCTAGGGGTGCCCTAGCCTGAGGCAAGGGGACCCTAGCAATAGCCTACGCCTAGGGGTGCACTAGCCTAAGCCTAGGGGTGCCATAGCCTGAGTCTAGGGGAGCCCTAGCCTTAGGCTAGGGGAACCGTAGCCTTAGCCTAAGCCTAGGGGTGCCCTAGTTTAAGCCTAGGGGTGCCCTAGCCAAAGCCTAGGGGTGCCCTATCCTAAGCCTAGGGGTGCACTAGCCTAAGCCTAGGGGTGCCATAGCCTAAGCTTACGGGTGGCTTAGCCTAAGCCTAGGGGTTCCCTAGCCTTAGTCTTGGGGAGCCCTAGCATTTGCCTAAGCCTAGGTGTGCCCTAGCCTAAGCCTAGGGGTGCCCTAGCCTAAGCCTAGGGGTGCCCTCGCCTAAGCCTAGGGGTGCCCTATCCTTAGACTAGGGGAGCCCTAGCCTTAGCCTAAGCCTAGGGGTGCCCTAGCCTAAGCTTAGGGGTGCCCTAGCCTAAGCCTAGGGGTGCCCTCGCCTAAGCTTAGGGGTGCTCTAGCCTTAGGCTTGGGGAGCCTTAACCTTAGCCTAAGACTAGGGGTGCCCTAGCCTAAGCCTAGTGGTGCCCTAGATTAAGCTTAGGGGTGCCCTAGAATAAGCCTAGGGGTGCCCTAGCTGAGGCTAGGGGAGCACTAGCCTTAGTCTAGCCAAGGGGTGCCCTAGCCTAAGCCTAGGGGTGCCTTAGCCTGAGACTAGTGGTACCCTTGCCTGAGCCTAGGGGTGCCCTAGCCTTAGGGTAGGGGAGCCCTAGCCTTAGCCTAAGCCTAGGGGTGCCGTAGCCTAAGACTAGGGCTGCCCTAGCCTAAGCCTAGGGGTGCCCTAGCCAAAGCCTAGGTGTGCCCTAGCCTGAGCCTAGGGGTGCCCTAACCTGAGGCTAGGAGAGCACTAGCCTTAGTCTAGCCTAGCAGTGCCCTAGCCTAAGCCTAGGGGTGCCCTAGCCTAAACCTAGGGGTGCCCTAGCCTGAGGCTAGGGGTGCACTAGCCTGAGCCTAGGGGTTCTCTAGACCTAGGGTAGGGGAGCCCTAGACTTAGCCTAAGCCTATGGGTTCCCTAGTCTAAGCCTAGTGGTGCCCTAGCCAAAGCCTAGGGGTGCCCTAGCCTGAGCCTAGGGTTGCCCTAGCCTGAGCCTAGGGTTGCACTAGCCTGAGCCTACGGGTGTACTAACCTGAGGCTAGGGGAGCACTAGCCTTAGTCTAGCCTAGCGGTGCACTAGCCTAAGCCTAGGGTTGCCCTAGCCTAAACCTAGGGGTGCCCTAGCCTGAGCCTAGGGTTGCCCTAGCCTGAGCCTAGGGGTGCTCTAGCCTGAGCCTACGGGTGCCCTAGCCTGAGGCTAGGGGAGCACTAGCCTTAGTCTAGCCTAGGGGTGACCTAGCCTAAGCCTAGGGGTGACTTAGCCTGAGGCTAGGGGAGCTCTAGCGTTAGCCTAAGCCTTGGGGTGCCCTAGCCAAATCCTAGGGGTGCCATAGCCTGAGCCTAGGGGTGCCCTAGCCTGAGCCTAGGGGTGCCCAAGCCTGAGCCTATGGGTGCCCTATCCTGAGGCTAGGGGAGAACTAGCCTTAGTCTAGAGTAGGTGTGCCCTAGCCTAAGCCAAGGGGTGCCCTAGGCTAAACCTATGGGTGCCCTAGCCTGAGCCTATGGGTGCCCTTGCTTGAGCCTAGGGGTGCCCTATCCCTAGGGTAATGGAGCCATAGCCTTAGCCTAAGCCTAGGGGTGCCCTAGCCTAAGCCTAGGTGTGCCCTAGCCTTAGGCCAGGGGAGCCCTAGCCTTAGCCGTAGCCTAGGGGTACCCTAGCCTAAGCCTAGGGGTGCCCTAGCCTAAGCCTAGGGGTGCTCTAGCCTTAGGCTAGGGGAACCCTAGCCTTAGCCTAAGCCTAGGGGTGCCCTAGCCTAAGCCTAAGGTTGCCCTAGCCTGAGGCTAGGGGAGCCCTATCTTTAGCTTAAGCCTAGGGGTGCCCTAGCCTAAACCTAGGGGTGCCCTAGCCTGAGCCTAGGGTTGCCCTAGCATGAGCCTAGGCGTGCCCTAGCCCTAGGGTAGGGGAGCCCTATACTTAACTAAGCCTATGGGTTCCCTAGCCTAAGCCTAGGGGTGCCCTAGCCTTAGGCTAGGGGAGCCGTAGCCTTAGCCTAAGCTTAGTGGTACCCTAGCTTAAGCCTAGGGGTGCCCTAGCCTAAGCCTAGGGGTGCTCTAGCCTTAGGCTAGGGGAGCCCTAGCCTTAGCCTAAGCCTATGGGTGCCCTAGCCTAAGCCTAGTGGTGCCCTAGCCTAAGCCTAGGGGTGCCCTAGCCTTAGGCTAGGGGAGCCCTAGCCTTAGCCTAAGCGTAGGGGTGCCCTAGCCTAAGCCTAGGGGTGCTCTACCCTTAGGCTAGGGAAGTCCTAGCCTTAGCCTAAGCCTAGGGGTGCCATAGCCTAAGCCTAGGGGTGCCCTAGCCTAAGCCTAGGGGTGCACTAGCCTTAGGCTAAGCCTAGGGGTGCCCTAGCCTGAGCCTAGGGGTGCCCTAACCTGAGACTACGGGTGCCCTAGCCTGAGGCTAGGGGAGCACTAGCCTTAGTCTAGCCTAGGGGTGACCTAGCCTAAGCCTAGGGGTGCCCTAGCCTGAGCCTAGGGGTGCCCTAACTTGAGTCTAGGGGTGCCCTAGCCTGAGTCTAGGGGAGCCCTAGCCTTAGGCTAGGGGAGCCATAGCCTTAGCCTAAGCCTAGGGGTGCCCTAGATTAAGCTTAGGGGTGCCCTAGCCTAAGCCTAGGGGTGCCGGGTGCCCTAGCCTTAGTCTAGGGGAGCCTTAGAATTAGCCTAAGCCTAGGTGTGCCCTAGCCTAAGCCTAGAGGTGCCCTAGCCTAAGTCTAGGGGTGCCCTCACCTAAGCCTCGGGGTACCCTAGCCTAAGCCTAGGGGTGCCCTAGCCTGAGGCTAGGGGAGCACTAGCATAGTCTAGCCTAGGGGTGCCCTAGCCTAAGTCTAGGGGAGCCCTAGCCTAAGCCTAGGGGTGCCCTAGCCTAAGCCTAGGGGTGCTCTAGCCTTAGGCTAGGGAAGACTTAACCTTAGCCTATGACTAGGGGTGCCCTAGCCTAAGCCTAGGGGTGCCCTAGCCTAAGCCTAGGGGTGCCATAGCCTGAGTCTAGGGTTGCCCTAGCCTGAAGCTAGGGGAGACGTAGCCTTAGCCTAAGCCTAGGGATGCCCTAGCCTAAGCCTAGGTGTGCCCTAGCCTAAGCCTAGGGTTGCCCTAGTCTTAGGCTAGGGGAACCCTAGCCTTAGCCTAAGCCTAGGTGTGCCCTAGCCTAAGCCTAGGGGTGCCCTAGCCTAAGTCTAGGTGTGCCTTAACCTAAGCCTAGGGCTCCCCTAGCCTTAGCCTAAGCCTAGGCGTGCCCTAGCCTAAGCCTAGGGGTGCCCTAGCCTAAGCCTAGGTGTGCCTTAGCCTAAGCCTAGGGTTCCTCTAGCCCTAGCTTAAGCCTAGGCGTGCCCTAGCCTAAGCCTAGGGGTGCCTAGCCTAAGCCTAGGGGTGCCCTAGCCCAAGCCTAGGGATGCCCTAGCGTTAGGCTAGAGGAGCGTTAGCCTTAGCCTAAGCCTAGGGGTGCCCTAGCCTAAGCCTAGGGGTGCCCTAGCCTAAGCCTAGGGGTTCCTTAACCTAAGCCTAGGGGTCCCCTAGCCTTAGCCTAAGCCTAGGCGTGCCCTAGCCTAAGCCTAGGGGTGCCTAGCCTAAGCATGGGGGTGCCCTAACCTATGCCTAGGGGTTCCCTACCTAAGCCTAGGGGTGCCCTAGCCTTAGGCTAGGGAAGCCCTAGCCTTAGCCTAAGCCTAGGTGTGCCCTAGCCTAAGTTTGGGGTGTCCTAGCCTAAGCCAAGGGTGCCCAAGCCTAAGCCTAGGGGTGCCCTAGCCTAAGCCTAGGGTTGCCTTAGCCTAAGCCTAGGGGTCCCCTAGCCTTAGCCTAAGCCTAGAGGTGCCCTAGCCTAAGCCAAGTGGTATCCTAGCCTAAGCCTAGGGGTGCCTTAACCTAAGCCTAGGGTTCCCCTAGCCTTAGCCTAAGCCTAGGCGTGCCCTATCCTAAGCCTAGGGGTGCCCTAGCCTAAGCCTAGGGGTGCCTTAGACTAAGCCTAGGGTTCCCCTAGCCCTAGCTTAAGCCTTGGGGTGCCGTAGCCTTAGCCTAGGGATGCCATAGCCTAAGTCTAGAGGAGCCCTAGCTTTAGCCTAAGCCTAGGGGTGCCCTAGCCTAAACCTAGGGGTGCCCTAGCCTTAGCCTAGGGGTGCCGTAGCCTAAGCCTAGTGGTCCCCTAGCCTTAGACTAAGCTTAGGGGTGCCAGAGCCTAAGCCTAGGGTTGCCCTAGCCTAAGCCTAGGGGTGCCCTAGCCTTAGGCTAGGGAAACCCTAGCCTTAGCCTACGCCTAGGGGTGCCCTAGCCTATACTTAGAGGTGGCCTAGTCTAAGCCTAGGGGTGCCCTAGCCTAAGTCTAGGGGTGCCCTATCCTGAGGCTAGGGGAGCCGTAGAATTAGCCTAAGCCTAGGGGTGCCCTAGCCTAAGCCTAGGGGTTCCCTAGCCTGAGCCTACGCGTGCCCTAGCCTGAGGCTAGGGGAGCCCTAGCCTTAATCTAGCCTAGGATTGCCCTGCCCTAAGCCTACGGGTGGCCTATCCTGAAGCTAGGGGAGCCGTAGCCTTAGCCTAAGCCTAGGGGTGCCCTAGCCTAAGCCTAGGGGTTCCCTAGCCTAAGCTTAGGGGTGCCCTAACCTAAGCCTACGGGTGTCCTCGCCTTAGGCTAGGGGAGCCCTAACCTTAGCCTAAGCCTAGGGGTGCCCTTGCCTAAGCCTAGGGATGCCCCAGCCTGAGCCTAGGGGTGGCCTAGCCTTAGGCTAGCGGAGCCCTAGCCTTAGCCTAAGCCTAGGGGTGCCCTAGCCTAAGCCTAGTGGTGGCCTAGCCTAAGGCTTAAAGTGCCCTTGCCTAAGCCTACGGGTGCTCTACCTAAGCCTAGGGGTGCCCTAGCCTTAGGCTAGGTGAGCCCTAGCCTTAGCCTAAGCCTTGGGGTGCTCTAGCCTAAGCCTATGGCAGCCCTAGCCTAAGCTTAGGGGTACCCTAGCCTAAGCCTAGGGGTGCCCTAACCTATGACTAGGGGTGCCCTAGACTTAGGCTAGGGGAGCACTAGCCTCAGCCTTAGCCTAGGGGTGCCCTAGCCTAAGCCTCGGGGTGCCCTATCCTAAGCCTAGGGGTGCCTTAGCCTATGCCTAGGGGTACCCTAGCCTTACGCTAGGGGAGCCGTAGCCTTAGCCTAAGCCTAGGCGTGCCCTCGACTAAGCATAGGGGTGCCCTAGCCTTAACCTAGGGTTGCCATAGCCTAAGTCTAGGGGTGCCTAGCTTAAGCCTAGGGGTGACCTAACCTAAGCCTAATGGTGACCTAGGCTAAGCCTTGGGGTGGCCTAGCCTAAGGCTAGGGGAGCACTAGCCTTAGCCTAAGCCTAGGAGTGCCCTAGCCTAAGCCTAGGGGTGCCCTAGCCTAAGCCTAGGGGTACCCTACCCTAAGCCTAGGGGTGCCCTAGCCTAAGCCTAGGGGTGCCCTAGCCTTAGCCTAGGTGAGCCCAAGCCTTGGCCTAAGCCTAGGGGTGCCTTAGCCTAAGCCTAGGGTTGCCCTAGCCTAAGCCTAGGGGTGCCCTAGCCTAAGCCTAGGTGTGCCCTAGCCTAAGCCTAGGGGTGCCCTAGCCTAAGCCTAGGGGTGCCCAGGCCTTAGGCTAGGGGAGCCCTAGCCTTAGCCTAAGCCTATGGCTGCAATAGCCTAAGCCTAGGGGTGCCGAAGCCTAAGCCTAGGGGTGCCCTAGCCTATCACTAGGGGTGCCCTAGCCTTAGGCTAGGGGAGCACTAGCCTTAGCCTAAGCCTAGGTGTGCCCTAGCCTATGCCTAGGGGTGCCCTAGCCTTAGGCTAGGGGATCCGTAACCTTAGCCTAAGCCTAGGGGTGCCCTAGTCTAAGCCTAGGGGTGCCCTAGCCTAAGCCTAGGGGTGCCCAGGCCTTAGGCTAGGGGAGCCCTAGCCTTAGCCTAAGCCTATGGCTGCAATAGCCTAAGCCTAGTGGTGCCCAAGCCTAAGCCTAGGGGTGCCCTAGCCTATCACTAGGGGTGCCCTAGCCTTAGGCTAGGGGAGCACTAGCCTTAGCCTAAGCCTAGGTGTGCCCTAGCCTATGCCTAGGGTTGCCCTAGCCTTAGGCTAGGGGAGCCATAGCCTTAGCCTAAGCCTTGGGGTGCCCTAGCCTAAACCTAGGGTTGCCCTAGCCTAAGCCTAGGGGTGCCCTAGCCTAAGCCTAGGAGTTTTTTATCCTTAGGCTAATGGTGCACTAGCCTTAACCTAAGCCTAGGGGTGCCCTAGCCTAAGCTTTTGGGTGCCCTACCCTAAGCCTAGGAGTGCCCTAGCCTAAGCCTAGAGCTGCCCTAGCCTAAGCCTATGTGTGCCCTAGCTTAAACCTAGGGGTGCCCTAGCCTAAACCTAGGGGTGCCCTAGCCTAAGCCTATGGGTGCCCTAACCTAAGCCTAGGGTTTCCCTAGCCTAAGCCTAGGGGTGCCCTAGCCTAAGCCTAGGGGTGCCCTAGGGTTAGGCTACGGGAGCCCTAGCCTTAGCCTAAGCCTAGGGGTGTCCTAGCTTAAGCCTAGGGGTGCCCTACCCTAAGCCTAGGGGTGCCCTAGCTTAACCTAGGGGTGCCCTAGCCTAAGCTTAGCGGTGCCCTAGCCTATGCCTAGGGGTGCCCTAGCCTTAGGCTAGGTGAGCCCTAGCCTTAGCCTAAGCCTGGGGGTGCCCTAGCCTAAGCCTAGGGGTGCCCTAGCCTAACTTAGGGGTGCCCTAGCCTAAGCCTAGTGGTGCCCTAGCCTAAGACTAGGGGTGCCCTAGGGTTAGGCTAGGGGAGCCCTAGCCTTAGCCTAAGTCTAGGGGTGCCCTAGCCTAAGCCTAGGGGTGCCCTAGCCTAAGCCTAGGGGTGGCATAGCCTAAGCTTAGGGGAGCACTAGCCTTAGCCTATGCCTAGGGCTGCCCCAGCCTAATCCTAAGGGTGCCCTAGCCTAAGCCTAGGATTGCCCTAGCCTAAGCCTATGGGTGGCCTAGCCTATGCCTAGGGGTGCCCTAGCCTAAGCCAAGGTGTGCCCTACCTTAAGCCTAGGGTTGCCCTAGCCTAAACCTAGGGGTGCCCTAGCCTAAGCCTAGGGGTGCCCTAGCCTTAGCCTAAGCCATCGGGTTCCCTAGCCTAAGCCTAGGGGTGTCCTAGCCTAAACCTAGGGGTGCCCTATCCTAATACTAGCGGTGCCCTAGCCTCTTCCTAGGCGTGCCCTAGCCTTATGCTAGGGTAGCCCTAGCCTTAGCCTAAGCCTAGGGCCGCCCTTGCCTAGAAATAGGGGTACCCTACCTAAGCTTAGGGGTTCCCTAGCCTTAGGCTAGGGGAGCCCTAGCCTTATTCTAAGCCTAAGGGTGCCCTATCCAAAGCCTAGGGGTGCCCTATCCTTAGGCTAGGGGAGTCTTCGCCTTAGCCGAAGCCTTAGGCTGCCCTAGCCCAAGCCTAGGGGCGCCCTAGCCTAAGCCTAGGGGTGCCCTAGCCAAAGCCTAGGGGTGCCCTATCGTTAGGCTAGAGGAGCCCTAGCCTTAGCCTAAGCCTAGGGGTGCCCTAGAATAAATCGACGGTGCCCTAGCCTAAGCCTAGGGGTGCCCTAGACTAAGCCTAGGGGTGTCCTAGCCTAAGCCTAGGGGTGCCCTAGCCTAAGTCTAGGGGTGCCCTAGCCTAAGCATAGGGGTACCCTACCTAAGCCTTGGGGTGCCCTAGCCTAAGCCTAGGGATGCCCTAGCCTAAGCCTAGGGGTGCCCTAGCCTTAGGCTAGGGAAGCCCTTCCCTTAGCCTAAGCCTAGGGGTGCCCTAGCCTAAGCCTAGCAGTGCCCTAACCTAAGTGTAGGGTTGCCCTAGCCTAAGCCTAGGGGTGTGCTAACCTAAGCCTAGGGGTGCCCTAGCCTTAGGCTAGGGGAGCCCTAGCCTTAGCCTAAGCCTAGGGGTGCCCTAGCCTAAGCCTAGGGGTTCCCTAGCCTAAGCCTAAGGGTGCCCTAGCCTTAGGCTAGGTGAGCCCTAGCCTTAGCCTAAGCCTAGGTGTGCCCTTACCTAAGCCTAGGGTTGCCCTAGCCAAAGCCTAGGGGTGCCCTAGCCTAAGCCTAGGGGTGCCCTAGCCTAAGGCTAGGGGAGCACTAGCCTTAGCCTAAGCCTAGGAGTGCCCTAGCCTAAGTCTAGGTGTGCCCTAGCCTAAGCCTAGTTGTGCCCTAGCCTAAGCATAGTGGTGCCCTCGTCTAAGCATAGGGGTGTCCTAGCCTACGCCTAGGGGTGCCTTAGCCTGAGGCTAGGGGAGCTCTAGCATTAGCCTAAGCCTTGGGGTGCCCTAGCCAAATCCTAGGGGTGCCATAGCCTGAGCCTAGGGGTGCCCTAGCCTGAGCCTAGGGGTGCCCAAGCCTGAGCCTATGGGTGCCCTAGCCTGAGGCTAGGGGAGAACTAGCCTTAGTCTAGAGTAGGTGTGCCCTAGCCTAAGCCAAGGGGTGCCCTAGGCTAAACCTATGGGTGCCCTAGCCTGAGCCTATGGGTGCCCTAGCTTGAGCCTAGGGGTGCCCTATCCCTAGGGTAATGGAGCCATAGCCTTAGCCTAAGCCTAGGGGTGCCCTAGCCTAAGCCTAGGTGTGCCCTAGCCTTAGGCCAGGGGAGCCCTAGCCTTAGCCGTAGCCTAGGGGTACCCTAGCCTAAGCCTAGGGGTGCCCTAGCCTAAGCCTAGGGGTGCTCTAGCGTTAGGCTAGGGGAACCCTAGCCTTAGCCTAAGCCTAGGGGTGCCCTAGCCTAAGCCTAGGGGTTCCCTAGCCTGAGCCTACGCGTGCCCTAGCCTGAGGCTAGGGGAGCCCTAGCCTTAATCTAGCCTAGGATTGCCCTGCCCTAAGCCTACGGGTGGCCTATCCTGAAGCTAGGGGAGCCGTAGCCTTAGCCTAAGCCTAGGGGTGCCCTAGCCTAAGCCTAGGGGTTCCCTAGCCTAAGCTTAGGGGTGCCCTAACCTAAGCCTACGGGTGTCCTCGCCTTAGGCTAGGGGAGCCCTAACCTTAGCCTAAGCCTAGGGGTGCCCTTGCCTAAGCCTAGGGATGCCCCAGCCTGAGCCTAGGGGTGACCTAGCCTTAGGCTAGCGGAGCCCTAGCCTTAGCCTAAGCCTAGGGGTGCCCTAGCCTAAGCCTAGTGGTGGCCTAGCCTAAGGCTTAAAGTGCCCTTGCCTAAGCCTACGGGTGCTCTACCTAAGCCTAGGGGTGCCCTAGCCTTAGGCTAGGTGAGCCCTAGCCTTAGCCTAAGCCTTGGGGTGCTCTAGCCTAAGCCTATGGCAGCCCTAGCCTAAGCTTAGGGGTACCCTAGCCTAAGCCTAGGGGTGCCCTAACCTATGACTAGGGGTGCCCTAGACTTAGGCTAGGGGAGCACTAGCCTCAGCTTTAGCCTAAGGGTGCCCTAGCCTAAGCCTCGGGGTGCCCTATCCTAAGCCTAGGGGTGCCCTAGCCTATGCCTAGGGGTACCCTAGCCTTTCGCTAGGGGAGCCGTAGCCTTAGCCTAAGCCTAGGCGTGCCCTCGACTAAGCATAGGGGTGCCCTAGCCTTAACCTAGGGTTGCCATAGCCTAAGTCTAGGGGTGCCTAGCTTAAGCCTAGGGGTGACCTAACCTAAGCCTAATGGTGCCCTAGGCTAAGCCTTGGGGTGGCCTAGCCTAAGGCTAGGGGAGCACTAGCCTTAGCCTAAGCCTAGGAGTGCCCTAGCCTAAGCCTAGGGGTGCCCTAGCCTAAGCCTAGGGGTACCCTACCGTAAGCCTAGGGGTGCCCTAGCCTAAGCCTAGGGGTGCCCTAGCCTTAGCCTAGGTGAGCCCAAGCCTTGGCCTAAGCCTAGGGGTGCCTTAGCCTAAGCCTAGGGTTGCCCTAGCCTAAGCCTAGGTGTGCCCTAGCCTAAGCCTAGGGGTGCCCTAGCCTAAGCCTAGGGGTGCCCAGGCCTTAGGCTAGGGGAGCCCTAGCCTTAGCCTAAGCCTATGGCTGCAATAGCCTAAGCCTAGGGGTGCCGAAGCCTAAGCCTAGGGGTGCCCTAGCCTATCACTAGGGGTGCCCTAGCCTTAGGCTAGGGGAGCACTAGCCTTTGCCTAAGCCTAGGTGTGCCCTATCCTATGCCTAGGGGTGCCCTAGCCTTAGGCTAGGGGATCCGTAACCTTAGCCTAAGCCTAGGTGTGCCCTAGTCTAAGCCTAGGGGTGCCCTAGCCTAAGCCTAGGGGTGCCCAGGCCTTAGGCTAGGGGAGCCCTAGCCTTAGCCTAAGCCTATGGCTGCAATAGCCTAAGCCTAGTGGTGCCCAAGCCTAAGCCTAGGGGTGCCCTAGCCTATCACTAGGGGTGCCCTAGCCTTAGGCTAGGGGAGCACTAGCCTTAGCCTAAGCCTAGGTGTGCCCTAGCCTATGCCTAGGGTTGCCCTAGCCTTAGGCTAGGGGAGCCATAGCCTTAGCCTAAGCCTTGGGGTGCCCTAGCCTAAACCTAGGGTTGCCCTAGCTTAAGCCTAGGGGTGCCCTAGCCTAAGCCTAGGAGTTTTTTATCCTTATGCTAATGGTGCACTAGCCTTAACCTAAGCCTAGGGGTGCCCTAGCCTAAGCTTTTGGGTGCCCTACCCTAAGCCTAGGAGTGCCCTAGCCTAAGCCTAGAGCTGCCCTAGCCTAAGCCTATGTGTGCCCTAGCTTAAACCTAGGGGTGCCCTAGCCTAAACCTAGGGGTGCCCTAGCCTAAGCCTATGGGTGCCCTAACCTAAGCCTAGGGTTTCCCTAGCCTAAGCCTAGGGGTGCCCTAGCCTAAGCCTAGGGGTGCCCTAGGGTTAGGCTATGGGAGCCCTAGCCTTAGCCTAAGCCTAGGGGTGTCCTAGCCTAAGCCTAGGGGTGCCCTACCCTAAGCCTAGGGGTGCCCTAGCTTAACCTAGGGGTGCCCTAGCCTAAGCTTAGCGGTGCCCTAGCCTATGCCTAGGGGTGCCCTAGCCTTAGGCTAGGTGAGCCCTAGCCTTAGCCTAAGCCTAGGGGTGCCCTAGCATAAGCTTAGGGGTGCCCTAGCCTATGCCTAGGGGTGCCCTAGCCTTAGGCTAGGTGAGCCCTAGCCTTAGCCTAAGCCTAGGGGTGCCCTAGCCTAAGCCTAGGGGTGCCCTAGCCTAACTTAGGGGTGCCCTAGCCTAAGCCTAGTGGTGCCCTAGCCTAAGACTAGGGGTGCCCTAGTGTTAGGCTAGGGGAGCCCTAGCCTTAGCCTAAGTCTAGGGGTGCCCTAGCCTAAGCCTAGGGGTGCCCTAGCCTAAGCCTAGGGGTGGCATAGCCTAAGCTTAGGGGAGCACTAGCCTTAGCCTATGCCTAGGGCTGCCCCAGCCTAATCCTAAGGGTGCCCTAGCCTAAGCCTAGGATTGCCCTAGCCTAAGCCTATGGGTGGCCTAGCCTATGCCTAGGGGTGCCCTAGCCTAAGCCAAGGTGTGCCCTACCTTAAGCCTAGGGGTGCCCTAGCCTAAACCTAGGGGTGCCCTAGCCTAAGCCTAGGGGTGCCCTAGCCTTAGCCTAAGCCATCGGGTTCCCTAGCCTAAGCCTAGGGGTGTCCTAGCCTAAACCTAGGGGTGCCCTATCCTAATACTAGGGGTGCCCTAGCCTCTTCCTAGGCGTGCCCTAGCCTTATGCTAGGGTAGCCCTAGCCTTAGCCTAAGCCTAGGGCCGCCCTTGCCTAGAAATAGGGGTACCCTACCTAAGCTTAGGGGTTCCCTAGCCTTAGGCTAGGGGAGCCCTAGCCTTATTCTAAGCCTAAGGGTGCCCTATCCAAAGCCTAGGGGTGCCCTATCCTTAGGCTAGGGGAGTCTTCGCCTTAGCCGAAGCCTTAGGCTGCCCTAGCCCAAGCCTAGGGGCGCCCTAGCCTAAGCCTAGGGGTGCCCTAGCCAAAGCCTAGGGGTGCCCTATCGTTAGGCTAGAGGAGCCCTAGCCTTAGCCTAAGCCTAGGGGTGCCCTAGAATAAATCGACGGTGCCCTAGCCTAAGCCTAGGGGTGCCCTAGACTAAGCCTAGGGGTGTCCTAGCCTAAGCCTAGGGGTGCCCTAGCCTAAGTCTAGGGGTGCCCTAGCCTAAGCATAGGGGTACCCTACCTAAGCCTAGGGGTGCCCTAGCCTAAGCCTAGGGATGCCCTAGCCTAAGCCTAGGGGTGCCCTAGCCTTAGGCTAGGGAAGCCCTTGCCTTAGCCTAAGCCTAGGGGTGCCCTAGCCTAAGCCTAGCAGTGCCCTAACCTAAGTGTAGGGTTGCCCTAGCCTAAGCCTAGGGGTGTGCTAACCTAAGCCTAGGGGTGCCCTAGCCTTAGGCTAGGGGAGCCCTAGCCTTAGCCTAAGCCTAGGGGTGCCCTAGCCTAAACATAGGGGTTCCCTAGCCTAAGCCTAAGGGTGCCCTAGCCTTAGCCTAAGCCTAGGTGTGCCCTTACATAAGCCTAGGGTTGCCCTAGCCAAAGCCTAGGGGTGCCCTAGCCTAAGCCTAGGGGTGCCCTAGCCTAAGGCTAGGGGAGCACTAGCCTTAGCCTAAGCCTAGGAGTGCCCTAGCCTAAGCCTAGGTGTGCCCTAGCCTAAGCCTAGTTGTGCCCTAGCCTAAGCATAGTGGTGCCCTCGTCTAAGCATAGGGGTGTCCTAGCCTACGCCTAGGGGTGCCTTAGCCTGAGGCTAGGGGAGCTGTAGCGTTCGCCTAAGCCTTGGGGTGCCCTAGCCAAATCCTAGGGGTGCCATAGCCTGAGCCTAGGGGTGCCCTAGCCTGAGCCTAGGGGTGCCCAAGCCTGAGCTTATGGGTGCCCTAGCCTGAGGCTAGGGGAGAACTAGCCTTAGTCTAGAGTAGGTGTGCCCTAGCCTAAGCCAAGGGGTGCCCTAGGCTAAACCTATGGGTGCCCTAGCCTGAGCCTAGGGGTGCCCTATCCCTAGGGTAATGGAGCCATAGCCTTAGCCTAAGCCTAGGGGTGCCCTAGCCTAAGCCTAGGTGTGCCCTAGCCTTAGGCCAGGGGAGCCCTAGCCTTAGCCGTAGCCTAGGGGTACCCTAGCCTAAGCCTAGGGGTGCCCTAGCCTAAGCCTAGGGGTGCTCTAGCCTTAGGCTAGGGGAACCCTAGCCTTAGCCTAAGCCTAGGGGTGCCCTAGCCTAAGCCTAAGGTTGCCCTAGCCTGAGGCTAGGGGAGCCCTATCTTTAGCTTAAGCCTAGGGGTGCCCTAGCCTAAACCTAGGGGTGCCCTAGCCCGAGCCTAGGGTTGCCGTAGCCTGAGCCTAGGCGTGCCCTAGCCCTAGGGTAGGGGAGCCCTATACTTAACTAAGCCTATGGGTTCCCTAGCCTAAGCCTAGGGGTGCCCTAGCCTTAGGATAGGGGAGCCGTAGCCTTAGCCTAAGCTTAGTGGTACCCTAGCTTAAGCCTAGGGGTGCCCTAGCCTAAGCCTAGGGGTGCTCTAGCCTTAGGCTAGGGGAGCCCTAGCCTTAGCCTAAGCCTATGGGTGCCCTAGCCTAAGCCTAGTGGTGCCCTAGCCTAATCCTAGGGGTGCCCTAGCCTTAGGCTAGGGGAGCCCTAGCCTTAGACTAAGCGTTGGGGTGCCCTAGCCTAAGCCTAGGGGTGCTCTACCCTTAGGCTAGGTAAGTCCTAGCCTTAGCCTAAGCCTAGGGGTGCCATAGCCTAAGCCTAGGGGTGCCCTAGCCTAAGCCTAGGGGTGCACTAGCCTTAGGCTAAGCCTAGGGGTGCCCTACCCTGAGCCTAGGGGTGCCCTAACCTGAGCCTACGGGTGCCCTAGCCTGAGGCTAGGGGAGCACTAGCCTTAGTCTAGCCTAGGGGTGACCTAGCCTAAGCCTAGGGGTGCCATAGCCTGAGCCTAGGGGTGCCCTAACTTGAGTCTAGGGGTGCCCTAGCCTGAGTCTAGGGGAGCCCTAGCCTTAGGCTAGGGGAGCCATAGCCTTAGCCTAAGGCTAGGGGTGCCCTAGATTAAGCTTAGGGGTGTCCTAGCCTAAGCCTAGGGGTGCCCTAGCCTAAACCTAGGGGTGCACTAGCCTAAGCCTAGGAGTGCCATAGCCTAAGCTTACGGCTGCCTTAGCCTAAGCCTAGGGGTGCCGGGTGCCCTAGCCTTAGTCTAGGGGAGCCTTAGAATTAGCCTAAGCCTAGGTGTGCCCTAGCCTAAGCCTAGGGGTGCCCTAGCCTAAGTCTAGGGGTGCCCTCACCTAAGCCTCGGGGTACCCTAGCCTAAGCCTAGGGGTGCCCTAGCCTGAGGCTAGGGGAGCACTAGCATAGTCTAGCCTAGGGGTGCCCTAGCCTAAGTCTAGGGGAGCCCTAGCCTAAGCCTAGGGGTGCCCTAGCCTAAGCCTAGGGGTGCTCTAGCCTTAGGCTAGGGAAGACTTAACCTTAGCCTATGACTAGAGGTGCCCTAGCCTAAGCCTAGGGTGCCCTAGCCTAAGCCTAGGGGTGCCCTAGCCTAAGCTTTTGGGTGCCCTACCCTAAGCCTAGGAGTGCCCTAGCCTAAGCCTAGAGCTGCCCTAGCCTAAGCCTATGTGTGCCCTAGCTTAAACCTAGGGGTGCCCTAGCCTAAACCTAGGGGTGCCCTAGCCTAAGCCTATGGGTGCCCTAACCTAAGCCTAGGGTTTCCCTAGCCTAAGCCTAGGGGTGCCCTAGCCTAAGCCTAGGGGTGCCCTAGGGTTAGGCTACGGGAGCCCTAGCCTTAGTCTAAGCCTAGGGGTGTCCTAGCCTAAGCCTAGGGGTGCCCTACCCTAAGCCTAGGGGTGCCCTAGCTTAACCTAGGGGTGCCCTAGCCTAACCTTAGCGGTGCCCTAGCCTATGCCTAGGGGTGCCCTAGCCTTAGGCTAGGTGAGCCCGAGCCTTAGCCTAAGCCTAGGGGTGCCCTAGCATAAGCTTAGGGGTGCCCTAGCCTATGCCTAGGGGTGCCCTAGCCTTAGGCTAGGTGAGCCCTAGCCTTAGCCTAAGCCTAGGGGTGCCCTAGCCTAAGCCTAGGGGTGCCCTAGCCTAACTTAGGGGTGCCCTAGCCTAAGCCTAGTGGTGCCCTAGCCTAAGACTAGGGGTGCCCTAGGGTTAGGCTAGGAGAGCCCTAGCCTTAGCCTAAGTCTAGGGGTGCCCTAGCCTAAGCCTAGGGGTGCCCTAGCCTAAGCCTAGGGGTGGCATAGCCTAAGCTTAGGGGAGCACTAGCCTTAGCCTATGCCTAGGGCTGCCCCAACCTAATCCTAAGGGTGCCCTAGCCTAAGCCTAGGATTGCCCTAGCCTAAGCCTATGGGTGGCCTAGCCTATGCCTAGGGGTGCCCTAGCCTAAGCCAAGGTGTGCCCTACCTTAAGCCTAGGGTTGCCCTAGCCTAAACCTAGGGGTGCCCTAGCCTAAGCCTAGGGGTGCCCTAGCCTTAGCCTAAGCCATCGGGTTCCCTAGCCTAAGCCTAGGGGTGTCCTAGCCTAAACCTAGGGGTGCCCTATCCTAATACTAGGGGTGCCCTAGCCTCTTCCTAGGCGTGCCCTAGCCTTATGCTAGGGTAGCCCTAGCCTTAGCCTAAGCCTAGGGCCGCCCTTGCCTAGAAATAGGGGTACCCTACCTAAGCTTAGGGGTTCCCTAGCCTTAGGCTAGGGGAGCCCTAGCCTTATTCTAAGCCTAAGGGTGCCCTATCCAAAGCCTAGGGGTGCCCTATCCTTAGGCTAGGGGAGTCTTCGCCTTAGCCGAAGCCTTAGGCTGCCCTAGCCCAAGCCTAGGGGCGCCCTAGCCTAAGCCTAGGGGTGCCCTAGCCAAAGCCTAGGGGTGCCCTATCGTTAGGCTAGAGGAGCCCTAGCCTTAGCCTAAGCCTAGGGGTGCCCTAGAATAAATCGACGGTGCCCTAGCCTAAGCCTAGGGGTGCCCTAGACTAAGCCTAGGGGTGTCCTAGCCTAAGCCTAGGGGTGCCCTAGCCTAAGTCTAGGGGTGCCCTAGCCTAAGCATAGGGGTACCCTACCTAAGCCTAGGGGTGCCCTAGCCTAAGCCTAGGGATGCCCTAGCCTAAGCCTAGGGGTGCCCTAGCCTTAGGCTAGGGAAGCCCTTGCCTTAGCCTAAGCCTAGGGGTGCCCTAGCCTAAGCCTAGCAGTGCCCTAACCTAAGTGTAGGGTTGCCCTAGCCTAAGCCTAGGGGTGTGCTAACCTAAGCCTAGGGGTGCCCTAGCCTTAGGCTAGGGGAGCCCTAGCCTTAGCCTAAGCCTCGGGGTGCCCTAGCCTAAGCCTAGGGGTTCCCTAGCCTAAGCCTAAGGGTGCCCTAGCCTTAGGCTAGGTGAGCCTTAGCCTTAGCCTAAGCCTAGGTGTGCCCTTACCTAAGCCTAGGGTTGCCCTAGCCAAAGCCTAGGGGTGCCCTAGCCTAAGCCTAGGGGTGCCCTAGCCTAAGGCTAGGGGAGCACTAGCCTTAGCCTAAGCCTAGGAGTGCCCTAGCCTAAGCCTAGGTGTGCCCTAGCCTAAGCCTAGTTGTGCCCTAGCCTAAGCATAGTGGTGCCCTCGTCTAAGCATAGGGGTGTCCTAGCCTACGCCTAGGGGTGCCTTAGCCTGAGGCTAGGGGAGCTCTAGCGTTAGCCTAAGCCTTGGCGTGCCCTAGCCAAATCCTAGGGGTGCCATAGCCTGAGCCTAGGGGTGCCCTAGCCTGAGCCTAGGGGTGCCCAAGCCTGAGCCTATGGGTGCCCTAGCCTGAGGCTAGGGGAGAACTAGCCTTAGTCTAGAGTAGGTGTGCCCTAGCCTAAGCCAAGGGGTGCCCTAGGCTAAACCTATGGGTGCCCTAGCCTGAGCCTATTGGTGCCCTAGCTTGAGCCTAGGGGTGCCCTATCCCTAGGGTAATGGAGCCATAGCCTTAGCCTAAGCCTAGGGGTGCCCTAGCCTAAGCCTAGGTGTGCCCTAGCCTTAGGCCAGAGGAGCCCTAGCCTTAGCCGTAGCCTAGGGGTACGCTAGCCTAAGCCTAGGGGTGCCCTAGCCTAAGCCTAGGGGTGCTCTAACCTTAGGCTAGGGGAACCCTAGCCTTAGCCTAAGCCTAGGGGTGCCCTAGCCTAAGCCTAAGGTTGCCCTAGCCTGAAGCTAGGGGAGCCCTATCTTTAGCTTAAGCCTAGCGGTGCCCTAGCCTAAACCTAGGGGTGCCCTAGCCTGAGCCTAGGGTTGCCCTAGCCTGAGCCTAGGCGTGCCCTAGCCCTAGGGTAGGGGAGCCCTATACTTAACTAAGCCTATGGGTTCCCTAGCCTAAGCCTAGGGGTGCCCTAGCCTTAGGCTAGGGGAGCCGTAGCCTTAGCCTAAGCTTAGTGGTACCCTAGCTTAAGCCTAGGGGTGCCCTAGCCTAAGCCTAGGGGTGCTCTAGCCTTAGGCTAGGGGAGCCCCAGCCTTAGCCTAAGCCTATGGGTGCCCTAGCCTAAGCCTAGTGGTGCCCTAGCCTAAGCCTAGGGGTGCCCTAGCCTTAGGCTAGGGGAGCCCTAGCCTTAGACTAAGCATTGGGGTGCCCTAGCCTAAGCCTAGGGGTGCTCTACCCTTAGGCTAGGTAAGTCCTAGCCTTAGACTAAGCATTGGGGTGCCCTAGCCTAAGCCTAGGGGTGCTCTACCCTTAGGCTAGGTAAGTCCTAGCCTTAGCCTAAGCCTAGGGGTGCCATAGCCTAAGCCTAGGGGTGCCCTAGCCTAAGCCTAGGGGTGCACTAGCCTTAGGCTAAGCCTAGGGGTGCCCTAGCCTGAGCCTAGGGGTGCCCTAACCTGAGCCTACGGGTGCCCTAGCCTGAGGCTAGGGGAGCACTAGCCTTAGTCTAGCCTAGGGGTGACCTAGCCTAAGCCTAGGGGTGCCCTAGCCTGAGCCTAGGGGTGCCCTAACTTGAGTCTAGGGGTGCCCTAGCCTGAGTCTAGGGGAGCCCTAGCCTTAGGCTAGGGGAGCCATAGCCTTAGCCTAAGCCTAGGGGTGCCCTAGATTAAGCTTAGGGGTGCCCTAGCCTAAGCCTAGGGGTGCCCTAGCCTAAGCCTAGGGGTGCACTAGCCTAAGCCTAGGAGTGCCATAGCCTAAGCTTACGGGTGCCTTAGCCTAAGCCTAGGGGTGCCGGGTGCCCTAGCCTTAGTCTAGGGGAGCCTTAGAATTAGCCTAAGCCTAGGTGTACCCTAGCCTAAGCCTAGGGGTGCCCTAGTCTAAGTCTAGGGGTGCCCTCACCTAAGCCTCGGGGTACCCTAGCCTAAGCCTAGGGGTGCCCTAGCCTGAGGCTAGGGGAGCACTAGCATAGTCTAGCCTAGGGGTGCCCTAGCCTAAGTCTAGGGGAGCCCTAGCCTAAGCCTAGGGGTGCCCTAGCCAAAGCCTAGTGGTGCCCTAGCCTAAGCCTAGGGGTGCTCTAGCCTTAGGCTAGGGAAGACTTAACCTTAGCCTATGACTAGGGGTGCCCTAGCCTAAGCCTAGGGGTGCCCTAGCCTAAGCCTAGGGGTGCCATAGCCTGAGTCTAGGGTTGCCCTAGCCTGAAGCTAGGGGAGACGTAGCCTTAGCCTAAGCCTAGGGATGCCCTAGCCTAAGCCTAGGTGTGCCCTAGCCTAAGCCTAGGGTTGCCCTAGTCTTAGGCTAGGGGAACCCTAGCCTTAGCCTAAGCCTAGGTGTGCCCTAGCCTAAGCCTAGGGGTGCCCTAGCCTAAGTCTAGGTGTGCCTTAACCTAAGCCTAGGGCTCCCCTAGCCTTAGCCTAAGCCTAGGCGTGCCCTAGCCTAAGGCTAGGGGTGCCCTAGCCTAAGCCTAGGTGTGCCTTAGCCTAAGCCTAGGGTTCCCCTAGCCTTAGCTTAAGCCTAGGCGTGCCCTAGCCTAAGCCTAGGGGTGCCTAGCCTAAGCCTAGGGGTGCCCTAGCCCAAGCCTAGGGATGCCCTAGCGTTAGGCTAGAGGAGCGTTAGCCTTAGCCTAAGCCTAGGGGTGCCCTAGCCTAAGCCTAGGGGTGCCCTAGCCTAAGTCTAGGGGTGCCTTAACCTAAGCCTAGGGGTCCCCTAGCCTTAGCCTAAGCATAGGCGTGCCCTAGCCTAAGCCTAGGGGTGCCTAGCCTAAGCATGGGGGTGCCCTAACCTAAGCCTAGGGGTTCCCTAGCCTAAGCCTAGGGGTGCCCTAGCCTAAGCCTAGGGGTGCCCTAGGGTTAGGCTACGGGAGCCCTAGCCTTAGCCTAAGCCTAGGGGTGTCCTAGCCTAAGCCTAGGGGTGCCCTACCCTAAGCCTAGGGGTGCCCTAGCTTAACCTAGGGGTGCCCTAGCCTAAGCTTAGCGGTGCCCTAGCCTATGCCTAGGGGTGCCCTAGCCTTAGGCTAGGTGAGCCCTAGCCTTAGCCTAAGCCTAGGGGTGCCCTAGCATAAGCTTAGGGGTGCCCTAGCCTATGCCTAGGGGTGCCCTAGCCTTAGGCTGGGTGAGCCCTAGCCTTAGCCTAAGCCTAGGGGTGCCCTAGCCTAAGCCTAGGGGTGCCCTAGCCTAACTTAGGGGTGCCCTAGCCTAAGCCTAGTGGTGCCCTAGCCTAAGACTAGGGGTGCCCTAGGGTTAGGCTAGGGGAGCCCTAGCCTTAGCCTAAGTCTAGGGGTGCCCTAGCCTAAGCCTAGGGGTGCCCTAGCCTAAGCCTAGGGGTGGCATAGCCTAAGCTTAGGGGAGCACTAGCCTTAGCCTATGCCTAGGGCTGCCCCAGCCTAATCCTAAGGGTGCCCTAGCCTAAGCCTAGGATTGCCCTAGCCTAAGCCTATGGGTGGCCTAGCCTATGCCCAGGGGTGCCCTAGCCTAAGCCAAGGTGTGCGCTACCTTAAGCCTAGGGGTGCCCTAGCCTAAACCTAGGGGTGCCCTAGCCTAAGCCTAGGGGTGCCCTAGCCTTAGCCTAAGCCATCGGGTTCCCTAGCCTAAACCTAGGGGTGTCCTAGCCTAAACCAAGGGGTGCCCTATCCTAATACTAGGGGTGCCCTAGCCTCTTCCTAGGCGTGCCCTAGCCTTATGCTAGGGTAGCCCTAGCCTTAGCCTAAGCCTAGGGCCGCCCTTGCCTAGAAATAGGGGTACCCTACCTAAGCTTAGGGGTTCCCTAGCCTTAGGCTAGGGGAGCCCTAGCCTTATTCTAAGCCTAAGGGTGCCCTATCCAAAGCCTAGGGGTGCCCTATCCTTAGGCTAGGGGAGTCTTCGCCTTAGCCGAAGCCTTAGGCTGCCCTAGCCCAAGCCTAGGGGCGCCCTAGCCTAAGCCTAGGGGTGCCCTAGCCCAAGCCTAGGGGTGCCCTATCGTTAGGCTAGAGGAGCCCTAGCCTTAGCCTAAGCCTAGGGGTGCCCTAGAATAAATCGACGGTGCCCTAGCCTAAGCCTAGGGGTGCCCTAGACTAAGCCTAGGGGTGTCCTAGCCTAAGCCTAGGGGTGCCCTAGCCTAAGTCTAGGGGTGCCCTAGCCTAAGCATAGGGGTTCCCTACCTAAGCCTAGGGGTGCCCTAGCCTAAGCCTAGGGATGCCCTAGCCTAAGCCTAGGGGTGCCCTAGCCTAAGCCTAGCAGTGCCCTAACCTAAGTGTAGGGTTGCCCTAGCCTAAGCCTAGGGGTGTGCTAACCTAAGCCTAGGGGTGCCCTAGCCTTAGGCTAGGGGAGCCCTAGCCTTAGCCTAAGCCTAGGGGTGCCCTAGCCTAAGCCTAGGGGTTCCCTAGCCTAAGCCTAAGGGTGCCCTAGCCTTAGGCTAGGTGAGCCCTAGCCTTAGCCTAAGCCTAGGTGTGCCCTTACCTAAGCCTAGGGTTGCCCTAGCCAAAGCCTAGGGGTGCCCTAGCCTAAGCCTAGGGGTGCCCTAGCCTAAGGCTAGGGGAGCACTAGCCTTAGCCTAAGCCTAGGAGTGCCCTAGCCTAAGCCTTGGTGTGCCCTAGCCTAAGCCTAGTTGTGCCCTAGCCTAAGCATAGTGGTGCCATCGTCTAAGCATAGGGGTGTCCTAGCCTACGCCTAGGGGTGCCCTACCCTAAGCCTAGGGGTGCCCTAACCTAAGCCTAGTGGTGCCCTAACCGAAGCCTAGGGGTGTCCTAGCCTTAGCCGAGGTGAGCCCTAGCCTTAGCCTAAGCCTAGGGGTGCCCTAGCCTAAGCCTAGGGGTGCCCTAGCTTAAGCCTAGGTGTGCACTAGCCTAAGCCTAGTTGTGCCCTAGCGTAAGCATAGTGGTGCCCTAGTCTAAGCCTAGGGGTGCCCTAGCCATAGGCTAGGCGAGCCCTAACCTAAGCCTAAGCCTAGGGCTGCCCTAGCCTAAGCCTATGAGTGCCATAGCCTTATAATAGGGGAGCCCTAGCCTAAGCCTAGGGGTGCCCTAGCCTTAGGTTAGGGGAGCCCTAGCCTTAGCCTAAGCCTAGGGCTTCCCTAGCCTAAGCCTAGGTGTGCCCTTGCTTAAGCCTAGGGGTGCCGTAAACTAAACCTAGGGGTTCCCTAACCTAAGCCTAGGGGTGCCCTAGCCTATACCTGGCGGTGCCCTAGCCTATCCCTAGGGGTGCCTTATACTTAGGCTAGGGAATCACTAGCCTTAGCCTAAGCCTAGGGGTGCCCTAGCCTAAGCCTAGGGGTGCCCTAGCCTAAGAATAGGGGTGCCCTAGCCTAACTTAGGGGTGCCCTAGCCTAAACCTAGGGGTGCCGTAGCCTAAGCCTATGGGTGCCGTAGGTTTAGGCTAGGGGAGCCTTAGCCAGAGCCTAAGCTTAGGGGTGCCCTAGCCTAAGCCTAGGGGTGCCCTAGCCTAAGCCTAGAGGTGTTCTAACCTAAGCCTAGGGGTGCCCTAGACTTAGGCTAGGGGAGCCCTATCCTTTGCCTAAGCCTATGGCTGCCCTAGCTAAAGCCTATGGGTGCCCTAGCCTAAGACTAGGGGTGCCCTAGCCTAACTTAGGGGTGCCCTAGCCTAAAACTAGGGGTGCCCTAGCCTAAGCCTAGGGTTGCCCTAGTCTTAGGCTAGGGGAGCCCTAGCCTTAGCCTAAGCCTAAGGGTGCCCTAGCCTAATCCTAGGGGTGCCCTAGCCTAAGACAGGGGTGCCCTAGCCTAACTTAGGGGTGCCCTAGCCTAAACCTAGGGGTGCCCTAGGGTTAGGCTAGGGGAGCCCTAGCCTTAGCCTAAGCCTAGGGGTGCCCTAGCCTAAGCCTGGAGGTGCCCTAGCCTAAGCCTAGGGGTGCCCTATCCTAAGCCTAGGGGTGCCCTAGCATAAGCCTAGGGGTGCCCTAGTCTTAGGCTAGGGGAGCCCTAGCCTTAGCCTAAGCCTAGGGCTGCCCTAGCCTAAGCGTAGGTGTGCCCTAGCCTTAGGCTAGGGGAGCCCTAGCCCTACCCTAAACCTAGGGGTGCCCTAGCCTAAGCCTAGGGGTGCCCTAGCCTAAGCCTAGATTTGCCCTAGCCTAAGCCAAGGTTTGCCCTAGCCTAAGCCTTGGGGTGCCCTAGCCTAAGCCTAGGGGTGCCCTACCCTAAGACTAGGGGTGCCCTAGCCTAACTTAGGGGTGCCCTAGCCTAAGCCTAGGGGTTCCCTAGCCTAAGACTAGGGTTGCCCTAGTCTTAGGCTAGGGGAGTCCTAACCTTAGCTTAAGCCTAAGGGCTGCCCAAGCCTAAGCGTAGTGGTGCCCTAGCCTTAGGCTAGGGGAGCCCTAGCCCTAGCCTAAACCTAGGGGTGCCCTAGCCTAACCCTAGGGGGGCCCTAGCCTAAGCCTACGATTACCCTAGCCTAAGCCTAGGGGTGCCCTAGCCTAAGCCTAGGGGTGCCTTAGCCTTAGGCTTGGGGAGCCCTAGCCTTAGCCTAAGCCTAGGGCTGCCCTACCCTAAGCCTAGTTGTGCCCTAGCTTAAGCCTAGGGGTGCCCTAGCATTAGCCTAAGATTACGGGTGCCCTAGCCTAAGCCTAGGGGTGTCCTAGCCTAAACCTAGAGGTGCCCTAGCCTTAGACTACGGGAGCCCTAGCCTTAGCCTTAGCCTAGGGCTGCCCAATCCTAAGCGTAGTGGTGCCCTAGCCTTAGGCTAGGGGAGCCCTAGCCCTAGCCTAATCCTAGGGGTGCCCTAGCCTAACCCTAGGGGTGCCCTAGCCTACGCCTAGGATTGCCCCAGCCTAAGCCTAGGGGTGCCCTTGGCTAAGCCTAGGGGTGCCCTAGCCTAAGCCTAGGGGTACCCTAGCCTAAGGCTTGGGGAGCACTAGCCTTAGCCTAAGCCTAGGGGTGCCCTAGCCTAAGCCTAGGGGTGCCCTAGCCTAAGCCTAGAGGTGCCCTAGCCTTAGACTACGGGAGCCCTAGCCTTAGCCTTAGCCTAGGGCTGCCCAATCCTAAGCGTAGTGGTGCCCTAGCCTTAGGCTAGGGGAGCCCTAGCCCTAGCCTAATCCTAGGGGTGCCCTAGCCTAACCCTAGGGGTGCCCTAACCTACGCCTAGGATTGCCCCAGCCTAAGCCTAGGGGTGCCCTTGGCTAAGCCTAGGGGTGCCCTAGCCTAAGCCTAGGGGTACCCTAGCCTAAGGCTTGGGGAGCACTAGCCTTAGCCTAAGCCTAGGGGTGCCCTAGCCTAAGCCTAGGGGTGCCCTAGCCTAAGCCTAGGGGTGCCCTAGCCTAAGCCTAGGGGTGCCCTAGCCTAAGCCTAGGGGTGCCCTAGCCTAAGCCTAGGGGTGCCCTAGCCTAAGCCTAGGGGTGCCCTAGCCTAAGCCTAGGGGTGCCCTAGCCTAAGCCTAGGGGTGCCCTAGCCTAAGCCTAGGGGTGCCCTAGCCTTAGCCGAGGGGAGCCCTAGCCTTAGCCTAAGCCAAGGGGTGCCCTAGCCTAACCTAGGGGTGCCCTAGCCTAAGCCTATGTGTGCCCTAGCCTAAGCCTAGTGGTGCCCTAGCCTAAGCATAGTGGTGCCCTAGCCTAAGCCTAGGGGTGCCCTACCCTAAGCCTATGGGTGCCCCAGCCTAAGCCTAGGGGTGCCCTAGCCTTAGGATAGGGGAGCCCTAGCCTTAGCCTAAGCATAGGGGTGCCCTAGCCTAAGCCTAGGGGTGCCCTAGCCTTAGGATAGGGGAGCCCTAGCTTTAGCCTAAGCCTAGGGCTGCACTAGCCTAAGCCTAGGTGTGCCCTAGCTTAAGCCTAGGGGTGCCCTAGCCTAAACATAGGGGTGCCCTAGCCTAAGCCTAGGGGTGCCCAAGCCTAAGCGTAGTGGTGCCCTAGCCTTAGGCTAGGGGAGCCCTAGCCCTAGCCTAAACCTAGGGGTGCCCTAGCCTAACCCTAGGGGTGCCCTAGCCTAAGCCTAGGGGTGCCCTAGCCTTAGGCTAGGGGAGCCCTAGCCTTAGCCTAAGCCTAGGGCTGCCCTAGCCTAAGCCTAGGTGTGCCCTAGCTTAAGCCTAGGGGTGCCCTAGCCTTAGCCTAAGCCTACGGGTGCCCTAGCCTAAGCCTACGGGTGTCCTAGCCTAAACCTAGGGGTACCCTAGCCTAAGCCTAGGGGTGCCCTAAGCTAAGCCTAGGGGTGCCCTAGCCTAAGCCTAGGGGTGCCCTAGCCTTAGGCTAGGGGAGCCCTAGCCTTAGCCTAAGCCTATGGCTGCCCTAGCCTAAGCCTAGGTATGCCCTAGCTTAAGCCTAGGGGTGGCCTAGCCTTAGCCTAAGCCTACGGGTGCCCTAGCCTAAGCCTAGGGGCGTCCTAGCCTAAACCTAGGGGTACCCTAGCCTAAGCCTAGTGGTGCCCTAGGCTAAGCCTAGGGGTGCCCTAGCCTTAGGCTACGGGATCCCTAGCCTTAGCCTAAGCCCAGGGCTGCCCAAGCCTAAGCGTAGTGGTGCCCTAGCCTTAGGCTAGGGGAGCCCTAGCCCTACCCTAAACCTAGGGGTGCCCTAGCCTAACCCTAGGGGTGCCCTAGCCTACGCCTAGGATTGCCCCAGCCTAAACCTAGGGGTGCCCTAGCCTAAGCCTAGGGGTGCCCTAGCCTAAGCCTAGGGGTACCCTAGCCTAAGACTATGGGAGCACTAGCCTTAGCCTAAGCCTACGGGTGCCCTAGCCTAAGCCTAGGGGTGCCCGAGCCTAAGCCTAGGGGTGCCCTACCCTAGACCTAGGGGTGCCCTAGCCTAAGCCTAGGGGTGACCTAGCCTTAGCCGAGGTGAGCCCTAGCCTTAGCCTAAGCCTAGGGTTGCCCTAGCCTATGCCTAGGGGTGCCCTAGCCTAAGCCTAGGGGTGCCCTAGCCTAAGCCTAGTGGTGCCCTAGCCTAAGCTTAGTGGTGCCCTAGCCTAAGCCTAGGGGTGCCCTACCCTAAGCCTAGGTGTACCCTAGCCTAAGCCTAGGGGTGCCCTAGCCTTAGGATAGGGGAGCCCTAGCCTTAGCCTAAGTATAGGGGTGCCCTAGCCTAAGCCTAGGGGTGCCCTAGCCTTAGCCGAGGTGAGCCCTAGCCTTAGCCTAGGCCTAGGGGTGCCCTAGCCTAAGCCTAGGGGTGCCCTAGCCTAAGACTAGGGGTGCCCTAGCCTAATTTAAGGGTGCCCTAGCCTAATCCTAGGGGTGCCCTAGCCTAAGCCTAGGGGTGTTCTAGCCTAAGCCTAGGGGTGCCCTAGCCTAAGCCTAGGGGTGCCCGAGTCTTTGGCTAGGGGAGGCCTAGCCTTAGCCTAAGCCTAGGGCTGTCCTAGCCTAAGCCTATGGGTGCCCTAGCCTTAGGCTAGGTGAGCCCTAACCTTAGGCTAGGGGAGCCCTAGCCTTAGCCTAAGCCTAGGGGTGCCCTAGCCTAAGCCTAGGGGTGCCCTAGCCTAAGACTAGGGGTGCCCTAGCCTAAGACTAGGGGTGCCCTAGCCTAACTTAGGGGTGCCCTAGCCTAAGCCTAGGGGTGCCCTAGCCTAAGCCTAGGGGTGCCCTAGCCTAAGCTTAGGGGTGCCCTAGCCTAAGCCTAGGGGTTCCCTAGTCTTAGGCTAGGGAAGCCCTAGCCATAGCCTAAGCCTAGGGCTGCCCTAGCCTAAGCGTAAGGGTGCCCTAGCCTTAGGCTAGGGGAGCCCTAGCCCTAGCCTAATCCTACGGGTGCCCTAGCCTAAGCCTAGGATTGCCCTAACCTAAGCCTAGGGGCGACCTATCCTAAGCCTAGGGGTGCCCTTGCCTTAGGCTAGGGGAGCCCTAGCCTTAGCCTAAGCCTCGGGGTGCCCTAACCAAAGCCTAGGGGTGCCCTATCCTAAGCCTAGGGGTGCCCTAGCATAAGACTAGGGGTGCCCTAGCCTAACTTAGGGGTGCCCTAGCCTAGGGGTGCCCTAGCCTAAGCCTAGGGGTGCCCTAGCCTTAGGCTAGGGGAGCACTAGCCCTAGCCTAAACCTAGGGGTGCCCTCGCCTAACACTAGGGGTACTCTAGCCTAAGTCTAGGATTGCCCTAGCCTAAGATTAGGGGTGCCCTTGCCTAAGCTTAGGGGTGCCCTAGCCTGAGGCTAGGGGAGCCCTAGCCTTAGCCTAAGCCTAGGGCTGCCCTAGCCTAAGCCTACGTGTGCCCTAGCTTAAGACTAGGGGTGCCCTAGCCTAAAACTAGGGGTGCCCTAGCCTAAGACTAGGGGTGCCCTAGCCTTAGCCTAAGCCTACGGGTGCCCTAGCCTAAGCCTAGGGGTATCCTATCCTAAACCTAGGGGTACCCTAGCCTAAGCCTAGGGGTGCCCTAGCCTAAGCCTAGGGGTGCCCTAGCCTTAGGCTACGGGAGCCCTAGCCTTAGCCTAAGCCTTGGGCTGCCAAAGCCTAAGCGTAGTGGTGCCCTAGCCTTAGGCTAGGGGAGCCCTAGCCCTAGCCTAAACCTAGGGGTGCCCTAGCCTAACTCTAGGGGTGCCCTAGCCTACGCCTAGGATTGCCCCAGCCTAAGCCTAGGGGTGCCCTTGGCTAAGCCTAGGGGTGCCCTAGCCTAAGCCTAGGGGTACCCTAACCTAAGGCTTGGGGAGCACTAGCCTTAGCCTAAGCCTAGGGGTGCCCTAGCCTAAGCCTAGGGGTGCCCTACCGTAAGCCAAGGGGTGCCCTTGCCTAAGCCTAGGGGTGCCCTAGCCTAAGCCTAGTGGTGCCCTAGCCTTAGCCTAAGCCTACGGGTGCCCTAGCCTAAGCCTAGGGGTATCCTAGCCTAAACCTAGGGGTACCCTAGCCTAAGCCTAGGGGTGCCCTAGCCTAAGCCTAGGGGTTCCCTATCCTTAGATTAGGGGAGCCCTAGCCTTAGCCTAAGCCTAGGGCAGCCCTAGCCTAAAACTAGGGGTGCCCAAGCCTAAGCTTAGGGGTGCCCTAGCCTTAGGATAGGGAAGCCCTAGCCATAGACTAAGCCTAGGGGTGCCTATCCAAAGTCTAGGGGTGTCCTATCCTTAGGCTAGGGGAGTCCTGGCCTTAGCCGAAGCCTTAGGGTGCCCTAGCCTAAGCCTAGGGGTGCCCTAGCCTAAGCCTACGGGTGCCCTAGCCCAAGCCTAGGGGTGCCTTAGCCTTAGGCTAGGGAAGCCCTATCCTTAGCCTAAGCCTAGGGGTGCCCTAGCCTAAGCCTAGCGGTGCCCTAAACTAAGCCTAGGGGTGCCCTAGCCTTAGGCTAGGAGAGCCCTAGCCTTAGCCCAAGCATAGGGGTGCCCTTCCTAAGCTTAGTGGTATCCTAGCCTAAGCCTAGGGGTGCCCTATCCTACGCCTAGGGGTGCTTAGCCTAAGCCTAGGGGTGCCCTAGCCTAAGCCTAAGGGTGCCCTAGCCTTAGACTAGGGGAGCCCTAGCCTAAGCCTAGGGGTGCCCTAGCCTAAGCTTATGGGTGCCCCAGCCTTAGGCTAGGGTAGCCCTAGCCTTAGCTTAAGCCTAGGGGTGACCTAGCCTAAGCCTAAGGGTGCCCTAGCCTAAGCTTATGGGTGCCCCAGCCTTAGGCTAGGGTAGCCCTAGCCTTAGATTAAGCCTAGGGGTGCCCTAGCTTAAGCTTAGGGGTTCCCTACACTAAGCCTTTGGGTGCCCTAGCCTAAGCCTAGGGGTGCCCTAGCCAAGCCTAGGGGTGCCCTAGCCTAATCCTAGCGGTGCCCTAGCCTAAGCTTAGGGGTTCCATAGCCTTAGGCTAGAGGAGCCCTAGCTTTAGCCTAAGCCTAGGAGTGCCCTAGCCTAAGCCTAGGAGTGCCCTAGCCTAAGACTAGTGGTGCCCTAGCCTAAGTGTAGGGGTGACCTAGCCCCAGCCTCTGGGTGCCCTAGCCTTAGCCTAAGCCTAGGGGTGCCCTAGCCTAAGCCTAGGGGTGCCCTAGCGTAAGCCTAGGTGTGCCCTAGCCTAAGCCTAGGGGTGCCCTAGGGTTAGGCTAGGGGAGCCCTAGCCTTATCCTAAATCTAGGGGTGCCCTAGCCTAAGCCTAGGGGTGCCCCAGCCTAAGCCTAGGGGTGCCCTAGCCTAAGCCTAGGGATGCCCTAGCCTAAGCCTAGGGGTGCCATAGCCTAAGTTTAGGGGAGCCCTAGCCTTAGCCTATGCCTAGGGCTGCCCCAGCCTAATCCTTGGTGTGCCCTAGCCTAAACCTAGGATTGCCCTAGCCTAAGCCTATGGGTGCCCTAGCCTAAGCTTAGGGGTGCCCTAGCCTTAGGCTAGGGGAGCCCTAGCCTTAGCTTAAGCCTAGGGTTGCCCTAGCCTAAGCCTAGGTGTGCCCTAGCTTAAGCCTAGGGGTGCCCTAGCCTAAACCTAGGGGTGCCTTAGCCTAAGGCTAGGGGTGCCCTAGCCTTAGTCTAAGCCATCGGGTGCCCTAGCCTAAGCCTAGGGGTGTCCTAGCCTAAACCTAGGGGTGCCCTATCCTAAGCCTAGGGGTGCCCTAGCCTCTTCCTAGGCGTGCCCTAACCTTATGCTAGGGTAGCCCTAGCCTTAGCCTAAGCCTAGGGCCGCCCTAGCCTAAGCCAATGGGTGCCCTAGCCTAAGCTTAGGGGTGCCCTAACCTTAGGCTAGGGGAGCCCTAGCCTTAGCTTAAGCATAGGGTGGCCCTAGCCTAAGCCTAGTTGTGCACTAGCTTAAGCCTAGGGGTGCCATAGCCTAAACCTAGGGGTGCCTTAGCCTAAGCCTAGGGGTGCCCTAGCCTTAGTCTAAGCCATCGGGTGCCCTAGCCTAAGCCTAGGGGTGTCCTAGCCTAAACCTAGGGGTGCCCTCTCCTAAGCCTAGGGGTGCCCTAGCCTCTTCCTAGGCGTGCCCTAGCCTTATGCTAGGGTAGCCCTAGCCTTAGCCTAAGCCTAGGGCCGCCCTAGCCTAGACCTAGGGGTACCCTAGCCTAAGCTTAGGGGTGCCCTAGCCTAAGGCTAGGGGAGCCCTAGCCTTAGTCTAAGCCTAGGGGTGCCCAATCCGAAGCCTAGGGGTGCCCTATCCTTAGGCTAGGGGAGTCCTCGCCTTTGCCGAAGCCTTAGGCTGCCCTAGCCTAAGCCTAGGGGCGCCCTAGCCTAATCCTAGGGGTGCCCTAGCCCAAGCCTAGGGGTGCACTAGCGTTAGGCTAGAGGAGCCCTAGCCTTAGCCTAAGCCTAGGGGTGCCCTAGCGTAAGCCGAGGGATGCCCTATCCTAAGCCTAGGGGTGCCCTAGCCTAAGTAAGGGTTTCCCTAGCATAAGCATAGGGGTTCCCTACCTTAGCATAGTGGTGCCCTAGCCTAAGCCTAGGGGTGCCTTAGCCTTAGGCTAGGGAAGCCCTATCCTTAGCCAAAGCCTAGGGGTGCCCTAGCCTAAGCCTAGCGGTGCCCTAAACTAAGCCTAGGGGTGCCCTAGCCTTAGGCTAGGAGAGCCCTAGGCTTAGCCCAAGCCTAGGGGTGCCCTTCCTAAGCCTAGTGGTGTCCTAGCCTAAGCCTAGGGTTGCCCTATCCTAAGCCTAGGGGTGCTTAGCCTAAGCCTAGGGGTGCCCTAGCCTAAGCCTAAGGGTGCCCTAGCCTTAGACTAGGGGAGCCCTAGCCTAAGCCTAAGGGTGCCCTAGCCTAAGCTTATGGGTGCCCCATCCTTAGGCTAGGGTAGCCCTAGCCTAAGCTTAAGCCTAGGGGTGCCCTAGCCTAAGCCTAAGGGTGCCCTAGCCTAAGCATATGGGTGCCCCAGCCTTAGGCTAGGGTAGCCCTAGCCTTAGATTAAGCCTAGGGGTGCCCAAGCCTAAGCCTAGGGGTTCCCTAGACTAAGCCTTTGGGTGCCCTAGCCTAAGCTTAGGGGTGCTCTAGCCTAAGCCTAGGGGTGCCCTGCCCTTAGGCTAGGGGAGCCCTTACCTTAGCCTAAGCCTTGGGGTACCCTAGCCAAGCCTAGCGGTGCCCTAGCCTAAGCTTAGGGGTTCCATAGCCTTAGGCTAGAGGAGCCCTAGTTTTAGCCTAAGCCTAGGGGTGCCCTAGCCAAAGCCTAGGAGTGCCCTAGCCTAAGACTAGGGTGCCCTAGCCTAAGTGTAGGGGTGACCTAGCCCCAGCCTATGGGTGCCCTAGCCTTAGCCTAAGCCTAGGGGTGACCTAGCCTAAGCCTAGGGGTGCCCTAGACTAAGCCTAGGGGTGCCCTAGCCTTAGGCTGGGAGCCCTAGCCTTAGCCTAAGCCTAGGGGTGCACTAGCCTAAGCCTAGGGGTGCCCTAGCCTTAGGCTAGGGAAGCCCTAGCCAAAGCCTAGGGGTGCCCTAGCCTAAGCCTAGGTGTGCCCTAACTTTAGGCTAGGGGTTCCCTAGCCAAAGCATAGGGGTGCCCTAGCCTAAGGATAGGGGTGCCATAGTCTTAGGTTGGGGAGCCCTAGCCTTAGCCTAAGCCTAGGGGTGCACTAGCGTAAGCCTAGTGGTGCCCTAGGGTAAGCCTAGGGGTGCCCTAGCCTTAGGCTAGGGGTGTCCTAGCCAAATCCTTGGGGTGCCCTTGCCTAAGCATAGGGGTGCCCTAGCCTTAGGCAAGGGGAGCCCTAGCCTTAGCCTAAGCCTAGGTTTGCCCTAGCCTAAGCCTAGGTGTGCCCTAGCCTAAGCCTAGGGGTGCCCTAGGGTTAGGCTAGGGGAGCCCTAGCCTTAGCCTAAGTCTAGGGGTGCCCTAGCCTAAGCCTAGGGGTGCCCCAGCCTAAGCCTAGGGGTGCCCTAGCCTAAGCCTAGGGGTACCCTAGCCTAAGGCTATGGGTGCCCTAGCCTTAGGCTAGAGGAGCCCTAGCCTTAGCTTAAGCCTAGGGTTATCCTAGCCTAAGCCTAGGTGTGCCCTAGCTTAAGCCTAGGGTTGCCCTAGCCTAAACCTAGGGGTGCCTTAGCCTAAGGCTAGGGGTGCCCTAGCCTTAGTCTAAGCCATCGGGTGCCCTAGCCAAAGCCTAGGGGTGTCCTAGCCTAAACCTAGGGGTGCGCTATCTTAAGCCTAGGGGTGCCCTAGCCCCTTCCTAGGCGTGCCCTAGCCTTATGCTAGGGTAGCCCTAGCCTTAGCCTAAGCCTAGGGCCGCCCTAGCCAAAGCCAATGGGTGCCCTAGCCTAAGCCTAGGGGTGCCCTAGCCTTAGGCTAGGGGAGCCCTAGCCTTAGCTTAAGCCTAGGGTTGCCCTAGCCTAAGCCTAGGTGTGCCCTAGCTTAAGACTAGGGGTGCCCTAGCCTAAACCTAGGGGTGCCTTAGCCTAAGCCTAGGGGTGCCCTAGCCTTAGTCTAAGCCATCGGGTGCCCTAGCCTAAGCCTAGGGGTGTCCTAGCCTAAACCTAGGGGTGCCCTATCCTAAGCCTAGGGGTGCCCTAGCCCCTTCCTAGGCGTGGCCTAGCCTTATGGTAGGGTATCCTTAGCCTTAGCCTAAGCCTAGGGCCGCCCTAGCCTAGAACTAGGGGTACCCTAGCCTAAGCTTAGGGGTGCCCTAGCCTTAGGCTAGGGGAGCCCTAGCCTTAGTCTAAGCCTACGGGTGCCCTATCCAAAGCCTAGGGGTGCCCTATCCTTAGGCAAGGGGAGTCCTCGCCTTAGCCGAAGCCTTAGGCTGCCCTAGCCTAAGCCTAGGGGCGCCCTAGCCTAAGCCTAGGGGTGCCCTAGCCCAAGCCTAAGGGTGCAATAGCGTTAGGCTAGAGGAGCCCTAGCCTTAGCCTAAGCCTAGGGGTGCGCTAGCATAAGCCGACGGTGCCCTAGCCTAAGTCTAGGGATACCCTAGCCTAAGCATATGGGTTCCCTACCTAAGCCTAGGGGTGCCCTAGCCTAAACCTAGGGATGCCCTAGCCTAAGCCTAGGGGTGCCTTAGCCTTAGGCTAGGGAAGCCCTAGCCTTAGCCTAAGCCTAGGGGTGCCCTAGCCTAAGCCTAGCGGTGCCCTAACCTAAGCCTAGGGTTGCCCTAGCCTAAGCCTAGGGGTGTCCTAACCTAAGCCTAGGGGTGTCCTAGCCTTAGGCTAGGGGAGCCCTAGCCTTAGCCAAAGCCTAGGGGTGCCCTAGCCTAAGCCTAGGGGTTCCCTAGCCTAAGCCTAAGGGTGCCCTAGCCTTAGGCTAGGTGAGCCCTAGCCTTAGCCTAAGCCTAGGTGTGCCCTTACCTAAACCTAGGGTTGCCCCAGCCTAAGCCTAGGGGTGCCCTAGCCTAAGCCTACTTGTGCCCTAGCCTAAGCATAGTGGTGCCCTAGCCTAAGCCTAGGGGTGTCCTAGCTTAAGCCTAGGGATGCCCTAGCCTTAGAATAGGGGAGCCCTAGCCTTAGCCTAAGCATAGGGGTGCCCTAGCCTAAGCCTAGGGGTGCCCTAGCCTAAGCCTAGTTGTGCCCTAGCCTAAGCATAGTGGTGCCCTAGCCTAAGCCTAGGGGTGTCCTAGCCTAAGCCTAGGGGTGCCCTAGCCTTAGGCATGGCGAGCCCTAACCTTAGCCTAAGCCTAGGGCTGCCCTAGCCTTAGAATAGGGGAGCCCTAGCCTTAGCCTAAGCCCTGGGCTTCCCTAGCCTAAGCCTAGGTGTGCCCTAGCTTAAGCCTAGGGGTGCCCTAGCCTAAGCCTAGGGGTCCCCTAGCCTAAACCTAGGGGTGCCCTAGCCTATCCCTAGGGGTGCCCTAGCCTTAGGCTAGGGGATCCGTAGCCTTAGCCTAAGCCTAGGGCTGCCCTAGCATAAGACTAAGGGTGCCCTACCCTAAGCCTAGGGGTGCCCTAGCCTTAGCCTACGGGTGCACTAGCCTTAGCCTAAGCCTAGGGGTGCCCTAGCATAATCTTAGGGGTGCCCTAACCTATGCCTACGGGTGCCCTAGCCTTAGGCTAGGTAAGCCCTAGCCTTAGCCTAAGCCTAGGGGTGCCCTAGCCTAAGCCTAGGGGTGCCCTAGCCTAAGACTAGGGGTGCCCTAGCCTAACTTAGGAGTGCCCTAGCCTAAGGCTAGTGGTGACCAAGCCTATGCCTAGGGGTGCCCTAGGGTTCGGCTAGGGGAGCCCTAGCCTTAGCCTAAGCCTAGGGGTGCCCTAGCCTAAGCCTATGGGTGTTCTAGCCTAAGGCTAGGGGTGCCCTAGCCTAAGCCTAGGGGTGCCCTAACCTAAGCCTAGGGGTGTCCTAGACGTAGGCTAGGGGAGCCCTAGCCTTAGCCTAAGCCTAGGGCTGCCCTAGCTAAAGACTATGGGTGCCCTAGCCTTAGGCTAGGTGAGCCCTAGCTTTAGCCTAAGCCTAGGGGTGCCCTAGCATAAGCCTAGGGGTGCCCTAGCCTAAGACTAGGGGTGCCCTAGCCTAACTTAGGGGTGCCCTGGCCAAAGCCTAGGGGTGCCCTAGGGTTAGGCTAGGGGAGCCCTAGCCTTAGCGTAAGCCTAGGGGTCCCCTAGCTTAAGCCAAGGGGTGCCCTATCCTAAGCCTAGGGGTGCCCTATCCTAAGCCTAGGGGTGCCCTAGTCTTAGGATAGGGGAGCCCTAGCCTTAGCCTAAGCCTAGGGCTGCCCTAGCCTAAGCGTAGGGGTGCCCTAGCCTTAGGCTAGGGGATCCCTAGCCCTAGTCTAAACATAGGGGTTCCCTAGCCTAAGCCTAGGGGTGCCCTAGCCTAAGCCTAGGATTGCCCTAGCCTAAGCCTAGGGGCGCCCTAGCCTAAGCCTAGGGGTGCCGTAGCCTTAGGCTAGGGGAGCCCTAGCCTTAGCCTAAGCTTAGGGTTACCCTAGCCTAAGCCTGGGGGTTCCCTAGCCTAAGATTAGGGGTGCCCTAGCCTAAGACTAGGGGTGCCCTAGCCTAACTTAGGGGTGCCCTAGCCTAAGCCTAGGGGTGCCCTTGCCTAAGCCTAGGGGTGCCCTAGGGTTAGGCTAGGGGAGCCCTAGCCTTAGCCTAAGCCTAGGGGTGCCCTAGTCTAAGCCTAGGGGTGCCCTAGCCTAAGCCTAGGGGTGCCCTAGCCTAAGCCTAGGGGTGCCATATCCTAAGCTTAGGGGAACCCTAGCCTTAGCCTATGCCTAGGGCTGCCCCAGCCTAATCCTAGGAGTGCCCTAGCCTAAGGCTATGGGTGCCCTAGCCTAAGCCTAGTGGTGCCCTAGCCTTAGGCTAGGGGAGCCCTAGTCTTTGCCTAAGCCTAGGGCTGCCCTAGCCTAAGCCTAGGTGTGAGCTAGCTTAAGCTTAGGGGTGCCCTAGCCTAAACCTAGGGGTGCCGAAGCCTAAGCCTAGGGGTGCCCCAGCCTTAGCCTAAGCCATCGGGTGCCCTAGCCAAAGCCTAGGGGTGTCCTAGCCTAAACCTAGGGGTGCCCTATCCTAAGCCTAGGGGTGCCCTAGCCTCTTCCTATGCGTGCCCTAGTCTTATGCTAGGGTAGCCCTAGCCTTAGCCTACGCCTAGGGCCGCCCTAGCCTAGAACTAGGGGTGCCCTAGCTAAGCTTAGGGGTGCCCTAGCCTTAGGCTAGGGGAGCCCTAGCCTTAGTCTAAGCCTAGGGGTTCCCTATCCAAAGCTTAGGGGTGCCCTATCCTTAGGCTAGGGAGTCCTCGCCTTAGCCGAAGCCTTAGGCTGCCCTAGCCTAAGCCTAGGGGCGCCCTAGCCTAAGCCTAGGGGTGCCCTAGCCCAAGCCTAGGGGTGCCCTAGCGTTAGGCTAGAGGAGCCCTAGCCTTAGCCTAAGCCTAGGGGTGCCCTAGCCTAAGCCGACGGTGCCCTAGCCTAAGCCTAGGGGTGCCCTAGCCTAAGCATAGGGGTTCCCTACCTAAGCCTAGGGGTGCCCAACCCTAAGCCTAGGGATGCCCTAGCCTAAGCCTAGGGGTGCCCTAGCCGTCGGCTAGGAAAGCCCTAGCCTTAGCCTAAGCCTAGGGGTGCCTACCCTAAGACTAGGGGTGCCCTAGCCTAAGCCTAGGGGTTCCCTAGCCTAAGCCTAAGGGTGCCCTAGCCTGAGACTAGGGGTGCCCTAGCCTGAGGCTAGGGGAGCACTAGCCTTAGCCTAAGCCTAGGGGTGCCCTAGCCTAAGCCTAGGGGTGCCCTAGCCTAAGCCTAGGGGTGCCCTAGCCTAAGGCTAGGGGAGCACTAGCCTTAGCCTAAGCCTAGGGGTGCCCTAGCCTAAGCCTAGGGGTGCCCTAGCCTAAGCCTAGGGGTGCCCTAGCAGAAGCCTAGGGGTGCCCTACCCTAAGCCTAGGGGTGCCTTAGACTTAGCCGAGGTGAGCCCTAGCCTTAGCCTAAGCCAAAGGTGGCCTAGCCTAAGCCTAGGGGTGCCCTAGCCTAAGCCTAGGTGTGCCCTAGCCTAAGCCTAGTTGTGCCCTAGCCTAAGAATAGTGGTGCCCTAGCCTAAGCCCAGGGGTGTCGTAGCCTAAGCCTAGGGGTGCCCTAGCCGTAGGCTAGGCGAGCCCTAACCTAAGCCTAAGCCTAGGGCTGCCCTAGCCTAAGCCTAGGGGTGGCATAGCCTTAGAATAGGGGAGCCCTAGCCTTAGCCTAAGCATAGGGGTGCCCTAGCCTAAGCCTAGGGGTGCCCTAGCCTTAGGCTAGGGGAGCCCTAGCCTTAGCCTAAGCCTAGGGCTTCCCTAGCCTAAGCCTAAGTGTGCCCTGGCTTAAGCCTAGGGGTCCCCTAGCCTAAAACTAGGGGTGCTCTAACCTAAGCCTAGGGGTGCCCTAGCCTAAAGCTGGGGGTGCCCTAGCCTATCCCTAGGGGTGCCTTAGAATTAGGCTAGGGAATCACTAGCCTTAGCCTAAGCCTAGGGGTGCCCTAGCCTATGCCTAGGGGTGCCTAAGCCTTAGGCTAGGGGAGCCGTAGCGTTAGCCTAAGCCTAGGGCTGCCCTACCATAAGACTAAGGGTGCCCTAGCCTAAGCCGAGGGGTGCCCTAGCCTTAGGCTACAGGTGCACTAGCCTTATCATAAGCCTAGGGGTGCCCAAGCATAAGTTTAGGGGTGCCCTAGCCTATGCTTGGGGTGCCCTAGCCTTAGGCTAGGTGAGCCCTAGCCTTAGCCTAAGCCTAGGGGTGCCCTAGCCTAAGCCTAGGGGTGCCCTAGCCTAAGACTAGGGTTTGCCCTAGCCTAACTTAGGGTGCCCTAGCCTAAGCCGAGGGGTGCCCTAGCCTAAGCCTATGGGTGCCCTAGGTTTAGGCTAGGGGAGCCCTAGCCAGAGTCTAAGCCTAGGGGTGACCTAGCCTAAGCCTAGGGGAGCCCTAGCCTAAGCCTAGGGGTGTTCTAGCCTAAGGCTAGGGGTGCCCTAGCCTAAGCCTAGGGGTGCCCTAACCTAAGCCTAGGGATGCCCTAGACTTAGGCTAGGGGAGCCCTAGCCTTAGCCTAAGCCTAGGGCTGCTCTAGCTAAAGCCTATGGGTGCCCTAGCCTTAGGCTAGGTGAGCCCTAGCCTTAGCCTAAGCCTAGGGGTGCCCTAGCCTAAGCCTAGGGGTGCCCTAGCCTAAGACTAGGGGTGCCCTAGCCTAACTTAGGGGTGCCCTAGCCTAAACATAGGGGTGCCCTAGGGTTAGGCTAGGGAAGCCCTAGCCTTAGTCTAAGCCTAGGGGTGCCCTAGTCTAAGCCTAGAGGTGCCCTAGCCTAAGCCTAGGGGTGCCCTAGTCTAAGCCTAGAGGTGCCCTAGCCTAAGCCTAGGGGTACCCTATCCTAAGACTAGGGGTGCCCTAGCCTAAGCCTAGGGGTGCCCTAGCCTTAGGCTAGGGGAGCCCTAGCCTTAGCCTAAGCCTAGAGCTGCCCTAGCCTAAGCATAGGGGTGCCCTAGCCTAAGCCTAGGGGTGCCCTAGCCTTAGGCAAGGGGAGCCCTAGCCTTAGCCTAAGCCTAGGGCTGCCCTAGCCTAAGCCTAGGTGTGCCCTAGCTTAAGCCTAGGGGTGCCCTAGCCTTAGCCTAAGCCTACGGGTGCCCTAGCCTAAGCTTAGGGGTGTCCTAGCCTAAACTAGGGGTACCCTACCCTAAGCCTAGGGGTTCACTAGCCTAAGCCTAGAGGTGCCCTAGCCTTAGGCTACGGGAGCCCTAGCCTTAGCCTAAGCCTAGGGCTGCCCAAGCCTAAGCGTAGTGGTGCCCTAGCCTTAGGCTAGGGGAGCCCTAGCCCTAGCCTAAACCTAGGGGTGCCCTAGCCTAACCCTAGGGGTGTCCTAGCCTACGCCTAAGATTGCCCCAGCCTAAGCCTAGGGGTGCCCTAGCCTAAGTCTAGGGTGCCCTAGCCTAAGCCTAGGGGTTCCCTAGCCTAAGCCCAGGGGTGCCCTAGCCTAAGCCTAGGGGTGCCCTACCCTAAGCCTAGGGGTGCCCTAGCCTAAGCCTAGGGGTGCCCTAGCCTTAGCCGAGGTGAGCCCTAGCATTAGCCTAAGCCTAGGGGTGCCCTAGCCTAAGCCTAGGGGTGCCCTAGCCGAAGCCTAGGTGTGCCCTAGAGTAAGCCTAGTGGTGCCCTAGCCTAAGCATAGTGGTGCCCTAGCCTAAGCCTAGGGGTGCCCTACCCTAAGCCTAGGGGTACCCTAGCCTAAGCCTAGGGGTGCCCTAGCCTTAGGATAGGGGAGCCCTAGCCTTAGCCAAAGCATAGGGGTGCCCTCGCCTAAGCCTAGGGGTGCCCTAGCCTTAGGCTAGGGGAGCCCTAGCCTTAGCCTAAGCCTAGGGCTGCCCTAGCCTAAGCCTAGGTGTGCCCTAGCTTAAGCCTAGGTGTGCCCTAGCCTAAACCTAGGGGTGCCCTAGCCTAAGCCTAGGGGAGCCCTAGCCTAAACATAGGGGTGCCCTAGCCTATCCCTACGGGTGCTTAGCCTTAGCCTAGGGGATCACTAGCCTTAGCCTAAGCCTAGGGGTGCCCTAGCCTATGCCTAGGGGTGCCCTAGCCTTAGCATAAGCCTAGGGGTGCCCTAGCATAAGACTAAGGGTGCCCTACCCTAAGCCTAGAGGTGCCCTAGCCTTAGGCTAGGGGTTCACTAACCTTAGCCTAAGCCTAGGGGTGCCCTAGCATAAGCTTAGGGGTGCCCTAGCCTATGCCTAGGGGTGCCCGAGCCTTAGGCTACGTGAGCCCTAGCCTTAGCCTAAGCCTAGGGGTGCTCTAGCCTAAGCCTAGGGGTGCCCTAGCCTAAGACTAGGGGTGCCCTAACCTAACTTAGGGGTGCCCTAGCCAAAGCCTAGGGGTGCCCTAGCCTAAGCCTAGGGGTGTTCTAGCCTAAGCCTATGGCTGCCCTAGCCTAAGCCTAGGTGTGCCCTAGCTTAAGCCTATGGGTGCCCTAGCCTAAACCTAGGGGTGCCCTAGACTAAGCCTAGGGGAGCCCTAGCCTAAACATAGGGGTGCCCTAGCCTATCCCTACGGGTGCTTAGCCTTAGCCTAGGGGTTCACTAGCCTTAGCCTAAGCCTAGGGGTGCCCTAGCCTATGCCTAGGGGTGCCCTAGTCTTAGGCTAGGGGTTCACTAGCCTTAGCCTAAGCCTAGGGGTGCCCTAGCATAAGCTTAGGGGTGCCCTAGCCTATGCCTAGGGGTGCCCTAGCATTAGGCTAGGTGAGCCCTAGCCTTAGCCTAAGCCTAGGGGTGCCCTAGCCTAAGCTTAGGGGTGCCCTAGCCTAAGACTAGGGGTGCCCTAACCTAACTTAGGGGTGCCCTAGCCAAAGCCTAGGGGTGCCCTAGCCTAAGCCTAGGGGTGTTCTAGCCTAAGCCTAGGGGTGACCTAGCCTAAGCCTAGGGGTGCCCTAGTCTTAGGCTAGGGGAGGCCTAGCCTTAGCCTAAGCCTAGGGGTACCCTAGCCTAAGCCTATGAGTGCCCTAGCCTTAGGCTAGGTGAGCCCTAGTCTTAGCCTAAGCCTAGGGGTGCCCTAGCCTAAGACTAGGGGTGCCCTAGCCTAACTTAGAGGTGCCCTAGCGTAAGCGTAGGTGTGCCCTAGCCAAAGCTTAGCGGTGCCTTAGCCTAAGCCTAGGGGTGCCCTTGCCATAGGCTAGGGGAGCCCTAGCCTTAGCCTAAGTCTAGGGGTGCCCTAGCCTAAACCTAGGGGTGCCGTAGCCTAAGCCTAGGGGTGCCCTAGCCTTAGCCTAAGCCTACGGGTGCCCTAGCAAAGCCTAGGGGTATCCTAGCCTAAGCCTAGGGGTGCCCTAGCATAAGACTAGGGGTGCCCAAGCCTTTGGCTAGGTGAGCCCTAGCCTTAGCCTAAGCCTAGGGGTACCCTAGCCTAAGCCTAGGGGTGCCCTAGCATAAGCCTAGGAGGGCCCTAGCATAAGACTAGGGGTGCACTAGCTTAACTTAGGGGTGCCCTAGCCGAAGCTTAGGGGTGCCCTAGCCTAAGCCTAGGGGTGCCCTAGCCTAAGCTTAGGGGTGCCCTAGCCTTAGACTAGGGGAGCCCCGGCCTAATCCTACGGGTGCCCTAACATAAGTCTAGGGGTGCCCTAACCTAAGCCTACGGGTGCCCTAGCCTAATCCTAGGAGTGCCCTATCCTTAGGCTAGGGGATCCCTAGCATAAGCTTAAGCCTAGGGGTGCCCTAGCTTAAGCCTAGGGTTGCCCTAGGCTAAGCCTAGGGGTGCCCTAGTCTAAGCCTCGGGGTGCCCTAGCCTTAGGCTAGGGGAGACCTAGCCTTAGCCTAAACTTAGGCGTCCCCAAGCCTAAGCCTATGGGTGCCCTGGCCTTACGCTAGGGGAGCCCTCGTCTTAGCCTGAGCCTAGGGGTGCCCTAGCCAAGCCTAGGGGTGCCCTAGCCTAATCGTAGCGGTGCCCTAGCCTAAGACTAGGGGTGCCCTAGCCTTAGGCTAGAGGAGCCTTAGCTTTAGCCTAAGCCTAGGGGTGCCCTATCCTAACCCTAGGAGTGCCCTAGCCTAAGCCTAGGGGTGCCTAAGCCTTAAGCTAAGGCATACCTAGCCTTAGCCTAAGCCTAGGCGTGCCCAAGCATAACCCTAGGAGTGCTCTAGCCTAAGCCTAGGGGTGCTCTAGCCTAAGCCTAGGGGTGGCCTAGCCTAAGCCTAGGTGTGCCCTAGCCTTAGGTTAGGTGAACCCTAGCATAAGCCTAAGCCTAGGGGTGCCCCAGCCAAAGCCCAGGGGTGCCCTAGCCTAAACCTAGAGGTCCCATCGCCTTAGGCTAGGGGAGCCCTAACATTAGAGTAAGCCTAGGGGTGCCTTAGCCTAAGCCTTGATGTGCCCTAGCCTAAGCCTAGGGGTGCCCTAGCCTAAGCCTAGGGGTGCCCTAGCCTTAGGCTAGGGGAGCCCTAGCCTTAGCCTAATCCTAGGGGTGCCCTAGCCTAAGTCTAGGGGTGCCCTAACCTAAGCCTACGGGTGCACTAGCCTAAGCCTAGGAGTGCCCTATCCTTAGGCTAGGGGATCCCTAGCCTAAGCCTAATCCTAGGGTTGCCATTGCCTAAGCTTAGGGGTGCCCTAGCCTTAGGCTAGAGGAACCCTAGCTTTAGCCTAAGCCTAGGGGTGCCCTAGCCTAAGCCTAGGAGTACCCTACCCTAAGCCTAGGGGTGCCCTAGCCTAAGTGTAGGGTGCCCTATCCTGAGCCTATGGGTGCCCTAGCCTTAGCCTAAGCCTAGGGGTGCCCTAGCCTAAGCCTAGGGGTGCCCTAGCCTTAGGCTAGGGGTTCCCTAGCCAAAGTCTAGGGGTGCCCTAGCCTAAGCCTAGAGTTGCCCTCTCCTTAGGCTAGGGGAGCCCTAACAATAGCGTAAGCCTAGGGGTGCCTTAGCCTAAGCCTTGGTGTGCCCTAGCCTAAGCCTAGGGGTGCCCTAGCCTAAGCCTAGGGGTGCCCTTGCCTTAGGCCAGGGGAGCCCTAGCCTTAGCCTAATCCTAGGGGTGCCCTAGCCTAAGTCTAGGGGTGCCCTAGCCTAAGCCTAGGGGTGCCCTAGCCTTAGGCTAGGGGAGCCCTATCCTTAGCCTAAACCTAGGGATGCCCTGGCCTAAGCCTAGGGTACCCTAACCTAAGCCTAGGGGTTCCCTAGCCTAAGCCTAGTGGTGCCTTAGCCTAAGCCTAGGGGTGACCTAGCCTTAGCCTAATCCTAGGGGTGCCCTAGCCTAAGCCTAGGGGTGCCCTAGCCGAAGCCTAGCGGTGCCTTCCCTAAGCCTAGGGATGCCCTAGCTTAAGCCTAGGGGTGCCCTAGACTTAGCCTAGGGGTGCCCTAGCCTTAGGCTGGGAGCCCTAGTCTTAGCCTAAGTCTAGGGGTGCACTAGCCTAAGCCTAGGGGTGCCCTAGCCTAAGTCTAGGCGTGTCCTAGCCTTAGGCTAGGGGAGCCCTAGCCAAAGCCTAGGGGTGCCCTAGCCTAAGCCTAGGTGTGCCCTAAAATTAGGCTAGGGGTTCCCTAGCCAAAGCCTAGGAGTGCCCTAGCCTAAGCATAGGGGTGCCATAGTCTTAGGTTGGGGAGCCCTAGCCTTAGCCTAAGCCTAGGGGTGCACTAGCGTAAGCCTAGGGGTTCCCTAGCGTAAGCCTGGGGTGCCCTAGTCTTAGGCTAGGGGTGCCCTAGCCAAATCCTTGGGGTGCCCTTGCCTAAGCATAGGGGTGCCCTAGCCTTAGGCTCGGGGAGCCCTAGCCTTAGCCTAATTCTAGGGGTGCCCTAACCTAAGCCTAGGGTTGCCGTAGCCTAAGCCTATGGGTGCCCAAGCCTTAGGCTAGGAGAGCCCTAGACTTAGCCTAAACCTAGGAGTGACCTACCCTAAGCCTAGGCTTGCCCTAGCCTAAGCCTAGGGGTGCCCTACCCTAAGCATAGGGGTGCCCTAGCCTTAGGCTAGGGGAGCCCTAGCCTTAGCCTAAGCCTAGGGGTGCCCTAGCCTAAGACTAGGGGTGCCCTAGCCTAAGCCTAGGGCTGCCCTAGCCTAAGCCTAGGGGTGCCATAGCCTAAGCCTAGGGGTGCCCTAGCCTTAGGCTAGGTGAGCCCTAGCCTTAGCCTAAGCTTAGGGGTGCCCTAGCCAAAGCCTAGGGGTGCCCTAGCCTAAGCCTAGAGGTGCCCTCGCCTTAGGCTAGGGGAGCCCTAACAATAGCGTAAGCCTAGGGGTGCCTTAGCCTAAGCTTGGTGTGCCCTAGCCTAAGCCTAGGGGTGCCCTAGCCTAAGCCTATGGGTGCCATGGCCTTAGGTTAGGGGAGCCCTAGCCTCAGCCTAAGCCTAAGGGTGCCCTAGCCAAGCCTAGGGGTGCCCTAGCCTAATCCTAGCGGTGCCCTAGCCTAAGATTAGGGGTTCCCTAGCCTTAGGCTAGGGGAGCCCTAGCATTATCCTAAGCCTAGGGGTGCCCAAGCCTAACCCTAGGGTTGCCCTATCCTAAGCCTAGGGGTGCCCTAGCCTTAGGCTAGAGGAGCCCTAGCTTTAGCCTAAGCCTAGGGGTGCCCTAGCCTAAGCCTAGGAGTGCCCTAGCCTAAGCCTAGGGGTGCCCTAGCCTAAGTGCAGGGGTGCCCTAGCCCCAGCCTATGGGTGCCCTAGCCTTAGCCTAAGCCTAGGGGTGCCCTAGCCTAAGCCTAGGGGTGCCCTAGCCGAAGCATAGGGGTGCCCTAGCCTTAGGCTAGGGGAGCCCTAGCCTTAGCCTAAGCCTAGGGGTGCCCTAGCCTAAACCTAGGGGTGCCCTAGCCTAAGCCTAGGGCTGCCCTAGCCTAAGCCTAGGGGTGCCCTAGCCTAAGCCTATGGGTGCCCTAGCCTAAGCCAAGGTGTGCCCTAGCCTTAGGTTAGGTGAACCCTAGCCTTAGCCTAAGCCTAGGGGTGCCCTAGACAAAGCCTAGGGGTGCCCTAGCCTAAAACTAGAGGTGCCCCCGCCTTAGGCTAGGGGAGCCCTAACAATAGCGTAAGCCTAGGGGTGCCTTAGCCTAAGGCTTGATGTGTCCTAGCCTAATCCTAGGGGTGCCCTAGCCTAAGCCTAGGGGTGCCCTAGCGCTAGGCTAGGGAAGCCCTAGCCTTAGCCTAATCCTAGGGGTGCCCTAGCCTAAGTCTAGGAGTGCCCTAACCTAAGCCTACGGGTGCCCTAGCCTAAGCCTAGGAGTGCCCTATCCTTAGGCTAGGGGATCCCTAGCAGAAGCCTAATCCTAGGGTTGCCGTAGCCTAAGCCTAGGGGTGCCCTAGTCTTAGGCTAGAGGAGCCCTAGCTTTAGCCTAAGCCTAGGGGTGCCCTAGCCCTACGCTAGGGGATCCCTTGCCTTAGCCTAATCCTAAGGTTGCCGTAGCCTAAGCCTAGGGGTGCCCTAGTTTTAGGCTAGAGGAGCCCTAGCTTTATCCTAAGCCTAGGGGTGCCCTAGCCTTACGCTAGGGGATCCCTTGCCTTAGCCTAAGCCTAGAGGTGCCCTAGCCTAAGTCTAGAAGTGCCCTAGCCTGAGCCTATAGGTGCCCTAGCCTTAGCCTAAGCCTAGGGGTGCCCTAGCCTTATGCTAGGGGATCCCTTGCCTTAGCCTAAGCCAAGGGGTGCCCTAGCCTAAGCCTAGAGGTGCCCTAGCCTGAGCCTATTGGTGCCCTATCCTTAGCCTAAGCCTAGGGGTGCCCTAGCCTAAGCCTAGGGGTGCCCTAGCCTAAGCATAGTGGTGCCGTAGCCTTAGTTTAAGGTTACCTAGCCAAATCCTAGGGGTGCCCTTGCCTAAGTATAGGGGTGTCCTAGTCTTAGGCTCGGGGGAACCCTAGCCTTAGCCTAAGCCTAGGGGTGACCTAGCCTAAGCCTAGGGGTGCCCTAGCCTAAGCCTATGGATGCCCTAGCCTTAGGCTAGGGGAGCCCTAGACTTAGCCTAAACCTAGGGGTGCCCTGGCCTAAGCCTAGGGTGCCCTAGCCTAAGCCTAGGGGTTCCCTATCCTAAGCCTAGGGGTGCCCTAGCCAAAGCCTAGGGGTGCCTTAGCCTTAGGCTAGGGGAGGCCTAGCCTTAGCCTAAGCCTACAGGTGCCCTAGCTTAAGCCTAGGGGTGACCTAGCTTAAGCCTGGCATTGCCCTAGCCTTAGGCTAGGGGATCCCTAGCCTTAGCCTAAGCCTAGGGGTTCCCTAGCCTAATCCTAGGGGTGCCCTAGCATTAGGCTAGGGTAGCCCTAGCCTTAGCCTAAGCCTAGGGATGCCCTAGCCTCAGCCTAGGTGTGCCCTAGCCTCAGCCTAGTGGTGCCCTAGCCTCAGCCTAGTGGTGCCCTAGCCTAGGCCTAGGGGTGCCCTAGCCTAAGCCTAGGGGTTCCCTAGCCTAAGCCTAACGGTGCCTTAGCCTAAGCCTAGGGGTCCCCTAGCCTTAGCCTAAGCCTAGGGGTGCCCTAGCCTAAGCCTAGGGGTGCCCTAGCCTAAGCTTAGGGGTGCCCTAGCCTTAAGCTAGGGGAGCCCTAGCCTTAGCCTAAGCCTAGGGGTGCCCTAGCCTAAGACTAGGGGTGCCCTAGCCTAAGCCTAGGGGTGCCCTAGCCTTAGGCTAGGGGAGCCCTAGCCTCAGCCTACGCCTAGGGGTCCCCTAGCCTAAGCCTAGGGGTGCCCTAGCCAAAGCCTAGGGGTGCCCTAGCCTAAGCGTAGGGGTTCCTTAGCCTAAGCCTAGGAGTGCCCTAGCCTAAGCCTAGGGGTGCCCTAGCCTTAGGCTAGGGGAGCCCTAGCCTGAGCCTAAGCCTAGGGGTGCCCTAGTCTAAGCCTAGTGGTGCCTTAACCTAAGCCTAGGGGTGCCCTAGCCTGAGCCTTAACCTAGGGGTGCCCTTGCCTGAGCCTAGGGGTGCTCTAGCCAGAGGCTAGGAGAGCTCTAGCCTGAGCCTCTGCCTAGGAGTGCCCTAGCCTGAGCCTAGGGGTGCACTAGCCTGAGGTTAGGGGAGCCCTAGCCTGAGGCTAGGGGATCCCTAGCCTTAGCCTACGCCTTGTGGTGCCCTAGCCTAAGCCTAGGGGTGCCCTAGCCTAAGCCTAGGGGTGCCCTAGCCTTAGCCTAAGCCTAGGGGTGCCCTAGCCTAAGCCTAGGGGAGCCCTAGCCATAGCCTACGCCTAGTGGTGCCCTAGCCTAAGCCTAGGGGTGCCCTAGCCTAAGACTAGGGGTGCCCTAGCCTTAGGCTAGGGGAGCCGTAGCCTTAGCCTAAGCCTAGGGGTGCCCTAGCCTGAGCCTCGGGGTGCCCTAGCCTGACGCTAGGGGAGCCCTACCCTTAGCCTAAGCCTAGGGGTGCCCTAGTCTAAGCCTAGTGGTGCCTTAGCCTAAGCCTAGGGGTGCCCTTGCCTGAGCCTCAGCCTAGGGGTATCATTGCCTGAGCCTAGGGTTGTCCTAGCCGGAGGCTAGGAGAGCTCTAGCCTGAGCCTCAGCCTAGGAGTGCCCTAGCCTGAGCCTAGGGGTGCACTAGCCTGAGGTTAGGGGAGACCTAGCCTGAGGCTAGGTGATCCCTAGCCTTAGCCTACGCCTTGTGGTGCCCTAGCCTAAGCCTAGGGGTGCCATAGCCTAAGCCTAGGGGTGCCCTAGCCTTAGCCTAAGCCTAGGGGTGCCCTAGCCTAAGCCTAGGGGTGCCCTAGCCTAAGCCTAGGGGTGCCCTAGCCTGAGTCTGTTCTGTCTGACTTCCACGTTAGGACACATAGACCATCTGAATAAACCCTTTGATTCTGTGTCCTTCTCCTTCCCATAGACAAAACTGCAGCCAGCACCAGACGTTAAACCTGCAGACTAAAGGTTTGTCAAAAGTCTAGAAAGAGCAGTCATACCTTGAAAACCTAACATGCAGAAGAGAAGACAAAGAATCAAAAGCTACAACTGAAAGAAAAAAAAAAAAAAGCTCCAGGTGGGTGTCATTCAGACAATCGATTCCAATGAGTACACTTGAGCTTCTCACAGCGTAAAATTGCTTTTACTTTCATACTATTGTAATTCAAAAAGTTTCCCATATCTCACCTCCAAATGTAACTCCAGCAGATTCAAGTATATTAAGGAAGAGGCAATTATTCTGGTGTTTCCCCTGCAACGATTATGGAGTCTCAAAGAGTTTTACTATTCTCAGCTCATGCCTTAGATTTTCAACTATTTGAATGTGAAGGAAATCTTAACATGCCGCATTTCATAGGCTGTCTTCAGTGTTGCCTCACCCAGATTTACGTTTTTCATTTCTAGAGTGCCTCAACATGAGTTTTTTTTGGGGGGGTTGGTTAAGGAGCATTATCATTTTCCATCATCAGTTGTTGATGGGAAATTTTACATCCTGCAGGTTCCCGTATACAATAATTACATTAAACAATGGAGCTTTCTGTATCTTCCTGTTTTTCACAACAGGTTATGCTCACTCATATTGTTAGCTTATCATGCCAAATGTCCAAGATGCACAGGTGGTGTTAATTGAAGAGCGGAATGATTCATGCATTGGTCACTTTAGCACTGCAAGTTCATGAGCATCTTGATTTTGAAATTCCGTAAAGGGAGATGATGCCTTAGCCAGTTAAATGCTACTCCTTCCAAACCTCACGTACACTCAGACATATCTGAGCAGAAGCCACATTATCTACGTGAAACAGCTTTGGGTGCTCCCCAGTTATATGCAGATGCCCACCAAACATGAGATTATTTTGCTTTCTCTGATTTGGCTCTTACTAGCATTCAGCCCCATTCCATCTCTTTTGTAGATGGTTGTGGATTCTGGGGGGCCTATGGCTTAATGGTGGGCTTATGAGGTTAAAAAAATCTTGTAGCGAAGTTTTCTTGATGTGCATTTAATATTTATTTACAACTCTCTTTTATACACGTGTGTCTGTGGATTTCAACACTTAAGTGCACAGATTAGCATATTCCCATAGCGGAGTGAACCTCCCTTCCGTCATGTCTATAGGTATTTCTCCTTCCTATGGGCAGCTGGACAGTAATTTATCTGGGGAACGTCTGGTAAACCAGGACAATGGTGCTTCCCCAGCTTTCTGGGATGAAGGGCCAGGCCATTGGTTACCTTTATAGAAGTCTCCTGACACTTCCTAGTGATGTCTGTTTCTGGTATCATAGTGGCTTCCTCTTCCTCGGTTGGTCTTGTTGGTAGGTGCTGTCCAGTTGGTCTGCTTCAAAGCAACCTCAATGTACAGGACAAGGAAAGGCTTCCCAGTCCTGGGCCACCCTCATTTCTTTCTGATGTTTGAACCCATCGTTGCAGCTCCCTTGGCCATGCATTCTTCAAACGGCCTGGCTCTTTGTCACTGATCCTCCCCCTTTAACCTGACCAAAAGTGTTCGTATTTTGGTCCTCTTCCTGAGAAGGTTCTGCATAGTTTTACTAGTCCTCCACTACCTGACAGTGTATCAATGATTAGCATAAGGTTTTCAGTGGTGTATTTCGTCATCCTCAGTGTGTCCTTATTGGGGGCTCTTACAACTCTTGTTACAATCCATACACCAATTGTATCTGACGTAGTCATACGTATATTGCCATCATTCTTTTCTAGACATTTACTTTCTATTGAGCCCTTGGGATCAGCTCCCCTTTTTTTCCTCCTCCCCCACTCGTGGTTCCTTGATAGATTATAGATTGTTATTATTTTCATATCTCACATCGACCATTGTCTCTTTTATCCTCAGCTTTCTGTTGCTCCTCTCCCTGCGAGGGGTGTGTGGTTATATGTCATTCCTTGCTATCGGTTCCCCTTCTTTCCATCCTCTACCCTCCTTCCCCCTACCCTTTTGGTATCTCTATTCCCATTCCTGTTCCTGGGTTCCATGTGTTATGAGTTTTATCTCTTGCTAATACCTATGCAGTCTAGTCCAGAGTGGGAAGCGGCACTGGGGTGATGATATTGGGGGGTGAGGAGGCCTCAAGGGGTCAGAGGCAGATTGTGTGATTCATTGGTGTGATCCATGTCTCCTCAGGGGGGCCTCCACCCAGTGGGACACAGCATCTGGGATACTTGTGGCTTTCTCCTGAGACAGCATGGTGGCCAAGGGACCGGGCATTGAGGGTGGGACTCTGGGCCTGGGGTGGCAGCACTTGTAGAAGCCACCCCCTCCCCCAGGCACCCACCTGGATATGGACGAGCACGTGAGACAGTTGGCTGTGAACTTTGAGGGTGGCCTCAGCGTCTCAGAGCAGGTGGGGTCTGGCCTGAGTCAGCTCCCACAGCTCCAACCTGGAAGCCCTGCCCCAGGCGGGGGTCAGCAGTTATCCCAGCATGCTCTTTCCTCCACCTCAGCTTCTCTCTGGTCAGCCCTTCAGCTTCCTGGCTGGCTTTAGAACTTGTCCTAAGCTCCCTGAGGGCCACCGTCCTGAGATCTTGCTCAGCGCTTCAGGCCTTTCTGCAAACTCTCCTCCCAGGAGCCCAGTATTACTAGCAGTTTACCCCTTGCTCTAACGATGCTCCAGGAGGCCTGCTTGGGAAGTGTTGGGCTGTTGCCTGGTTCAGTCCCACTAACTGCTCCTCAGGAGATAGAAGAGGTTCCCTGCTCCTGGAAAGATTTACTGGCTTTCAAACCCTCTGGAGGATCCCCATGAGTCAGCAGGTGGGGTCATTCTAAAGCCCGGCACTCCACAAGTAGCCACGTTGTGTGCCACCCATGCATGCTGTGTGTTTCGAGGAGACTGCACACCCTTCAAAGGTAGAAGCTGCACCCCTCCATGGTTCTTGCATGCAGCAAATGCAGGGCCCCTGAGACTCCGGGCCAGCCTCTGGGCTAGGATCATGGGCAAATCGTTATCTCGCCTAAGCTCCATCTGGGCTGGAAACGCAGTAGCTTCTACTGTGACCTGGGTCAGCCTGGGGCTGTGCAGGGCATCCTCAGCCCAGCTCAACTCTTCCCAGAACGCCCCTGCAGGTGCAGGGAGCCCCTGGCTTGGGAAAGTGACCCTGCTAAGTGGGCTTTGTGACCAGGCTCCCTGATCCACCGACCCAACTTTGCCTCCTCCAAAGGCCGCAGACAGCAGGGGCTGCCCTGGGTTCCCTGAACTCGGGCCCTCTCCAGAGACAGTGTGGGCAGGACCTGGAGGGTGTGGAAGTGAGTCGTGCCGGGAAAGTGGATGGAGGAACGGAGGGTAGGGTAGATGCTGGGTGGGCTGAGGGGGCAGGAGATGCCCTGCAGAGTTCTAGAACCAGGGCTGAGGGATGTGGGAGCTGTTGGGGCCAGCTGGCCCTTTCGTGAGTTTTAAGAGCTGCCTGAACCCCATCCACATTGACCCTCTCCAGCCCCACCTTTGGCAGATGCTGGCAGAGAAGTTCAAAGTCTTCCAGGAGAAAGGACAGAGTGTGGGGCTGCCAGGGTTCAGGCCCTGAGTGAGCTGTCAGGTGCCCTGGAACTCGCCTCCCCCAGCTCCATGGCCCAGAGTCAAGTCCACAGGAGCTGCGTAGAGGCCGCAAGGGTGAGGCTGGACAAGGCAATGAAAGCCCGCACAGAGGTGGGTGCCCAGAGGGACAGGCCAGCGACAGCCAAAGGGCTCGGGACACAGGGGCCTACCCCAGATGTGTGTGCGTGTGTGTGCGTGTGTGTGTGTGCTCATGTGTAGGGGGGGGCATGTGGGTGTGTGCATGCGTACTTCTGTGTGTATTCTCGTGTGCGCATGTGTGTATGAAGGGGCATGGCTGACTCCAGCTCCCAGCATCAATGAGCCTTCCCCGTCCAACCATGCTCCTTCCTGCCCCCAGTTTGGAGTCCTTCAGCGCAGGTCACTCCTTGTGGCAGGAGCACGAAGTGTGCTCTCCCAATGCTCCCTGAGCACGGTCCACAGTTTTGTTTGTGGCACAGGCCCTGCTGGTCTTCTTGCTGACCGCCACTCTTAGAGCTCCCTGCCTCCCCTCCCCACACCCTCCTTTCTCGGGATCTGGTGTCTCAGTGCACTGAGCACCTGACAGGTCCTGCAACCGAAATCCTGGGGCTGGGTGGCTCCGGGGCCAGCCCTCTCCTCACTGACTGTTGGAGTTGCTACAGGCAGACCCCCTGACAGGCAGCCCACTCGCTCCCTGAGCCGCAATCCTCATGTGCTCAGGGCTCCCCATCTTTTTGCCTTCCTCCCAACATGCGTGTCAAGACCCTTTCCTCCCTCAGGCCCTGCCTGTGGGCCCCGGGCCTCATCAGGAACCTGCTGTGATCAGAGGAAACCATCCATCTTCAAACCACCGAAGGACAAGAAGGCGCGAATGTACAGCGATGATAATAGGTAAAGGTCATGGTAAAGTCATAGAGGACAGGAAAGACAGGGTCGAGAGAATACAATACAGAGTCAGACATGTTTTATTAGGCATGCTCACTTCAGCTCCTCTTGATGGACCACGTGGAACTGGGAGAAGTGGAAGCTTTGCTATCTTGGGACGTGTAAAGGGAGCATGGAGACACACCTCTTCAGTAGTGACATGGGTCACAAGGTGGGCGGTATCTATCGTAAGGCCCCTGTACTTGAGCTCACCAAGGTGAGGAAAGCTAATACCTGCATTGGGGGAAGCTACAAGGGGGGCTGGGTGTCACGGTGGGAAGAGAGGGCAAAAGGACCATATCTGCTTCTACACAGAGATACAATCAGTCATGTGCTCACATTAAGGCAGCCTAGCTGTTAACGGAGAATCCGTGGGAATGATTTTTAAAGCAGGATAATGTACTTGGACTTTACCTCTAACTTACCAAAGTAGAGGCTTTCCTACCGTGGAATACCAGCTTTCCAGATTCTCCCTGTTATAAGTTAGGGAATAGAGTCTTCGTCCTATTTCCCTCCGTGTTAACGCCTCACATCCCCAAGCCACAGTCTTTGCTCAAAAGGAGGTGGCCCTGTTCTCAGGGAGAAAGTTGCTGGCCTTCCTTCCCGCTGTGCCCTCAATTTCCACCAGGCGGCGCTAGAGCTGTGGGGCCACATGCAGAAGGTGGTCCTGGTGGAGGGTGCTGTCCTTGGCCAAGACCTGGCGTCTGTGGAGGTCCTGCAGTGCCAGCACCGCCTCCTGCAGGGGAGGGCCCCAGTCCCTCCCCACCGCAAGAACCCCTCTTTGTAGGCAATGGATGGATGAGGAGCCCTCACCCCCAGCTGACCCCAGGCAGGACTGCAGCCTGCCCCTGCCCCCTCTGGGATGGGGGGTGACGGGCCTGGGCTTTACCTAGGCTGGGGTACAGCCAGGATGGCCTGCAGAGTCCTGGGTGGAGGAGCATTCAGCCTGCTCTCTGCCAGCTGCATGAGGGAGTTGGTGGCTGTGGACAAGGTGGTGGTTCAGATGGGGATGGAGTCCATCCAGGTACACCCTGCGGTCCAGGAGAGCCTGGCCGGGCAGCTGGCTGAGGTGCAGGAGGCCTGGGCCACCTGGACATGAAGGCCTGGGAGCAGGGCCAGCAGCTGGAGTGGGTAGCCCATGGCCACGCCTTCCTCAGGCACTGCCAGGAACTGCTGTATGTGCCACCCCACCTGGATGGGGGCTCGCTCTGTTCCATGCGGGTGGGGGCACCCAGCTCTTCCCTGCCTCCTCCCTGTTCTGCCCTCTGGCCCTGACACCTGTTCCGATGCCCTGTCCCCCACCCAGCACTCGGGCTCAAGAGAAGCAGGCGCTAGTCTATATCCTCAGAAAGGCCAGCTGGGGCCAAGGAGACACTGGGGCAGGAGCTCTGCCTGAGAGCCCAGGCAGTGCGGCCGGCGGGGTAGCAGCTGCTGGACACCAGCCACGTCATGGCCCCAATGATATGCGCGCTGAGGGCTAGGGCCATGGTGGTGCGTGGCCAGAGCTCCCTTTGCTGCTTCTCCCTGCTCCATGGTAACCCAGCCCTGCCCCACCCAGGCGACACCCTGAGCCCCTCCAAACAGCCCTCTGCCCCCCAGGTCACAGTGTCTCCGGGAGCTGGACAGGAAGCTGCAGGAGCTCTGGACGGCCTGGGCCCTTCACCAGGAGCACTGCCAGGTGAGCCAGGACCAGGAGGAGCTGCGGGGAATGCTGGGTCATGCCGAGGTCTGGCTGGCCTCCTGAGAGGACCTCCTGCTAGATCCTGACTGTGGGGTGAGCAGGGATCCGCCCCTAGGAGGGCCACATGCCTGGCACCAGGACTTGGAAAGGCAGCTGGCAGCCCAGGAGGAGAAGCTCACCCAGCTCCAAATGTAGGTGAGGGTGTGGAGGGCGGGACTGAGGAGGGGTTGAGGGGCCTCCACCTGCGGTGGGGTCTCCAGAGCATTGATCTGCCCTGAGGGGCACCCATTCGGGGAAACAGCCGCAGGGTCCTGTCCTCCATGGGCATTCTGGCTCTGTGGGGTCCATCACAGCTTCTTCTGCCCAACTGCTCCCTCCCCTCCTCCTCCTGGTTTCCCCCTCTGAGAGCTGCCCCCAGAGCAAGCCCTGTGGGACACAGAGGGTCACTATGGGTGGAAACCAATCAAAAATCTCATGGGTGCAGAGCACACTCTGAGGAACACAGGGGAGGTGACACTAGCTACAGAGAATCTGAGTGGAGCGAGGGTTTGTAATCCTTGTGTAGGCTGGGGGTGGGGCTGATAGCGGGGTGGGGGGGATTGATTCCACAGGATCCTGTGGGACTGAAAGTGAGGACCTGAGGGTGGACGGGCAGAGGGAGTGCCCCATCCTCTGAGGTAGGAAGGTGGTCAGCTAGGGTGAGCACGGAGGAAGATGAGCAGGGGCTGCTGCAGTCACGCAAATGTCACGTAAGAATCTCACTTTAGTATAAAATGTTTGTCTCCATTGCAAAGCCACCTCTAGCAACTAGGATACCCCCTCTGCCCATCTGGAGTTGACGAGTGAAGAAAATCAAAAACTGAAGCAAAGCAGTCCACAGGACTAACGGACCACCAACACCACAGCCCTCCATCCTTGTCCTGGAGACCAGGAGAGTTAGATGGTGCCCAGCCACCGCCTCAAACTGCTCTGGTTGAGCTCAAACTGGCAACTTGTGCACAGCTTGAAAGCCAATGGAAGTTGACTTCATGAAGAGAGGGCATTACAAGTTTGACAGGGACTGCTGGAACCCTGAGACCAGGGCCCTTCAAATCCAAAACAGAGCCCAGCTCCGGGAATCACCCCTGCCCAAGCAACAGTCGAGCTGATAAAGTGAACGCATGGCACCTGTGAGGCAAGTGCTTCCCAGAGCAAACGGGAGCATTTGCCCTCAAAAATCAGGAGGGAGGGAGGGGTCAGGGAGGAGGCAAGAAGAGTGCTGTGTTATATTATTGTTAAACTGCTCTGCATGTTTCCACTTAAAACAAAAACCCTCTATATTAAAATTCATATATATATGTGCATTATATGTGTATATATATATATATATATATATGAGTCAAACCCATGGTCAGAAAAAGGCATGCCCCGGGCTGCTGCTCGTGGCAAGGTCAGTGATCTGAAACCCATCAGAAAGACGCGGCTCAGCTATCTGCTCCCGTAGTGACAGCCTCAGAGAGCCGCAGGGGCCGTCGTGTGCTGTCCTATAGGGCCTCGATGATAGAAATCGACTCGATGGCAATGTTTTGAGTGCTTTGAAGGTCAGAAACTGTAGACAGTGATCTATAAACATCCTTCTCTCCTGTAAGGTGTCTGTAACACAATCAAAGGAAAACAATCGGTCTGCTCTCCAGATCTTCAATGGGACCATTTCAGGGAGCCTGGCCACACACTGCCAGGCTCTGCCTCCTCAGATCCGCTGGCACTGCTAGGAAGGTTGTGGGCCCTGCAGGGGTGGGGGACTCTCCAGCCTGCTCCCCAGCAATAGAGGCACTAGGCCAAGACTGGAAGAGCCCCGGCGGGGGGAGAGTGGGGAGGTTGAGACAGTCACTGTGCCCTGCTTCTGACACTCTTCATGTGGCTGCTATGGTCACCCTTGACCTCAGGGAAGGCCAAGGGTCACCAGGGCAGAAAACACTTCCTTTTTATGGTGAGGGCCATATCGGGTCTCAACTCCACTGCTAATTAGCTGTGGTCTCTAGCAAGTAACCCAGCCTCTCGGTGCACCCAGTTTCCCCAGTGCTATCTGGAGTCCCCAGAAGGGCCAGGTACAGCCAGGCTGCTTGCAGCTGGGCCAGAACCAGCAGCTGCCCTCACCGTGCCCTGAAGCCAGAAGCCCAGAACTCAAAGGCTGAGCTTTGCTGAAGGTCGTCCGACATGGCCTCTCAGCTTAAGTAAGGGGTCCCAAGCTCCAGGCTGCACAAGTTGCTCCCTGGAACACGTGGCCCGGGCCCCCAATGTGGGCACACAGAAAGCCAGTTCACTTCTCAGGGGTTTGGCAAAGCCGCAGCACAGCAAGGGTCTCCCTGGAAGCCCCTCCACCCCATGCCCAGCACCTCCCCCAAACTCATCCCTGCTTCAGGCAGCTGGTACTCACTGTAGGTCCTGTCACCACTGCTGGGCCCTGGGGGCAGTGCTGGGCCACCACTCCAGCAGGCTCTCCGCTAGTGGGGCAGGCTGCCCCCTGGTGGCCACCCATCTTCACTTGGTGGAGAAACATTGCAAACTTGGTTAAGAGGAGCTGAGAAGAGAGGAGAGGGTTCACAGGGGGCCCTGGCTGGTGGGCTGTGAGACACCTCAGTGAGTGACTGGGCAGGGCAGGACTGGACAGCCACAGAACTTGCCCCTCTACGCAGAGAGGGGAATAGGAAGTCACAGGTGTCCTCAGTCCAGACTGATGTTCCCCATCAGCCCATTGTGCATGCAGCCCCCCCTCCACCACCTGTCTTCATTCGGCTCCAGGGCACCTTCCTTGCCCCTAGCCCCTTCTTCACTAGGGTGTGCTCATAGTCCTCTCTCCTCTGGCCACCTGCTGCTGGCTGCTCAGCCAGCTCTGCAAGTCCTCATCTTCCCTCAGGAAGCCCTGCAGTGCCAGCATCCTCTTCAGATTCTGGCCCCTGTGGTGACAGCCTGAGTCCCCCAACAGTTAGTGTGCATGTGTCCACACTCTGCAGGACAAGGGACCCAATCAAAGGGGCTGCCTGAAGGACAAGGTTCTTCATGGTCTTTGCCCAGGCTGCTCCTCTGGATTCAAGAAGCAAACCCAGGCCAGGGGGAGTTGGGGCTGGCGAGGGTGTGGCTGTGGGGAAGGGCAGGTGACTGGAGCCAGGGAGCCGAGCCCCTGCCCTGCAGGCTCTCCTCAAAGGTTTGTGGGAAGAGCAAACTGTGAAGGACTCATCTATTCCTGACACATGTCTACAGGCCTCCGTCACGGTTCTCTTCAAGGCAGGGGTAGCATCTAGGGGAATAAGCAACCCCAGCCAGTTTTCTGGTACCCACGGATGCAGTGACCCTCACTGTTGGGCTGCCAACTCCCGCAGTGTCTGCAGCTGCTTCCAGAGCCTCCCCTGCATCACACCCAGCTGCTCTGAGACCTCAGTTACAAGGATCTACATATAACTTCCTCCCTGGGGGATGGACAACAGAAAAGTGGGTGAAGGGAGACAAAATATGTAAGATCTGACAAATTATCAATTGTTCATGAGTGAGGGGGAAACAGGGAGGGCGAAGAGAAAAATGAGGACATGATGCCAGGGCCTTAAATGGAGAGCAAATGTTTTGAGAATGATGAGGGCAATGAATGTACGGATGTGCTTTACACAACTGATGCATGTATGGATTGTGATAAGAGTTGTATGTGCCCCTAATAAAATGATTTTTAAAAAATTAAATCATTTAAATTTCTTAGGACAATGCCATTTGTATTTCAAAGCAACATTCACAAAAGCTATTTTTTCACCTTCACTATCTTCTATTTAGTGTTAGATAGTACAAAAACAGTTCTTATGCCTTTTTATGAGATGTAATGAGTGTAGACATAAATTTATGCATAATTAAAAATTTGAATGAACAAAATATTTTGTTAAAGAATTTGAACTTTTGTGAAAATCATAGAAAGCATATAGCATTTTATTGAAGGGTTGGGAATTTTTTCCTCTATTTTATTCTAGTATTTGGTCTGAGGTTCTTACCGCATATTCTGATTGTTGTCATGTAAGAGAATGTACATTCCATATAAGAGAAAACTTTCCTTATAATATTTTCCTATCCATTGCTTCCTGCTGTATCTCTCATTTGTTCTTTTATCATTTTTCCTATAAAAACCCAGGCTGCTTAATTTTATTCTTATTAATCATTTATATAAGTTAGGAAAATATTTATTATATGTACATTTTTATTAAAAATCTTTTCTTGGAGACTCTTACAACTTTTGTTGCAATCCATATTGATTGCATCAGGCTTTTTGTACATATGTTGCCTTCATTCATTTATACACATTTCTTTCCTTTTCTTTTTTAAAATCATTTTATTGGGGCTCATACAACTCATCACAATCCATACATACACCAATTGTGTAAAGCACACTTATACATTCGTTGCCTTCATCATTCTCAAAATTTGCTTTCCGCTTGGGTTCCTGGAATCAGTTCATTTCCCCTTTCCCCTCTCCCCCTCTCACCCTGCTCCTCTTCCTTCATGAACCCTTAATAATTTATACATTATTATTTTCTCTTATCTTACACTATGCGGCGTCTCCCTTCACCCAATTTTCTGTTGCCCATCTCCCAGGGGGGAAGTTATATGTAGATCCTTGTGATCGGTTTCCCATTTCTACACCCACTTCCCTCCCAGTATCGCCACTCTCACCGCTAGTCCTGGGGGGTTCATCTGTCCTGGATTCCCTATGTTTCCAGTTCCCGTCTGTACCGTTGTGTATCTTCTGGTCTACTCAGGTTTGCAAGGTAGAATTGGGATCATGAGAGGTGGGGGGAGGAAGCGTTTAATATCTAGAGGAAGGTTGTGAGTTTCATTATTGCTACACTGAACCCTGAGTGACTCATCTCCTTCCCACTACCCCTCCGCAAGGGATGTCCAGTTGTCTACAGGTGGACATTGGTCCCCCGTCATGCACTCCCCTCATTCACGATGATATAATCCCCCTCCCGCCTTTGTTGCTTTAAAACTGGTCCCCTCAGCCCTTCATGATCACACATGTTGGTGTGATGCTTCCATATGGGCTTTGTTGCTTCTGGGCCAGATTTTTTACTTTCAAGCCTCTAAGACCCGGGATGCTATATCGCTTGATAGCCAGCCACCATCAGCCTTCTTCACCACACTTACTTATGCACACATTCATCTTCAGCGTTTATGTGGGGAAGGTGATCACACAATGATGGTTTTTGTTCTTTGGTGTCTGCTACCTGATCCCTTCAACACCTCGTGTTCACTTAGGCTTGTGTGCTTCTTCTCTGTGGGCTTTGTTGCTTCCGAGCTAGATTTCAGCCTGTTTGCCTTCAAGCCTTTAAGACCCCCAGAGTTTCATTATATTGTGCAGAGAGTGGCTATGAGCCAAACTCACTCGACTGCACCCAACAACAATAACAACAGGACTTGTGCTTCTAACAATATGCTGAAGAAGACCTTAAGAGAATCTCCCCTTCGTTTAGAGCAGCGGCTCTCGACCTGTGGGTCGTTTCTATTTAGGGGGTCAAACAGCCCTTTCATGGGTTGGCCTTAATTATAGCAGTAGCAAAATTATAGCTATGATGTAGCAACAAAAATAATTTTATGGTTGGTTGCTCACGACTACATGAGGAACTGTATGAAAGGGTCGTGAGTAAGAATGTTGAAAACCACTGTCCAAGAGGAAGACTCAATTCTTGATACAGTTGAAGGGCAACAAAATAGACTCAGCCCCAATATAGATGGGATAGCACAGTGGCTGCAACAATAAACACAAGCCAAAGAAACACTGCAAGGATGGCACAAGACGGGACAGTGTTTCATTATATTGACATAGAGTTGCTATGAGTCAAAACCCACAAGAAAAAAAAAACAGGACTTGTTTTTCTAACACTGTTCCTAAGTAGACCTTAAGAGAATCTCCTATTAGTTTAGCGCAGCGGGCCTCAAACTGAGGGTCGTGACCCCTTTTGGGGGATGAATGACCCTTTCACGGCAGTGGACCGTTCATTAAAGTGGAAAAATTAGAGTTATGATGTAGCAATGAAAATAATTTCATGATTTGGCAGTCACCACTACATGAGGAATGGTATGAAAGTGTCATGGCATTAGGAAGGTTGAGAACCACTTCCCTAGAGGAAGACAGAATTCTTGGTAGAGTAGATGGGCAGCAAAGGAGAGGCAGCCCCTACAAGATTGATTAGCCCTGTGGCTGCAACAATGAGCACAGGCAAATGAACAACTCTGAGCATGGCATTGGCCTGGGCAGCATTTCATTATATTGTGCATAGAGTTGCTGTGACCAGAAACCCACTCGACAGCACTCAACAAAAATAACGACAGGACTTGTGCTTCTAAAATATGGTGAAGTAGGACTTCAGAGAAAGTCCTTTAACTTGAGAGCAGCAGTTCTCAACCTGTGGGTCGCGCCCCTTGGGAGGGTAGAATGACCCTTTCACGGGGGTGGTCGGATTCATAATGGTAGTTCAATTAGGGTGACAAAGTACCAATGAAAATAATTTTATGGTTGCTGGTCCCCACTAAATGAGAATCGATATGAAAGGGTAGTGGCATTAGGAAGGTTAAGAACCACTTCTCTAGGGAAAGACACAAATTTGGTACAGAAGGGAAGGAAGAGAGTGGCAGTCTCCAACAAGTTGGATTAGCACAGTGGCTGCAACACTGAGGCCAAGCACACAAGCACGGTGAGGGTGGCACAGGGCAGGGCAGCGTTTCATTATATTGTGCATAGAGTTGCTAAGAGTCAAAACCCACTCGACGGAACTTAACGACAATAACAACAGTACGTGTACTTCTAACAATATGCTGAACTAGATCTTAAGAGAAACTCCTCTAAATTTAGAGCAGTGATCCTTAACTTGTGGGTCGTGACCCCTATGGGGTTTCAGACGAGCCTCTCACAGGTGTTGCCCAATTCATAACAGTAGTGAAATCACAGTAATGGAGTAACAATGAAAAAAATTTACTGTTGGAGGATCACCACAACATTAAGAATTGTATAAAGGAGCCATGCCATTAAGAAGGTTCAGAAACACTGCCTGAGAGGAATACACAAAACGTGGTACTGCAGAAGGGCAGCAAGTGAGAGGCAGACCATACAAGATGGAATAGTTCAGTGGCTGCAACAATGAATGCCATCAACGAACCACTGTGAGGACGGCACAGGACGGGGTAGCGTTTCATTATATTGTGCGTAGAGTTGCTGAGAGTCAAAACCCACTCGACGGCAACTAACAGCAACACAAAAAGAACTTGAGCTTCTAACAATATGCTGACGTAGATCTTAAGAGAAACGCCTCTTAGTTTAGTGCAGGCTTCTCAGCCTATGAATCACGAACCCTTTTGGGGAGTGAGTGGGTTGAATGACCCTTTCACAAGGGTTGCCTGATTCATAAGATTAGCAAAATTACAGTTATGAAATATCAGCGAAAATTTTGTATGACTGGGGGTCCACCACTATTTTGGGAACTGCATGAAAGGGTCGTGGATTTAGGAAGATTGAGAACCACTCTCCGAAAGGAAGACACAAATGTTGGTAGCGTAGAAGGGCAGCAAAGGAGAGGCAGCCCCTCCAAGTTGGAATAGCTCAGTGGCTGCAACAACCAGCACAAGCAAAGAACCACTGTGAGGAATGCACAGGATGGGGGAGCGTTTCGTTATATTTTGCATGGAGTTGCTATGAGCCAAAACCCACTTGACGGCACCTAAATACAATAACAACAGGACTTTTGCTTCTAACAATGTGCTGAAATATATCTTAAGAGACATTCTTCATAGTTTGGAGCAGAGATTCTCAACCTGTGGGTCATGACTCCATTAGGGTGATGAACTACCCTTGCACAGGGGTGGCCCAATTCATAGCTGTAGCTACATTACAGTTATGAAGTAGCAATGACGATAAATTTATGACTGGGATTGTACCCACTACATGAGGAGTGGTATAAAAGGCCTGTGGCATTAGAGGAAGGTTGAGAGCCACTGTCTTTGAGCAAGACAGAAATCTTGGCAGAGCAGAAAGGCAGCAAATGAGAGGCAGACCCCCAGATGATAGATTAGCGCAGTGGCTGCAACAATGAGTGCAGACAAGAAACCACTGTGAGGATGGCACAGGACGGGGCAGCGTTTCATTATCTTGTGTGTGGAGTTGCTGAGAATCGAAACCCACAGGACAACACCTAACAACAATCACTGTAGGACTCATGCTTTTCACAATACGGTGCTGTAGATCCTAAGAGAAAATCCTCTTAGTTTAGAGCAGGGGTTCTCAACCTGTGGGTCGCGAGCCCTTTGGGAGGGTCAAATGACCCTTTCACAGTGGAGGCCTGATTCATGACTGTAGCAAAATTAAAGTTATGAAGTAGCAATGAAAATAATTTTATGATTGGGGGTTCATCACTACATGAGGAAATGAATGAAAGGGCAGTAGAGGGGCAGCAAAAGAGAGGCAGCCCCCCAAAAGTTGGATTAGCCCATGGTTGCAACAATGACAACAAGCAAAATAACCACTGTGAAGGTGGCACGAGATGGGGTCACGTTTCATTATATTGTGTATAGAGTTGCTATGAGCCAGCACACACTCAAATGCACCAAACAATAACACCAGGACTGTGTGTCTATAAATATGCTGAAGTAAACCTTAAGAGAAACTCCCCTTAGTTTAGACCAGTGGTTCTCAAACTGTGTCACAGTGCCTTTAGAAGACTAATGAACCTTTCACATGGGTGGCCTGATCCATAACAGAAGCGGAATTACAGTTATGATGTAGCAATGAAAATATTTTATGGTTGGGGAGTCACCACTACATGAGGACTGGTATGAAATAGTGGTGGCATTCAGAAAGTTGAGAACAACTATTCTTGAGGAAGACACAAATCTTGGTACGGAAGGGCAGGAAAAGAGAGGTAGTCCCTAACAAGATGGATTACCACAGTGGCCGCAACAATGAGCGCAAACAGAAGAACCACCGTGAGGATGCACAGGGCAGGACAACGTTTCATTACATTGTGCATAGGGTTGGTATGAGCCAAAACCCATTTGAAGGCAGCCAAAAACAAGAACAGGATTTGTGCTTCTAACAATATGCTGAAACATCCTTAAAAAGAAACTCCTCTTAGTGTAGAATACCAGTTCTCTAACTGTGGGTCGTGATGCCTTTTGGGGGTGGGGTGGAGAAGGACTATATCACATGGTGGCCTGATTCATAACAGTAGCATAATTTTAGTTATAAAGTAACAAGGAAAGTAATTTTATGATTGGGGGGGGGGGGAAGGTCACCAATACATGAGGAATGGTGTGAAAGAGTCGTGCATTAGGAAGTTTGAGAACCACTGCCCTAGAGGAAGACACAAATCTGGGTTCAGTAGAGTGTCAGCAAATGAGAGTCAGTCCCCCAAAAGATGGATTAGCACAGAGACTGCAACAATGAGTGAAAACAAAAGAAAAGTGTGAGGGTGTTAGAGGATGGAACAGTGTTTCATGATACTGTGCATAGAGTTGTTATGAGCCAACTTTGAGCCAAACCCACTCGACAGCCCCTAACAACAATAAGAACAGGACTCGTGCGTGTAATAATATACTGAGCTATACCACAGGAGAAACTCCTCTTAATTTAGAACAGCGGTTCTCAACCTGTGATTTGTGACCACTTTGGTTGGTTGAACAACCCTTTCACAGGGTGACTAGATTCATAAGACTTGCAAAATTACAGTTATGGAATAACAGTAGAAAAAAACCTTTATGCTTTGGGGACCACCACTACACATTGGGAAGTGTATGGAAAGGTCGTAGAAATAGGAAGGGTGAGAAACACTGTCCTAGAGGAAGACGCAAGTACAGTAGAAGGGCAGCAGAAGAGAGGAAGTCCCTACAAGACAGATTTGCACGGTGGCTGCAACAATGAGCGCAAGCAAAGAACCACCGTGAGGATGATGCAAGACTGGGCAGGCCTTTATTATATTGTGCACAGGGTTGCTATGAGCCCAAACCCTCTCCACGGCCCGAACAACAATAACAGGAGATATCATACATCTAAGAGTATGCTCAACTAAACCTTGAGAGAAACTGCTCTTAGTTTAGAGCAGCCGTTCTCAATTTGTGAGTGGTAAATCCTTTGGGGGTGTTCGAAAGGCCCTCCCATAGGCGTGGCCAGATACGTAACAGTAGCAAAATTACAGTTATGAAGTAGCAACAGTATAATTTTTTGGTTGGGGGGTCATTACTAGACGAGGCACTGTATGAAAGGGTCGTGGCATTAGGATTGCTGAAAACCACAGTCCTACAGGAAGACACAAGTCTTGATACAGTTGAAGGGCCGCAATATATAGAGTCAGCCCACAAAAAGATGGAATAGCATAGTGGCTGCAGCAATGAGCTCAAGCTAAGGGAACACTGTGAGGATGGCACAAGATGGGGCAGCGTTACATTATATGGAGCATAGAGTTGCTATGAGTCAAAACCCACTCGACTGCACCTGACAACAAAACAACAGGACTTGTGTTTCTTATAATGTGCTGAAGTAGACCTTAAGAGAAACTCCTATTAGTTTAGTGCAGCGGTTCTCAACTTTTGGGTCACGAGCCCTGTTGGGGGATGGATGAACCTTTCATAGTGGTCGCCCAGTCATAACAGTAGAAAAATTAGAGTTACAAAGTTGCAATGAAAATAATTTTATGATTTGGCAGTCAGCACTATATGAGGAACGGTATGAAAATGTTGTGGCATTAGGAAGGTTGAGAACCACTGCCCTAAAGGAAGACACAAATCTTGGTAGAGTAGAAGGGCAACAAAAAATAGCCAGTTCCCAAAATATGGCTCCAACAATGAGCACTAGCAAACAACCACTGGCAACATGGCACAGGTCTGGGAAGCATTTCATGATATTGCGCATAGAGATGCGATGAGCCAAAACCCCCTCCGCCAAACTTAACAACAATAACAACAGGGCTTGTGTGTTTAACAATATGCTGAAGGAAATCTTAAGAGCAACTCTTCTTAGTTTACAGCAGGGTTCTCAACATTGGGTCGTGAAAACTCTCAGGTGGGGGGTGTTTCGAATCACCCCTTCACAGTGATGGCCTGATTCATAACAGTAGCAAAAGTACAGTTATGAAATATCAATGAATATAATTTTATGATCCATAACAGAGGCAAAATTACAATTATGATGTAGCAATGCAAATATTTTATGGTTGGATGTCACCACTACACGAGGAATGGTGTGAAGTGGTTGTGGCATTTGGAAAGTTGAGAACCACTGCTCTAGAGGAAGACACATATCTTGGTACAGAAGGGCAGGAAACGAGAGGCAGTGCCCAACAAGATGGATTAGCACAGTGGCTGCAAAAATGAGTGTGAGCAAAAGAACCACTGTATGGAAGGCACAGGACGGGAAAGCATTTCATTACATGGTGCATAGAGTTGGTATGAGCCTAAACCCATTCGAAGGCACCAAACAACAGGATTTGTGCCTCTAACAATATGCTGAAGAAGACTTTAAAAGAAACTCTTAGTGTAGAGTAACAGTTCTCTAACTGTGGGTCACGACGTCTTAGGAGGGAACAATGAGCATTTCACATGGGTGACCTGATTCATAACAATAGCAAATTTATAGTTATGGAGTAACAAGGAAAATAATTTTATGACTGGGGGGGTCACTAGTACATGAGGAATGGTGTGAAAGGGTCATGACATTAGGAAGGTTGAGAACCACTGCCCTAGAGGGAGACATAGATCTGGGTACAGTAGAAGGGCAGCAAAAAGAGGCAGCCCACAGCACGATGGAATACAACAGTGACTGCAACAATCCGCGCAAGCAAAAGAACCACTGGGAGGATGGCGCAGGACAGGACACTTTCCATCATATTGTGCTTAGAGTTGCTAGGCGTCGAAACTACACAACAGAATCTAACAATAACTATAGGATTTGTGCTTCTGACAATAGGATGAAGTAGATATTAAGAGAAACTCCTCTTACTTTAGACCAGCGGTTTTTAACCTGTGGTTCGCGACCACTTTTCGCGATCGAATGACCCTTTCACAGGTGTGAAATGATTCATAACTGTAGGAAAATTACAGTTATGAAGTAACAATAATGTTATGATGGGGGTCACCACTACATGAGGAACTGTATGAAAGGGTCATGGCATTAGGTAATTTGACAACCAGTGCCCTAGAGGAAGACACAAGTCTTGGTACAGTAGAAAGGCCACAAAAAAGAGGCAGCTACCCAAAAGTTGGATTAGCACAGTGGCTGCAACAATGCGCACAAGCAAAAGAACCACTGTGAGGATGGCATAGGATGGGAAAGCGTTTCATTATATTGTACATAGAGTTACTATGAGCCAAAACCCACTCGATGGTGTCTAACACCAATAACAACAGAACTTGTGCATCTACCAGTATGCTGAATTCTATCTTAAGAGAATCTCCTCTTAGTTTAGAGCAGGGGATCTTCACCTGTGTGTCGCAACCCCTTTGTGGATATGGAATGAAAATTTCACAGGGTTGTCGTGACTCATAACAGTAACAAAATTACAGTTATGAAGCTGCAACGAAATCATTTTATGGTTGGGGGGGTCACCACTAAATGAGAATCGGTATGAAAATATCATGGCATTAGGAAAGTTGAGAACCACTGCTGTAGAGGAAGTCCCAAATCTTGGTATGAAAGGGCAGGAAAAGAGAGGCGGTCCCCAACAAGATGCATTAGCACAGTGGCTGAAACAATGAGCGCAAGCAGAGAACCACTGTGAGGATGTCACAGGACAGGGCGGCGTTTCATTATATTGTGCGTAGAGTTGCTATGAGACATACCCACTCGACGGCACCTAACAACAACAACCAATGGACTTGAGCTTCTAACAGTATGGTGAAATAGACCTGAAGAGAAACTCCTCTCAATTTAGAGCAGCGGTTCTCACCATGTGTGTCGTGACCCCTTTGGGGCTTAGACGAACCCTTTACAGGGTTGCACTATTCATAACTTGTAACAAAACGAGAGTTACGAAGTAGCAAAGAATATAATTTTATGATTGGGGGTCTACCACTACAAAGGAAACTGTATGAAAGTGCCGTGGATTTAGGAAGGTTGAGAAGCACTGTCCTAGAGGAAGACACAGATATTGGTAGAGTAGAAGGGCAGCAAAGGAGAGGCAGCCCCTACAATTTGGAATAGCTCAGTGGCTGCAACAATGAGCGCAAGCAAAGAACCACTGTGAGGAATGCACAGGACGGGGCAGCGTTTCAGTACATTGTACATAGAGTTGCTGTGAGCCAAAATCCACTCGACGGCACCTAACAACAACAGCAACAGGACTTGGGCGTCTAACAATATACTGAACTACATCTTAAAGAAACACCTCTTAGTTTAGAGCAGCGGTTCTCAACCTGTGGATCGGGCCCTCTTTGGGGGTTGAGATACCCATTCAGAGGGGTCGGTCTCTTCTTCATAGTAGCAAAATTACAGTTATGAAGTAGCAACGAAAATATTTTTACGAATGGATGTTCACCACAACATCAGGAACTTCATTATAGTGCTAAGGCATTAGGAAGGTTGAGAACCACTGGTTTAGAGCATAGGAAATCTGATGCAATACTGCATATTTTAACACACATGAAGTTGGAAAATAAAGGAAATTGGGAGAGGACAGTAGTATCAAATTCCTATGAGTCAGAATTGCTCTATATCATAGAGTAGCTAACACAATGAGAAGAAATGACAAAGTCAAAGAGCTGAAGAGAAAATTCCATAGGACACGTGGCAACAGCTTTATGCTCTTGTTAGACCCTCGGGGCCTCCTTATCTTTTGTTGGCTTTCTTAAGCCCATCCCCACCACTGTGAATAGTCTTCATTAAACTCTCTTTAATTAAACCTTCTGCATGGTTTGTTTTCTGCTGGAACCCTCAGAGATATTTAATTTTCTGGATTGCAATTCAACTCTAGCATATAGAAATCTTTCAAGAGTTTGTTTTATGTTTTGTTTTCATCCACAATAGCATTTCCTTCCAGATTTGTTTGTCCTTGAAACATGATCAATAGTTCTTTCCTCTCCAATGAAACCCAAGTGATATGCTGCCTGACTGCCTAGGAAGTTCATGTGTAGCTTACATGGAGATCCCAACCATTCCCTAGACAAGTGTTTCTCAAACTTCCGAATGCCATGATACTTTCATACAGTTCCTCAGATTGTGTTTACCCCGATCATAAAAATTATTTCATTGCTCTTTCATCACTGTAATTTTGCTACTGCGATGAACCAGGCAACCCATGTGAAAGTGTCATTGGACCCCCAAAGGTGTTGTGACCCACTGGTTGAGATCCACTACCTTAGACCAACGTATGGCCCGAGGGCAGTATAGGGCCCCCCAAATAATGAATTGCTGCCAGCATCACACATCTCACCAACGAGAAGCATTTGTAGCCATCACCTTAGGGGTGAGTTCATTAAATATTTGACCTCTATGGCCCCATGAATGATGTTATAAATCACCACATGGTCCTTGGCAGAAAAACAGGTTTCCAGCTCCTGCTACAGACCAAAGGTTCCCAAATGTATTCTGCCTACTGCCCTCTTTTCAGAAAAAGAAATTACTCAGGACCCCCAGCAATGAAAGAATTTTGTACTATAGCCCACCATCCAGGATAAAATGTAGATATCTGATTTGTAGATCTCTGGATTTTTCTGTGCCCAGTAGGTGGGTGGTGTTGCCCACTTTGGGAAATGAGACTCTAGGAAAATCAGGTGTGTTTTCACTCTCTCTGCAAGAATTTCAGTTGAGGAGCAAGATCTGTCTTGAAAGAAGTGTATCCAGATTGCTCCTTAGAGGCAAGGATGGCTAGACTTCATCTCACATCCTTGGGAATCAGGAGCTATGAGGAGCAACATCATGGAAAAGGGCATCATGCTTGGTAAAGGGGCGCCCAAAAGGGGAGGACCCTCACCAAGATGGATGGACAAAGTTTCTACAACAACACACTAAAACATAACAATTGTGAGGCTGGCACAGGAGCAGGCAGTGTTTCTTTCGGTTGTATGTAGAGTCGCCACGAGTTGAAACCAACTTGACAGCATCCAACAAAACCAGATGTGGAGAAAGCAAGGCCTGGTCTGTGTACAGTGGCCCCACCGAGGTTCCTCATCAGTTCTGTTTGAATGGGCCAGGTGCTCTCACAAACCTCCTCTTCAATAGACAACATAGAATGTTTGCTTTGTGCCCAGGAACCATCCTGAAATTTAAAATGACCATTTGGCACTGAGTTGATTACGATTCATGGTGAGTCATAGGACTTTCAATGGGCATAACCTTTCAGAAACAGATGGCCAGGCTTTTCTTCCAAGGTATTTCTGGGTGCGCTTGAACCTCCTCAGTTTCTGTTAATGGCCAAGTGTTTTAACCATTTGTACTCTCCAGGGATGACTCACAGCTCTATATATCCTTAAAACTGACATCTCTCCTCTCTTGGGAAAGCCATGGCAATTGTTCTCTTTCAGTAGATTTACCTTCTTTAAATATAGGAATGACATATACTTCTACCACCTCACAGAAAATGTCAGAAACTCGTAGCTCTCATTTAATAATGGCGTGGGTGATTACATATTGGGCTGCTAAGCCCAAAGCCAACAGTTCAAAACCACCAGCCACTCTCAGGGAAAAACATGAAACTTTCCAATCCTATAAAGTTACAATCTCAAATACCCACAGGAGCAGTTGGACCCTGTCCTATAGGGTAGAACTCAGGTCATGGGGAGTCAGAGTGGATTCGATGGCAGTGAGTTTGGTTTGGTTTTTGGACTCCCCTCCTACCACAATAGCTCAAAATTACTAAGTGCATGTTATGTACTAGTGTTCTAAGCATTGCATGTACATTCACTCATTTCATCCCACGGGTGGTGGTGTGGGTGAAGCATTAGAACTGCTAACCAGAAGGTTGGTGGTTCAAACCCACCAGCTGTTCTTCGGAATCAAGATGGGGCTGTCTGAGCTCATAAAGATTTTCAGGGTCGGACGTCTGCAGGGACAGTTATTACTTTATCCTGCTGAGTTGCTATGAGTCTGAATGAACTCTAGAGAAGTGGGGTTTTGGTGACTTTTGCAACCCCTTTAAGAGGAGCGCTGGCGGGGCAATAGAGAAGCCCTTGACTATTTACCACTAGCATAGCGAAACCCTCAGCAGCTTCCCATGAGAATGATGCGTCAATTTGCTCCAGTATCAGTCACAGCTTATGGGAACGCCTATAGAATGGTTCCACTCTGTCCTCCAGCCTCACTGTGAGTTGGAATCGACTGACCCATTGGTAGTGCATCAGCTTCTGTCTATAGGTGAGAACACGAATGCACAGAGAGGTGAAGCCATCTGGCCCAGGGGTAACCAGGTTATCCAAGGGAGAGTTGGAATTTAAATCCCAGCAGACCAGCCTCAGAGACTACAGGCTTAGCTCTACCGTCTGCTGATATCTGGACTAAGAGTGGTTGGATTTTGCCTCCTTTGCCCTACACATCATCTCCACTGTCCCCTATCAAGCAAAATTAGCTTGAGTATTGAACAGGCACCCTCCAGCCCTGCCCGATTGCACACGCGCAGGGGAGAAAAGGATGGGGAGATCACTGGGCTGTTTTAGCTGCCACCTCTACTCGCACTGCGCCAACACACCCACAACGAAGTCAGAGAAAGTATTCTTGGCCTTGTAACCACTCCTCAGCCCTGACACCTTGCAGAGAGCCAAAGCCACTCTCTTGGACACCCACTCGACTGCTACCTGGAAACTTCCCATGGAGCATTTGGGGACAAAGGAGAGGGAGCACGCCTGCAATGTAATTAACATCACGACAACTTGTCCCCCCCTTGGAGAATGACACCATTAGCTGCTTCAATTGTGCATGAAATGTAAATTACACGATTCAGGGGTATCATGTCTGAGCAGCCATGATGCTAAGTGACAAGGCTCTCCATCGAGCAGCCCCTCCCCAAGCAGGAGGAACTAAGAAACCCAAGCCCCGAGGCCGACAGCTGAGACCGAGGTCCTGTGGTCTTTGAGTGTGCCTGCTTCACAGAGCCCACAAGGGAGGATCTTTCCGGGTGGCCCTGGATGCCAAGCTGGGATGTTCCAGCAACCTGCTGTCATCACCCTGGCCCTCCCATTTTCTTTAAAGGGAGTCGAACGCTGGACAGCACTCTTTCCTCTCTATCTCTCAGAAAATTAGGAAAAAGGGGTGGTGGCTGTGGTTGTGGTAATACCCTTCTTGCTAAGGAGTTTTGGTGATGCTGTGGGTTAAGCATCCTGCTAGCCATTCTGCCTCCCATTCATTACTCTGTCTGGCTCAAATTACTTCGTGTTCACTCCCTGGCCAGCCCCCCTCAGTTCCCTACCCCCTTTCACCACGAACTCTCTGGACACTACTCGAAATCAGCTTGAGACACTGGATCAGCCACACTTCTTTGTGGCCCATTAAAGAACTTTCCAAAACCTCATGTCACAAGCAGGTCCACTTGCTTTTAGAGAAGAGGCATAGGCGAAATTGTATGTTTCCACCTTGAGAGGGGCAAGCACCACCATGTACAATTAGTAGGTGACCACCAGTGTGTCACTTTTGTGGTCACCACTCATCTCCTTTGGGGACCCATTTGCCCCTCTCCTAGCACCCTGATCCCTGGTGCCATGGCTAGACTGGGATGGGAAATCCATGTGCTCAACCAGGAACTTCCAGGTGGAATCAGAGCCACTGTCCCCTCTGCAGAGCCTCTGTGAGGACAGGGAGTTTGGAAACACAGCCTAAAGCTGCAGTAGGATAAATTTAAGAAATGATCACGCATTTACCCTAATGTCAACTGTACAAATCCCACAACCACCCTTCAAATGCCCTGCCACTGAGCAGAGCAAAAAGCAGGAAGAGCCAAAAACCTACATATGGGTACAGGAAGACCTCTGGAAGGTGTCCCTGTGAGGTGCCAGGGAAGGGGGAGAATGGAGTTGAGGAGGCTCAGGGGCTCAGGCTCAGGCTGGGTAAGAGCCAGAGTTCCTAGTTCGACTCTCTCCCACCTCCCACCCAGTCCAGGAGATTCTTTGAACAGGGCCCACAGGGTCAGAGGTGAGAGCTGTCTGCTCCTGTTACTACCCTGACTTGGGAAACCTCTCTCATTCTGGAAATTCATATATTTTCTTGGGCTTTGATCAAGATCCAGGTCAAGCTTCCCCTCCCCCTTTTCTCAGAGAGGCACTTGGTCAGAATGGCAAATAGCCCTCAACTGTGCCATGCACTCCGCCTCTTCATTCCCTGTTCCCTTCGAACCATCTGCTGCAAAAAAAAAATCACAAAACAGCCCGATGGAGGGCAGGTCAGTGCTTCTTTTTCAGACTTCCCTCTCATTCTTTCTCTGGTCGCATCATCATTCCAGGTACAGCAAACCCATTACTGTCCAGTCAATTCCAACTCATGGAGACCCTATGTAAGTTTTCCAACGTTGTCCAACATTACTGGAACAGACAGCCTCATCATTTTCCTTGAAGTAGCTGGTGGTTTGAACAGTCAACCTTTGAGCTAGCAGTTCAACATTTACGTGACATCCCTTCAGAGTGGTGAGTCATAGTCTGCAGACACCGTGGGCGAGAATCATTGTTCTGGCTTATTTTCATAAGGTGGGATTCTAGGTAGGCAGGTGTGACGCAGGTGTAACTGGAAGTCGACTTGATGGCAACAAACAACAACACTGATGTCATTGTTTTGGGACTTGGGAACTGAGACCTCTGAGGCATGGAGCTAAGTAACAGCTACTTCAGGTTTGTTAGGTACTTCATTGCTGAGCTCTGCTCTAGATACTGGGAATAAAGCTAGAAGGAAGGTGGCATCTCTGTTCCTGGGGTTGAGAGATGAGAGGGGTTGGGAAACTTCCTGTCCTGTTAGTAGTGTGTGTGGACATAGTTTCTGCTGTTAGATGCCATTGAGTCAGTTCCAACCCCTAGCCACCCTATGGATAATAGAATGAAACACAACCCAGTCCTGCCCCATCCTCTCAATTGTTGTTATGTTTGAGCCCCTTGTTGCAGCCACTGTGTCAATCCATTGGCCGAAGTTCTTCCTCATTTTCACTGCCTCTCTGCTTCACCTAGCAGGACGTACTTCCTCCTCCAGGGACTGGTATCTCCCTAACAGTATGTCCAAAGTACGTGAGGGGAAGCCTCACCATCCTGGCTTCTAAGGAGTATTCTGGCTGTACTTCTAACACACATTTGTTTGTTCTTTGGCAGTTCATAGTACTTTCAATATTCTTCACCAGCCTCCCAATTCAAATGCATTGATTCTTCTCTGATCTTCCTTTTCAATGTCCAACTTTCACGTGCATAGAAGGTCATAGAAAATATGACTAAGATGGCTTTAGTCAGGTGCACCTTAATGTAACATTCTTGCTCTTAAACACTTTGAAGAACACTTTTGAAAGAGGTCTCTGGCGGCAGCACGCGGCCCGTTTAAGGGTGAGGAGGAGGGGCACACAGGTGGAAGCCCATGGCCCCTTTAAGGCTTGGCCTACTTGGCAGCAGCTGGAGCCTATTGAGAACATGACAGGAGGCCAGCCAGCACTTCCTATAGAGGTAAAGGGCTCATTCTGAAGGCTGTGAGCCAGCCTCGGAGCCGCACTGCCTCCATGGGCCATAATGACCTGATGCGCAAGGCCTAGGACTTCAAAGACCAGGTGTGGCCTGTGCAGCCTTCCTGCCCCTTCCCAGACTCCTGCCCACAAGGGAGGGCCTTGCCACCATGACCCCTGATGTGGGTCTGCAGCCCACCAGGCACCAGGCCAGCAACCAGGATCCTCGCCCTGCCCAGCTGACCCACCCAGGACCACACTCCAGACCCCCTGCCCCCACCCTGGGCCTGCTCACCACCAAGACTCTGCCCTGGGCACGCTGCCCACCCAGGAACCTGCATAAGGGCCCTTGCCAACCCTGGGTCCAGTCCAGGCTGGGCACACAACTGGGATCCCTGTTCCAGGTCCTGCCCACCTGGGTCTGGGCCTGCCACAAAGACCCTGCCCGAGGCCCTCTGCCTACCCAGGAAACACCCCCTGCCCAGCTAGCCCCTGGCTCATCTGGGCACTGCCCCAGTCCCCCTGCCTGCCCAAGATCTTGTGTTAGCCTGACTGGCCATGGAGGATGGAGAGGAAGAGCGACCTTGCCCAGGCCCCTGCACCCAATCCCACTTGGGAAGCCCTGGGTTGGTCCAGCCCCAAAGGTGGCTCCCCTCCTCCAGGCCCACATACCCAGAACTCCATTGGGCCCACTGCTTACCTGAGGCCTCCCCATCAAGGGCTTGGGATATGTAACCCCAGCCTGGGATGGGCTCCTAGCTTGCTAGAGCCCCATGCCACTCTCCTTAAGCCCCAACTATTTAAGATCCCTAGAAAGTGCTTGTGGGCGCCCTTGTTGCGTATCACTCTGGCTGTAAGGGGCTAGGCTGTAGCTCTTGAAACTTGTCTTCTCCATTCTGAACCTTTAGGACATTGGTCCTTCCACAGGGCAGTTCTACAGAAGTGGCAGGGAACTCTATTCCCGAGTGGAGTTGGCCAGGTTTGAGTGGGGGGTGCCCTGGCAGGGACCCCAACTTGGGAGAACAGCCCATCTTCCCTTTCTCTTTCCCAGCTGCAAAAAAAGAAAAAAAGAAAGAGATCTCAAACAGCAGATTTACCCAATACAATACATCCCTTGAGTTCTTGACCGGGGCTCGCATGATCATTTATTGTGGACTCCAGAAAGAAGATAGCTCTGATCACTTCAGCCGTTTCTCCATTTATCATGATCATGTTGTAGATGACAGGGTCATAATTACATATAAATATGTCCCTGGGACCCAGCTCCTGGGGAGTCCCAAACAACTTGATGTAAAGAAAATAAGAGAGGGAAAACAAGCACTCTGAGCTCTTGGTTGGAAGGACAGTCCTTTGTGAATAGAGAGCTGCAAGGATATTGGAGTTCCTGAAGGGTGGCAAACAGTTCAACACACAACTATTTAACAAATCATTTGCCGTTGGAACCCACCCAGGGACACCATGGAGGAAAGGCCTGGCAACCTGCTTAAAGCCAATAGTCTTGAAAGTCCTATGCAATGCACACATGGGGGCACCATGAGTCAGAATCAACTCTCTCATGCCTGTTTTGGTTTGGGGCGAGGAGCTATTAGAAGCAGTGGGGTATAATGTTGAATCCTAAAAAAGGAAGGATTTGGTCACCATTAAAGTGACTTCTGACCAAATTACTAACAATCATAGGGACTTTTGTGGGAGAAAGATGAGGAGTGCTACTGCTGTAAATATTTCGTGTCAAAAACCCACAGACAGTTCTACCCTGTCCTATACAGTCGCTGACTGGCTGTCAACTGGATGGCACTAAGATAGCACCTATCCGCTGAAAGGTTGCCATGCAGCAGGACTTGTGCCAAGTCCACTATGGTTATGCCTATGATCTTTGTGGGAGACAAAGCCCTGCTTATGTTTAATGTCTCTGTTGTCAGATCGCTCCATTGTCCAGTCCTGGCTCTATGTCCTTCTAGCTCCATGACCTGGGACAAATCATTGAACCCCCTTTGCGCTGCTGTGTGTAGAAGGGAAGTGAAAAATAGTGCTTAGGTTGTATGTTCGAGGTTGAGTTTGAATGCATCAATAGATAGAAAGACCTTGTTGTTGTTGTTAGTCTCCAGTAAGTCAAATTTGACTCCTTTTGACCGTAGGTCTGATAGGACAAATCACTGCCCAATCCTATGCCATCTTCCTGCCCATCGGCAGGTTTGAGGTCATTGTTGCGATTATGGTGCCAGTCCGTGTCATGAAGAGTTTCCCCAGATCCACATGATGTCCTCTTCTCGCAACTGGTCTTTCCTAACGACATGACAACATTTTGCCATTCTCTCTTCTAAGAACATTCTGTGAAGAGTGTCCTGGCTCAATTTCCTCCAGGACTGATTTGCTCGTTCTCCTGGCCACACACAGTATACTCCACACACGGTCTTTGCCATCACTGCCATTCAAATGCCTCAATCCTTCTGAGAATCCTGGTCCTCACTGTTGTCCCCATGAGAAACTCCATTTCTCGCAGCTTGCTTCAGATCTGCTGAAGTGGAATCTGAGTTTCTGTTAGGCCCCAAGGGCATTGTATTTGTGTGCCTGCTAGAAGCACGGCTGGGGAACAATGTCTGGCCCATAGTAAGTGCTGTATAATTATTGGTTGTGATCAGTGTCATTATTTATTACTCCATCTAATCTTTCCAGCACACTCACAGGTCAGGAAACCGAGATTCTGAGCCTGCCAGTGCCTTTGCTGAGGTTACCCCTCAGGAGAGGGCAGGGGCTACATGCAAATCGAATATAGGATCAGGCCAACATTTGGATCACTCTGAATGGAGACACAGTCAATGCTCATTAACCAGTCACTCCCCATTGCTTTCGTCACCCAATCCTTATCAACCGTGACTCTGCTTGCTGTCTATGGATTTCCCTATGGATTCTGCATATTTTATATCAATCTCATTATGGTCTGACTTGTTTCACTCAGCAGAAGTTGTTCAAGGTCCCTGCATGGTGTAGCATGTTCCAAAACATCATTCCTTTTTTAAAGGCTGAATAATATTCCATTGTATGACTTAGATATTGTTTGGTTTATCCATTCTTCGGGCCCCGGGCACTTTGGTAATAGTCACCTTTCAGCTATTGTGGGTAGTGCTGCAGTGAAATTGTATACCACATCTCTTTGAGTCTCTGTTTGTTATTCTTTGAGGTATATGCTTAGATGTACAATTGTGAGGTGGTCATGGATTTCCTCTTCCTTGGATCCATGATCAACGCTCATGCAAGCAGCAGTCAACAGCTTAAAAAATGCATTGCATTGTATTGGCTAAATATTCACAAGACCTCTTTAGAGTATTGAAAAGCAGGGATGTTATTTTGAGAACTAAGGTGCATCTGACACAAGCCATAGTATGTTCAACACTTCCTATGCATGTAAAATTTGGAGATTAAATAAGGCAGGCCAAAGAAGAATCGATGCATTTGAATTATGGTGCTAGGAAAAAAGAACCATAGAAAGTACTATGGACTACCAGAAGCACCAATAAAAACTTGTCTTGGAAGAAGCACAGGCCAAATGCTCCTTAGAAGTAAGGATGGCCAGATTTTGTCACCCTTTGGATATGTATTTTCAACATGTTGTCAGGAGAAACCAGGCCCAGGAATAGGACATAATGCTTGGTAAAGTGGAAGGGCAATGGAAAAGAGGAAGGCTCTCATGGGATGGATGGACATGGGGGCTGCAGTAATGGGCTCAAACATAAGAACAATTGTGATGATGGTACTGGGTGGCGTTGTGTTCTGTTTGACATAGGGTTGTTATGAGTGGGAACCAACAGGACCGACCCTAACAACAATAGTAAATCTCTGACTTGTTAAGAAGAAACAAGCATTTTTCATTTCCTCTATGAGCCAGGCACTGAGAAGACCCTGAAGGTCCAGATAGAAACAGCACTTGACCCCTACCCATGATGGGTTCCCAGTCTAGGGGTGAGGCAGCAGATCTCCACTTTTGGATGAGACCTATGCAGCCCTCTTGGGGTTCTAGTGTGTGCTGGAGAGACTCCAGTTAACTTTGCCTTTCTCTATACCCGCCTTTAGGGAAGTGGAAGAACTTTAGAATAAAGCATCCCCCGAGATTTCTGTTGCACAATTAGACAAAAGGAAACCAATGGTGGCTAAAGAGAGTGAACAGAGAATCCAGAGCTGTGTCCGGGTCCTTGGCCATGCAGCTATCAATCAGCACAGTTGAGTTCAGTAATCAGGAAGCGAAGATCCTCAGTATCTGGATCCAGTAGTTATAGAAGGCGTAGCTTCAAAGATAAAGAAGGATAAACCCTCTTTCGCTTTCAGGAGGAACTCACCCAGGGATAACTCATTCAGGTGGGACTACACTAAAGCCTTAGAACTGGGAGGGTCCACAGGTGCGTGTTTACTGCCAGAATGGTGGCTTCCCATTCAAGAGCTTCTATCATATTCCAGCTCATGAATGGTCCTCCGTGTGCCTTGGTTCTTTTGCTGTGACTTCTGTGGCATCACTTGAACTCTCCATCCCCTCCAGCCAGGAGCAGTGGCAGGAAAAATCTATTAGGGAGAAGTGAGAGAGTGAGCTAGGAGATATTCCGTACACAGATTGCAGTCTCCTTCAGCAAAGGCCCTGTGGGGTGGGGACTTAACTTTTCTGATTCTCTCCTGTTAGAAGTCAACACGGAGCTAAAGAAGCATGAATGGAAGAAAGCAGGATGATGAGCTGACAGCTTTTCCATAAGGAAATAATAGCCAGAAGGGCTCCAAGTTGGGATGAGGGGATGGTGGGGAGGGGAACACACGTGCTGCTACCAAGAGGAGAGTGAGGAGCAAGAGACCAGTAGAGGCTAGTCTCAAAGCCATCTCCAATAACATTTCCCCAACAAGCTGTTTTCCTCTCTCCACTCTAAACACGTCAGCCTTCACCTCCACCAAGCACCGAAACCCCAATGCAGCCTTTATCTGCCTATTCCTCCCACCAATTGGTCCAGGTTACTATGGGAACTATGGGAGTAGTAACGGGTTCCCTCTATTACTACCTACCTCCCTGATTTCAGCACAGATCAATCAACCCGTCCCCGCAGCCCCATATCTAAGGGGAAGGTGCTAGGGGAGAGTAAGGAAAAGATAGATTCAACACAGGACTAGAACAATAGTGAAAAACTTACAAAGAGAGCGAGTGATGTAATTCCAGAGTATTAGTCAATTCCTTTTGTCCTTCCAGCTACCATCCTCTCGCCCAGCTTAACTCCCTGAAGGAGGAAGGATCTCTCAGTGGGTGTCTGCAAAGGTGAGGTTCCAGGCCACTTGGGGGCTTCTGAGGGTTCCCTTCCAAATTTGCCTTCCCTCCCTTCAAAAGAAAGTCACTGGAACTCACCAGCCAGAGTTGGCAAGACTACCACTGAGTTGCCCAGTTAAGGTTTATGTCCTGGGGAAGACTGTAGCTCACAAAATGCCTTCAAGGGATTGTTTCTTCCCTACAAGCTCTTCCAGAATCTTGTCATTCTACATCCCAAGTTGGAGTCTATGTTTCCTCCTTTGAACCCACGCCAGCCTTATGGCTCTCCAGGAGTCAAGTTTGGCAGGTGAGGTGCGGTGTGACTTCTGAGGTAATACAGCTCCCACCTGGCTCTTTCTCTGTACAAGACCCTCGGAGTCCAGTCCCCTTCCTGTGAGGAAGTGTGATGAAGAAGCCACATGCAGATGCTGACACTAGTCCCTCTTAAAGTCCCAGCAAACACCAGTGGCCATTGTCAAGTACACCAGTGGGGAAGCTGTGTGAGATGTCTCCATCATAAGCCACTGCCAGATGGCAACCGCACAGAAGAATCTGCTAGCTTAGTACTGGCAATCCCCAGAACCATAGGAAATGATGACTGATGAGGAAGATAATAATTGACTCCAATTTTGTTTCAAACTGGAAGAAATGTGCTGCACAGCACCGGAGTTGTAGCTCTGGAGCCACAGTCCCGATGCAGATGTATTAAATAATTTATTATCTAGTGATTGTTCCTGGTCCTCACCCTTCCCAGCTTCCCTGTGCCCACCCAGTCCAAGCAGCTGCTTCATCACTTATTCTGTAAAAGTATGTGAGGGTAAGTCAGAAAGCATTGCTCTAAAACCACAGACACTTTATTAAACAAAAATAGCAAAATGTGAAGTGACTGTTTCTAGACATAGCCGCCATCTTGATCTACATCGGGGAGGCAAACTTTTGAGATAGAAGAGCCTACTTTTTCTCTCACAAAAATTGAAACATTCTTTGAGATAAAAAAATATATATTTTTGCAACTTCAATCACCATTATCTGAATAATCACTGTCCTTGAAAAGGTTTCCATTTTACTTCAGAGCCACATGCATGGACCGAGAGACCCACAGTGTATCCCTGACCCCTGCTCTATAGACTTCAGTAATTGTTCTCTGAGGGATTCTCTGCTCATATACACTTCTAGTCACACGACATACCATGACCAACAGGGTCGTTCAAACCCTCTCCAGAGATTCTTGAAGGGTGTGTGTGTGTGTGTGTGTGTGTGTGTGTTTGTGTGTGTGTGTGTGTGTGTGTGTGTAAAAAGAACACGAAGTCAGAAGACATCCAGAGATTATGGAAGGGTATGAGTGTGAACGTGTGTGTGTGTGTCTGTAAAATGGACACGAAGTCAGAAGCCCTCTACAGATTCTGCAAGGGTGTGTGTGTTTGTATGTAAAAAGGACATGACTTTAGAAACCCTCCAGAGATTCATCAAGGGTGTGCGTGTGTGTGTGTGTGTGTGTATAAAGGACAAGATGTCAAAAGCCCTCTAGAGATTCTTCAAGGGTATGAGTGTGAGTGGGTGTGTAAAAAGAACACGAAGTCAGAAGCCCTCTGAAGATTCTGCAAGGGTGCATGTATGTGTGTGTTTGGAAAAAGGACATGAAGTCCGAAGCCCTAAGGAGATTCTGGAAGGGTCTGATTGTGAGTGTGTGTGTGTGTGTGTGTGTGTGTAAAAAAACACGAATTCAGAAGCCCTCTATAGATTCTGCAAGGGTATGTGTGTGTCTGTGTGGGTGTGTGCGTGTAAAAAGGACAGGAAATCAGAATCCCTCCAGATATTCTGCAAGTGTGCGTGCATGTGTGTATATGTGTGTGTGAGTGTGTAAAAAAGACACGAAGTCAGAAGCCCTCCAGAGGTTCTGCAAGTGTGTGTGTGTGTGTATGTGTAAAGGACAGTAAATCAGAAGCCTTCTAGAGATTCTGCAACGGTGTGTATGTGTGTTTGTGTGTAAAAGGGACACTATGTGAGAAGCCCTCTAGTGATTCTGCCTGGGTATGAGTGTTAGTGTGAGTGTGTGTGTGTGTGTGTGTGTGCGTGTGTGTGTAAAAGGAACCAAAATCAGAAGCCCTCTAGTGATCCTGCAAGGGGTGTGTGTGTGTGTGTGTGTGTGTGTGTGTGTGTGTTTGTAAAAAGGACATGAAGTCAGATGCCTTCCAGAGATTCTGCAAGGGTATGGGTATGCATTTGGCTGTGTGTGTGAGTGTGAGTGTGTGTGTGTGTGTGTGTGTGTAAAAAGGACCCGAAATCAGAAGCCCTGTTTGTGAACCCTGGCTCTATTCCTTAGTGTTCCTTATCTCTCAATTTTGGATGCCCAGATACCTGAGGGTGTCATGGTTCTGTGTTGGGGTTCTAATGGCAAGGACAGAAGTTAGGCCACACCAGGCACTCCAAAGGAGAAAGATGACACTTTGTGGTCCCCTAGATAGTTCGTATCAGAAACCCACAGGGGCAGTTTTGCTGTGTTCTGTAGGGTCACTGTGAGTCAGAATCGACTCAGCGACAGTGAATGTGGTTGAGTGTTTGAGCACAGTTCCTTTCATCCTCTGTGCAGGCATCTCTGTTTTAAAGGAGTTAGGTCAGTCCCATGTATTAGACTCTCCTTCAGAGCAACTAGGCAGGTGTGTGTCTGTGTGTTTCTAACGTCATCTTGTTTTTCTCATTCACGGGATGTGGAGAGCAGGGTTCTTCAAATCGGTTTAAAGAGAGAAAGGAGATTAAAAAGAGAACAAAGAAAAGGAGGGTGAAAAAGGATTGGAGCAGGGGTCTGAGGTGAAGAGGGCATTGCTCAGGCTTCTAAGGCTGTCAATCAGCCTGGTAGCCAGCTGTGAGCTTACCTGGTGCACCTCCAAGATCCCAGAATCCCTAGTTGACAGTGGAATTTGCATAGCGAACTGGCTCATTGAGTCGAGCCGGAGGTCTCTGTCTGCAGAAGAGACCAAGCCCTGTGCTGCAGCTCCTGCTCCCATCTGCAAGCAGTGTTGGGACAAGTAGCCTTCAACTCCGTCTACGCAGTCGACCCCCTTACCTAGGGGAGCAGGCTCCAGGCTTGCTGTGGCCAGCTAATAGCCAGTAGTAGGCATAGCGCTAATGAAGAGAGGAGACAGCTGGACAGAGGCCCTAAACCTGCTGAGCGCCATGGCCCCTGAGACACTGGCGAGCTGTTGGCTCCCAGCTCCCTGTCCCTGACTCTTACCTGCCTCCCTCTGTTGAGTTCACTCTTGAATTTCAGTCTCCATGCAATCTCACCCAGCCTTGCTGCCTGACTGGAGAGGGAGCCTGGAGGCTGTTAGAATGGCGCTGCTCAGGCTCTTTGGGCTAAAGAGTCTGACGTGGGCCAGCAGCTCCATGAAGTTCCCTCCCTCAGGCAGTTTTCTGCCTCTCCATCCCCCTTAGTCTCCCTGCAGGCCTGGCCCTGGGCCCTGACCTTCCACTTGCTTCCTCATCCAACATGTGGAGGGCTGGCTCTTGCCAAGTACACACATGGGTGCAGACATGAGAGATCCCACTCTCTCCTGGAAACCAGGAGGTCTATAAACAAGGGCACAGCTGAGGCCTGTTCTTACGCAAATCATGTGCATCCTTCTCTCTGCCCTCTGCCCTGGGGTAGAGACAAGGGCTCTGGGAAGACCGGCCACCCCATCACTATGGGGCATGGCCCGATGGTGCTGGTGCACAGAGCACTGGGCAGGCAGGGCTCCCTACAGGCCCTTGCACCGTGTGGGGCTACAGAAGGGGAGAAAGGCAGAAGAGTGCTGCCAGGAGCCAGCTGCTCTCTGGCAACGTGGGGTCCTCTGGGCTGGGCCACTGAGGTGGGGTGCTAAGGCTGTGCTCCCCTCTCCCTCTCCACAGGTGTGTGGTTGTGCTCTTCAATCCCCGGAAACACAAGCAGCACCACATCCTCAACAGCTCCAGGTAAATGGGCTCTGGGGCTTTGGGGAGTGCCACCTTTCCCCAGGGATGGCCAGAGGGGTGCCACCTGCTTCTCTGTGGCATTGGGCCCTGTTGGGCCCTAGGCCTGCAAGGGAAGCAGCACAGGGAGGGAGGGTTTGCTGCCCTTGTTTTGAGAGGGGACTGTGAGAGGCCAGGCCTGGGCCAGGCTGCCAGTGCCCCTCTTGAGCCTGCCACCATTCCTTTCCGGGAAACCATCACTGCCTTTGCCTTCTCTCCTGATGGCAAGTACCTGGTCACCGGCGAGGTGAGTGAGGAAGGAAGCTCAGGCACTGCAGAGGGGGTGGCCTGGCCTTAGCAGAGAGTGACAGCCTGCGGCCCGCATAGGACTGGTGCCAAGTTTGACTTTCTGTACTGGTGTCCACTTTGGGTGTTTGGTCTGCCCTAGAGCAGTGTTCTTAGGCTGTAGCCTGCGTCAGAAGTGCTATGGTGGCCCCGTAGTACAGACTGCTGGCTCTCGGGCTCAGCAGGTCTGGGTTGGCTCTCTTCAGTTTGCAATGCTAACAAGTAGTTCCCGATGAGGCTGAAGCTGCCAATTTGGAAAATACATTTTGGAAAACACCTCCTTAAAACATTCCTTATCCCTGCTGGTCACAGTGTGGAACAGGGCTGCCCTCACATAGAATTGCCCTGTGAGGCTGTGGGAGCAAACCGCAGGAGTGGTGGTTCTTGCCCATGCAAATCACGCCAGGAGCCCATCCCTGAGAGTCCCTGTTCCCCAACACTGATCACATTCCCTCCGGGGGTGTCCTTGATTCATGTGCAGGCACATTAGGTTAGGTGTCCTTCATTTATGTGCAGGCTCTTGTCCAGTGGCTAGGAAGGCCAGGCCTCCGTGGATGGGGAGGGAGCTGGTTGCCTCTGGCTTTTACTTCGGGGTCTTCGTCCCCGCAGAGTGGACACATGCCTGCTGTGTGGGTATGGGACGTGTCGGAGCGCAGCCAGGTGGTGGAGCTTCAGGAGCATAAGTATGGCGTGGCGTGTGTGGCCTTCTCACCCAGCGCCAAGTACATTGTCTCAGTGGGCTACCAGCATGACATGATCTTCAATGTCTGGGCCTGGAAGGTGAGTGGGCTGCTGGCCTCAGGACAGGCAGGGCCGGGAGGGGAGCCAAGAAACTGCTGACAGGTGGCCTTCACTTCCACCTGCTGGCCTCAGTCCCTTTCTAGAGAACTCTGAGCAGAAAGGAGCAACTGGGTATCTAGGATGCTGAAGAAGGGGCAGAAGGAGAGGTCAAGTTCACAGCTTATCTAACCTCCTTCAGTGTGTAAGTTTCTTTTCCCTCAGCTCCTAGAAGCAGAGCCTTGATTTCCCTTGACTTTCTATCCAGAAAAACATTGTGGTGGCTTCCAACAAGGTGTCCAGTCGGGAGACAGCAGTATATTTCTCTGAGGACAGCAGCTACTTTGTCATTGCAGGCAACCGGCACATCAAATTCTGGTACCTTGATGACAGCAAGACCTCAAAGGTGAGGCAGCAAGTAGCCACCAGGGTGGGGTCTGCCCAGATCTGTTCCACCTGCGCCCACTTCTGCATGCTCAAAAGCCCCTTGGAAGTCTCAGCTGGGCCAGGTGCTATGTCAATCTACAAGGGAAGCCTTTTCCCTCTCTCCCCAGGGCCTGCTTTTCAGGGGATAGCCTGCAGGGTGGGTGGATGGGTGGCACCTGTGTTGTGCCTCCACAGGTGAATGCCACTGTGCCCCTGCTGGGCCGCTCCGGGCTGCTTGGGGACCTGCGGAACAACCTGTTCACTGATGTAGCCTGTGGCCACAGGAAGAAGGCTGACAGCACCTTCTGTATCACTTCCTCGGGGCAGCTGTGTGAGTTCAGTGACCAGAGACTGTTGGACAAGGGGGTGGAGCTGAGGGTAAGTGAATGCTTTGTCGGCACCCTCCCGTCTGTCACCTCCAGGCTCCGGGGGTCCTGGGGCTAGCAGCAGGGTCTGCATGCACGCTGGGGGAGGCCCCAGGCAGAGGAAGCTGTTTGGGGACCTCTCTGCTCGCTCTTGCTCTCTGTCTCTGCCTCTTCCTCTGCTTTCCTCTTCTGCTCAGCACAAAGACAGCATCACAGTAAGCTTGCTGGCCCTGTCCGCTGCCTCTGCTGCCTTTCTCTTGGCCGGCCTTTTCTGAGTGTGTCTTTGCCTAAACCTCAGGTGCCTTATAAGGCTTACTGACTCCTTCCCCCTAATTGCACGGGCCTGTGGGCCCTCTGGCCAGCTGCTGTTAGAGGGAGGGGCATTGAGGGGCTCAGCCAGGCCAGCTGGCCTGCCTTGCACTTGTGCTTACCACTTGGCTCATGGCTGTTGAGGTGTCTGGTGAAGGAGTGGGCATACGCCCTTGCTGACTGGGGGTGTCATAACCTGAGTTTAGGGGTGCACTAGCCTGAGGCTAGGGGAGCCATAGCCTTAGGCTAAGCCTAGGGGAGCCCAGGCTAAAGCCTAGGGGTGCCCTAGCCTAAGCCTAAGGGTGCCCTAGCCTGAGCCTAGGGGTGCTGTAGCCTCAGGCTAGGGGAGCCCTAGCCTTAGCCTAAGCCTAGGGGTGCCCGAGCCTAAGCCTAGGGGTGCCCTAGCCTAAGCATAGGGGTGCCCTAGCCTTAGGCTAGGGGAGCCCTAGCCTTCGCCTACACCTAGGGGTGCCCTAGCCTAAGCCTAGGGGTGCCCTAGCCTAAGCCTAGGGGAGCTCTAGCCTTAGTATAGATTAGGATTGCCCTAGCCTAAGCCTAGGGGTGCCATAGCCTGAGGCTAGGGGAGCCATAGCTTGAGGCTAGGGGAGCTGTAGCCTTAGCCTAAGCCTAGGGGTGCCCTACCCTAAACCTAGGGGTGCCCTAGCCTAAGCCTAGGGGTGCCCTAGCCTAAGCCTAGGGGTGCCCTAGCCTAAGGCTCGGGGAGCCCTAACCTTAGCCTAAGCCTAGGGTGCCCTAGCCTAAGCCTAGTGGTGCCCTAGCCTCAGCCTAGGGGTGCCCTAGCCTTAGGCTAGGGGAGCCCTAGCCTTAGGCTAGGGGAGCCCTAGCCTTAACCTAAGCCTAGGGGTGCCCTAGCCTAAGCGTAGGGGTGCCTTAGCCTAAGCCTAGGGGTGCCCTAGCCTTAGGCTAGGGGAGCCCTAGCCTTAGCCTAAGCCTAGGGGTGCCCTAGCCTAAGCCTAGGGGTGCCCTAGCCTGAGGTTGGGGAGCCCTAGCCTTAGCCTAAGCGTAGGGGAGCCCTAGCCTAAGCCTAGGAGTTCCCTAGCTTGAGCCTGGGGGTGCCCTAGCCTGAGCCTACGGGTGCCCTAGCCTGAGGCTAGGGGAGCCCTAGCATTAGTCTAGCCTAGGATTGCCCTAGCCTAAGCCTGGGGGTGTCATAGCCTAAGTCTAGGGGTGCCCTAGCCTCAGGCTAGGGGAGCCGTAGCGTTAGCCTTAGCCTAGGGGAGCATTAGCTAAAGCCTACGGGTGCCCTAGCCTAAGCCTAGGGGTGCCCTAGCCTTAGGCTAGGGGAGCCCTAGCCTTTTCCTAAGTCTAGGGGTGCCCTAGCCTAAGTCTAGGGGTGCCCTAGCGTGAGCCTAGGGGTGCCCTAGTCTGAGGCTAGGGGAGCCCTAGCCTTAGCATAAGCCTACGATTGCCCTAGCCTAAGCTTAGGGGTGCCCTAGCCTGAGTCTAGGGGTGCCCTAGCCTGAGGGTAGGGGAGCCGTTGCCTTAGCCTAAGTCTAGAGGTGCCCTTGCCTAAGCCTAGGGGTGCCCTAGCCTAAACCTAGGGGTGCCCTAGCCTAAGCCTAGGGGTGCCCTAGCCTAAGCCTAGGGGTGCCCTAGCCTAAGGCTCGGGGAGCCCTAACCTTAGCCTAAGCCTAGGGTGCCCTAGCCTAAGCCTAGTGGTGCCCTAGCCTCAGCCTAGGGGTGCCCTAGCCTTAGGCTAGGGGTGCCCTAGCCTAAGCCTAGGGGTGCCCTAGCCTTAGGCTAGGGGAGCCCTAGCCTTAGCCTAAGCCTAGGGGTGCCCTAGCCTAAGCCTAGGGGTGCCCTAGCCTGAGGTTGGGGAGCCCTAGCCTTAGCCTAAGCCTAGGGGAGCCCTAGCCTAAGCCTAGGAGTTCCCTAGCCTGAGCCTGGGGGTGCCCTAGCCTGAGCCTACGGGTGCCCTAGCCTGAGGCTAGGGGAGCCCTAGCGTTAGTCTAGCCTAGGATTGCCCTAGCCTAAGCCTGGGGGTGTCATAGCCTAAGTCTAGGGGTGCCCTAGCCTCAGGCTAGGGGAGCCGTAGCGTTAGCCTTAGCCTAGGGGAGCATTAGCTAAAGCCTACGGGTGCCCTAGCCTAAGACTAGGGGTGCCCTAGCCTTAGGCTAGGGGAGCCCTAGCCTTCTCCTAAGTCTAGGGGTGCCTTAGCCTAAGTCTAGGGGTGCCCTAGCGTGAGCCTAGGGGTGCCCTAGTCTGAGGCTAGGGGAGCCCTAGCCTTAGCATAAGCCTACGATTGCCCTAGCCTAAGCTTAGGGGTGCCCTAGCCTGAGTCTAGGGGTGCCCTAGCCTGAGGGTAGGGGAGCCGTTGCCTTAGCCTAAGTCTAGAGGTGCCCTTGCCTAAGCCTAGGGGTGCCCTAGCCTAAGCCTTGGGGTGCCCTAGACATAGGCTAGGGGAGCCCTAACCTAAGCCTAAGCCTAAGGGTGCCCTAGACTAAGACTAGGGGTGCCCTAGCCTAAGCGTAGGGGTGCCCTAGCCTAATCCTAGGTGTGCCCTAGCCTAAGCCTAGGGGTGCCCTAGACATAGGCTAGGGGAGCCCTAGCCTTAGCCTAAGCCTATCGTTGCCCTAGCCTAAGCCTAGGGGTGCCCTAGCCTAAGCCTAGGGGTGCTCTAGCCTAAGCCATGGGGTGCCCTAGCCTAAGGCTAGGTGTGCCCTAGCCTTAGTCTAGTGGAGCCCTAGCCTTAGCCAAAGCCTAGGGGTGCCCTATCCTAAGCCTAGGGGTGCCCTAGCCTAAGACTAGGGTTGCCCTAGCCTAAGGCTAGGGGTGCCCTAGCCTTACCCTAGGGGTGCCCTCGACTTTTCCTAGGGGTGCAGTAGCCTAAGCCTAGGTGTGCCCTAGCCTTAGCTAGGGGAAACCAAGCCTTAGCCTAAACCTAGGGGTGCCCTAGCCTTAGGCTAAGGGAGTCCTCGCCTTAGCCGAAGCCTAGGTTTGCCCTAGCGTAAGCCTAGTGGTGCCCTAGCCTAAGCATAGGGGTGCCCTAGCCCAAGCCTAGGGATGCCCTAACGTTAGGCTAGAGGAGCCCTAGCCTTAGCCTAAGCTTAGGGGTGCCCTAGCCTAAGTCTAGGGGTGCCCTAGACTAAGCCTAGGGGTGCCCTAGCCTTAGGCTAGGGTCGCCCTAGCCTTAGCCTAAGCCTAGTGTTGCCCCAGCCTAAGCCTAGGGGTGCCCTAGCCTACGTCTTGGGGTGCCTCGCCTAAGCATAGGGGTGCTCTAACCTAAGACTAGGCATTCCCTACCTAAGCCTAGGGGTGCCCTAGCCTAAGCCTAGGGGTGCCATAGCCACAGGCTAGGAAAGCCCTAGCCTTAGCCTAAACCTAGGGGTGCCCTAGCCTAAGCCTAGCGGTGCCCTAGCCTAAGCCTAGAGGTGCCCTAGCCTAAGCCTTGGGGTGCCCTAGCCTAAGCCTAGGGGTGCCCTAGCCTAAGCCTAGGGGTGCCCTAGCCTAAGCCTAATCCTAGGGAAGCCCTAGCCTAAGCCTAGGTGTGCCCTATCCTAAGCCTATGGGTGCCATGGCCTTAGGTTAGGGGACCCCTAGCTTTAGCCTAAGCCTAGTGGTGCCCTAGCCAAAGAGTAGGGGTGCCCTAGCCGAAGCCTAGGAGTGCCCTAGTCTTAGGCTGGGAGAGCCCTAGCCTTAGCCTAAGCCTAGGGGTGCCCTAGCCTAAGCCTAGCGGTGCCCTAGCCTAAGCCTAGGGGTGCCCTAGCCTAAGACTAAACCTAGGGAAGCCCTAGCCTAAGCCTAGGGGTGCCCTAGACTAAGCCTATGGGTGCCATGGCCTTAGGTTAGGGGACCCCTAGCTTTAGCCTAAGCCTAGTGGTGCCCTAGCCAAAGAGTAGGGGTGCCCTAGCCTAAGCATAGGGGTGCTCTAGCCTTAGGCTAGGGCAGCTCTAGCCTTAGCCTAAGCCTAGGGGTGCCCTAGCCTAAGCCTAGGGGTGCCCTAGCCTAAGCCTAGGGGTGCCCAAGCCTGAGGCTAGGGGAGCCCTAGCTTTAGCCTAAGCCTAGGGGTGCCCTAGCCTAAGCCTAGGGGTTCCCTAGCCAGAGCCTAGGGGTGCCCTAGCCTGAGCCTACGGGTGCCCTAGCCTGAGGCTAGGGGAGCCCTAGCGTTAGTCTAGTCTAGGATTGCCCTAGCCTAAGCCTAGGGGTGTCATAGCCTGAGTCTAGGGGTGCACTAGCCTGAGGAAAGGGGATCCGTAGCCTTAGCCTCAGCCTAGGGGAGCCCTATCTAAAGCCTAGGGGTGCCGTAGCCTAAGCCTAGGGGTGCCCTCGCCTTAGGCTAGGGGAGCCCTAGCCTTTTCCTAAGCCTAGGGGTGCCCTAGCCTAAGCCTTAGGGTGCCCTAGGCTGAGCATAGGGGTGCCCTAGTCTGAGGCTCGGGGAGCCCTAGCCTTAGCGTAAGTCTATGATTGCCCTAGACTAAGCTTAGGGGTGTCCTAGCCTGAGTCTAGGGGTGCCCTAGCCTGAGGCTAGGGGAGCCGTTGCCTAACCTAAGTCTAGAGGTGCCCTTGCCTAAGCTTAGGGGTGCCCTAGCCTTAGCCTAGGGGTGCCCTAGATAAGCCTAGCGGTGCCCTAGCCTTAGGCTAGCTGAGCCATAGCCTTAGCCTAAGCCTAAGGGTGCCCTAGCCTAAGCCTAGGGGTGCCCTAGCCTAAGCCTAGGGGTGCCCTAGCCTTAGGCTAGGGGAGCCCTAGTCTTAGCCTAAGCCTAGGGTTGCCCTAGCCTTAGGCTAGGGGATCCCTAGTCTTAGCCTAAGCCTAGGGGTGCCCTAGACTACGCCTAGGGGTGCCCTAGCCTAAGCCTAGGGGTGCCCTAGATAAGCCTAGAGGTGCCCTAGCCTTAGGCTAGCTGAGCCATAGCCTTAGCCTAAGCCTAAGGGTGCCCTAACCTAAGCCTAGGGGTGCCCTAGCCTAAGCCTAGGGGTGCCCTAGCCTTAGGCTAGGGGAGCCCTAGTCTTAGCCTAAGCCTAGGGTTGCCCTAGCCTTAGGCTAGGGGAGCCCTAGTCTTAGCCTAAGCCTAGGGGTGCCCTAGACTAAGCCTAGGTGTGCCCTAGCCTAAGCTTAGGGATGCCCTAGCCTAAGCTTAGGGGTGCCCTAGCCTAAGCCTAGGGGTGCCCTAGGGTTAGGCTAGGGGAGCCCTAGCCTTAGCCTAAGCCTAGGGGTGCCCTAGTCTAAGCCTATTGGTGCCCTAGCCTAAGCCTAGGGGTGCCCTAGCCTAAGCCTAGGGGTGCCCTAGCCTAAGCCTAGGTGTGCCCTAGCCTTAGGCTAGGGGAGCCCTAGCCTTAGCCTAAGACTAGGGGTGCCCTAGCCTAAGCCTAGGGGTGCCCTAGCCTAAGCCTAGGGGTGCCCTCACCTAAGCCTAGGGTTGCCCTAGCCTTAGCCTATTCCTAGTGGTGCCCTAGCCTAAGCCTAGGGCTGCCCTAGCCTATGCCTAGGGGTGCCCTAACCTAAGCCTAGGGGTGCCCTAGCCTTAGGCTAGGAGAGCCCTAGCCTTAGCCTATGCCTAGGTGTGCCCTAGCCTAAGCATAGAGGTGCCCTAGCCTTAGGCTAGGGGAACCCTAACGTTAGCGTAAGCCTAGGGGTGCCCTAGCCTAAGCCTAGGTGTGCCCTAGCCTGAGGCTAGGGAGCCCAAGCCTTAGCCTAAGCCTAGGGGTGCCCTAGCCTAAGCCTAGGGGTGCCCTAGCCTGAGTCTAGGGGTGCTCTAGCCTAAGCCTTGGGGAGCCCTATTCTAAGCCAAGGGGTGCCCTATCCTGAGCCAAGGGGTGCCCTAGTCTGAGGCTAGGGGAGCGGTAGCCTTAGCCTAAGCCTAGGGGTGCCCTATCCTAAGCCTAGGGGTGCCCTAGCCTAAGCCTAGTGGTGCCCTCGCCTAAGCCTAGGGGTGCCCTAGCTTAAGCCTAGGGGTGCCCTAGCCTAAGCCTAGGGGTGCCCTAGACATAGGCTAGGGGAGCCCTAGCCGTAGCCTAAGACTATCGGTGCCCTCGCCTAAGCCTAGGGGTGCCCTAGCCTAAGCCTAGGGGTGCCCTAGCCTAAGGCTAGGAGTGCCCTAGCCTTAGTCTAGTGGAGCCCTAGCCTTAGCCAAAGCCTAGGGGTGCCCTATCCTAAGCCTAGGGGTGCCCTAGCCTTAGGCTAGGGGAAACCAAGCCTTAGCCTAAGCCTAGGGGTGCCCTAGCCCAAGCCTATGGCTGCCCTAGCCTAAGCCTAGGGGTGCCCTACCCTAAGCCTAGTGGTGCCCTAGCCTTAGGCTAGGGGAGCCCTAGCCTCAGCCTAAGCCTAGGGGTGCCCTAGCCTAAGCCTATGGGTGCCCTAGCCTAAGCATATGGGTGCCCTATCCTTAGGCTAAGGGAGTCCCCGCCTTAGCCGAAGCCTAGGTTTGCCCTAGCGTAAGCCTTGGGGTGCCCTAGCCTAAGCATAGGGGTGCCCTACCCCAAGCCTAGGGATGCACTAACGTTAGGCTAGAGGAGCCCTAGCCTTAGCCTAAGCTTAGGGGTGCCCTAGCCTAAGTCTAGTGGTGCCCTAGCCTAAGCCTAGGGGTGCCATAGCATAAGCTTAGGGGTGCCCTTGCCTTAGGCTAGGGGAGCCCTAGCCTTAGCCTATTCCTAGTGGTGCCCTAGGCTAAGCCTAGGGCTGCCCTAGCCTACGCCTAGGGGTGCCCTAGCCTAAGCTTAGGGGTGCCCTAGCCTTAGGCTAGGAGAGACCTAGCCTTAGCCTATGCCTAGGTGTGCCCTAGCCTAAGCCTAGAGGTGCCCTAGCCTTAGGCTAGAGGAGCCCTAACCTTAGCGTAAGCCTAGGGGTGCCCTAGCCTAAGCCTAGATGTGCCCTAGCCTGAGGCTATGGAGCCCTAGCCTTAGCCTAATCCTTGGGGTGCCCTAGCCTAAGCCTAGTGGTGCCCTAGCCTGAGTCTACGGGTGCCCTAGCCTAAGCCTAGGGGAGCCCTAGTCTAAGCCTAGGGGTGCCCAATCCTGAGCCTAGGGGTGCCCTAGTCTGAGGCTAGGGAGCCCTACCCTTAGCCTAAGCCTACGATTGCCCTAGCCTAAGCTTAGGGGTGCCCTAGCCAGATTGTACGGGTGCCCTAGCATGAGGCTAGGGGAGCCGTTGCCTTAGCCTAAGTCTAGGGGTGCCCTAACCTAAGCCTAGGGGTGCCCCAGCCTAAGCCTAGGTGTGCCCTAGCCTAACCCTAGGGGTGCCCTATCATTAGGCTAGCTGAGCCCTAGCCTTAGCCTAAGCCTAGGGGTGCCCTAGCCTAAGACTAGGGATGCCCTAGCCTAAGCTTAGGGGTTCCCTAGCCTTAGGCTAGGGGAGCCCTAGCCTTAGCCTAAGCCTAGGGGTGCCATAGCCTAAGCCTAGGGGTGCTCTAGCCTAAGCCTAGGGGTGCACTAGCCAAAGACTAGGGATGCCCTAGCCTTAGTCTAGTGGAGACCTAGCCTTAGCCTAAGCCTAGGGGTGCCCTATCCTAAGCCTAGGGGTTCCCTAGCCTAAGCCTAGGGGTGCCCTAGCTTAAGCCTAGGGTTGCCCTAGCCTAAGCCTATGGGTGCCCAAGCCTTAGGCTAGGGGAGCCCTAGCCTTAGCCTAAGCCTAGGGGTGCCCTAGCCTAAGCCTAGGGGTGCCCTAGCCTAAGCCTAGGGGTGCCCTAGCCTAAGCCTAGGGGTGCCCTAGATAAGCCTAGCGGTGTCCTAGCCTTAGGCTAGCTGAGCCCTAGCCTTAGCCTAAGCCTAAGGGTGCCCTAGCCTAAGCCTAGGGGTGCCCTAGGGTTAGGCTAGGGGAACCCTAGCCTTAGCCTAAGCCTAGGGGTGCCCTAGCCTAAGCCTAGGGGTGCCCTAGCCTAAGCCTAGGGGTGCCCTAGCCTAAGCCTAGGGGTGCCCAAGCCTTAGGCTAGGGGAGCCCTACCCTTAGCCTAAGCCTAGGGGTGCCCTAGCCTAAGCCTAGGGGTGCCCTAGCCTAAGCCTAGGGGTGCCCTAGCCTAAGCCTAGGGGTGCCCTAGCCTAAGCCTAGGGGAGCCCTAGCCTAAGGCTAGGGGTGCCCTAGCCTTAGTCTAGTGGAGCCCTAGCCTTAGCCAAAGCCTAGGGGTGCCCTATCCTAAGCCTAGGGGTGCCCTAGCCTTAGGCTAAGCCTAGGGGTTCCCTAGCCTAAGCCTAGGGGTGCCCTAGCCTAAGCATATGGGTGCCCTATCCTTAGGCTAAGGGAGTCCATGCCTTAGCCGAAGCCTACGTTTGCCCTAGCGTAAGCCTAGGGGTGCCCTAGCCTTAGGCTAGGGGAGCTCTAGCCTCAGCCTAAGCCCTGGGGTGCCCTAGCCTAAGCCTAGTGGTGCCCTAGCCTAAGCATATGGGTGCCCTATCCTTAGGCTAAGGGAGTCCACGTCTTAGCCGAAGCCTAGGTTGCCCTAGCGTAAGCCTTGGGGTGCCCTAGCCTAAGCATATGGGTGCCCTAGCCCAAGCCTAGGGATGCACTAACGTTAGGCTAGAAGAGCCCTAGCCTTAGCCTAAGCTTAGGGGTGCCCTAGCCTAAGTCTAGAGGTGCCCTAGCCTAAGCCTAGGGGTGCCCTAGCCTAAGCTTAGGGGTGCCCTTGCCTTAGGCTAGGGGAGCCCTAGCCTTAGCCTATTCCTAGTGGTGCCCTAGCCTAAGCCTAGGGCTGCCCTAGCCTACGCCTAGGGGTGCCCTAGCCTAAGCCTAGGGGTGCCCTAGCCTTAGGCTAGGAGAGACCTTGCCTTAGCCTATGCCTAGGTGTGCCCTAGCCTAAGCCTAGAGGTGCCCTAGCCTTAGGCTAGAGGAGCCCTAACCTTAGCGTAAGCCTAGGGGTGCCCTAGCCTAAGCCTAGATGTGCCCTAGCCTGAGGCTATGGAGCCCTTGCCTTAGCCTAAGCCTAGGGGTGCCATAGCCTAAGCCTAGGGGTGCTCTAGCCTAAGCTAGGGGTGCACTAGCCAAAGACTAGGGATGCCCTAGCCTTAGTCTAGTGGAGACCTAGCCTTAGCCTAAGCCTAGGGGTGCCCTAGCTTAAGCGTAGGGTTGCCCTAGCCTAAGCCTAGGGGTGCCCAAGCCTTAGGCTAGGGGAGCCCTAGCCTTAGCCTAAGCGTAGGGGTGCCCTAGCCTAAGCCTATGGGTGCCCTAGATAAGCCTAGCGGTGCCCTAGCCTTAGGCTAGCTGAGCCCTAGCCTTAGCCTAAGCCTAAGGGTGCCCTAGCCTAAGCCTAGGGGTGCCCTAGGGTTAGGCTAGGGGAGCCCTAGCCTTAGCCTAAGCCTAGGGGTGCCCTAGCCTAAGCCTAGGGGTGCCCTAGCCTAAGCCTAGGGGTGCCCTAGCCTAAGCCTAGGGGTGCCCTAGCCTTAGGCTAGGTGAGCCCTAGCCTTAGCCTAAGCCTAGGGGTACCCTAGCCTAAGCCTAGGGGTGACCGAGCCTAAGCCTAGGGGTGCCCGAGCCTAAGGCTAGGGGAGCACTAGCCTAAGGCTAGGGGTTCCCTAGCCTTAGTCTAGTGGAGCCCTAGCCTTAGCCAAAGCCTAGGGGTGCCCTATCCTAAGCCTAGGGGTGCCCTAGCCTTAGGCTAGGGGAAACCAAGCCTTAGCCTAAGCCTAGGGGTGCCCTAGCCTAAGCCAATGGCTGCCCTAGCCTAAGCCTAGGGGTGCCCTCCCCTAAGCCTAGGGGTGCCCTAGCCTTAGGCTAAGCCTAGGGGTGCCCTAGCCTAAGCATATGGGTGCCCTATCCTTAGGCTAAGGGAGTCCATGCCTTAGCCGAAGCCTACGTTTGCCCTAGCGTAAGCCTAGGGGTGCCCTAGCCTAAGCATAGGGGTGCCCTAGCCCAAGCCTAGGGATGCACTATCGTTAGGCTAGAGGAGCCCTAGCCTTCGCCTAAGCTTAGGGGTGCCCTAGCCTAAGCGTAGGGCTGCCCTAGCCAACGCCTTGGGGTGCCGTAGCCTAATCCTAGGGGTGCCCTAGCCTACGCCTAGGAGTGCCATAGCCTTAGGCTAGGAGAGCCCTAGCCTTAGCCTAAGCCTAGGGGTGCCCTAGCCTAAGCCTAGGGCTGCCCTAGCAACCTAGGGGTGCCCTAGCCTAAGCCTAGGGGTGCCGTAGCCTGAGGCTAGGGAGCCCTAGCCTTAGCCTAAGCCTAGGGGTGCCCTAGCCTAAGCCTAGGGGTGCCCTAGCCTAAGCCTAGGGGAGTCCTAGCCTAAGGCTAGGGGTGCCCTAGCCTTAGTCTAGTGGAGCCCTAGCCTTAGCCAAAGCCTAGGGCTGCCCTATCCTAAGCCTAGGGGTGCCCTAGCCTTAGGCTAAGCCTAGGGGTTCCCTAGCCTAAGCCTAGGGGTGCCCTAGCCTAAGCATATGGGTGCCCTATCCTTAGGCTAAGGGAGTCCATGCCTTAGCCGAAGCCTATGTTTGCCCTAGCGTAAGCCTAGGGGTGCCCTAGCCTTAGGCTAGGGGAGCTCTAGCCTCAGCCTAAGCCTAGGGGTGCCCTAGCCTAAGCCTAGGGGTGCCCTATCCTTAGGCTAAGGGAGTCCACGTCTTAGCCGAAGCCTAGGTTGCCCTAGCGTAAGCCTTGGGGTGCCCTAGCCTAAGCATAGGGGTGCGCTAGCACAAGCCTAGGGATGCACTAACGTTAGGCTAGAAGAGCCCTAGCCTTAGCCTATGCTTAGGGGTGCCCTAGCCTAAGTCTAGAGGTGCCCTAGCCTAAGCCTAGGGGTGCCCTAGCCTAAGCTTAGGGGTGCCCTTGCCTTAGGCTAGGGGAGCCCTAGCTTTAGCCTATTCCTAGTGGTGCCCTAGCCTAAGCCTAGGGCTGCCCTAGCCTACGCCTAGGGGTGCCCTAGCCTACGCCTAGGGGTGCCCTAGCCTAAGCCTAGGGGTGCCCTAGCCTTAGGCTAGGAGAGACCTTGCCTTAGCCTATGCCTAGGTGTGCCCTAGCGTAAGCCTAGAGGTGCCCTAGCCTTAGGCTAGAGGAGCCCTAACCTTAGCGTAAGCCTAGGGGTGCCCTAGCCTAAGCCTAGATGTACCCTAGCCTGAGGCTATGGAGCCCTAGCCTTAGCCTAATCCTAGGGGTGCCCTAGCCTGAGTCTACGGGTGCCCTAGCCTAAGCCTAGGGGAGCCCTAGTCTAAGCCTAGGGGTGCCCAATCCTGAGCCTAGGGGTGCCCTAGTCTGAGGCTAGGGGAGCCCTAGCCTTAGCCTAAGCCTACGATTGCCCTAGCCTAAGCTTAGGGGTGCCCTAGCCAGAGTCTACGGGTGCCCTAGCATGAGGCTAGGGGAGCTGTTGCCTTAGCCTAAGTCTAGGGGTGCCCTAACCTAAGCCTAGGGTTGACCCAGCCTAAGCCTAGGTGTGCCCTAGCCTAACCCTAGGGGTGCCCTATCCTTAGGCTAGCTGAGCCCTAACCTTAGCCTAAGCCTAGGGGTGCCCTAGCCTAAAACTAGGGATGCCCCAGCCTAAGCTTAGGGGTGCCCTAGCCTAAGCCTAGGGGTTCCCTAGCCTTAGGCTAGGGGAGCCCTTGCCTTAGCCTAAGCCTAGGGGTGCCATAGCCTAAGCCTAGGGGTGCTCTAGCCTAAGCCTAGGGGTGCACTAGCCAAAGACTAGGGATGCCCTAGCCTTAGTCTAGTGGAGACCTAGCCTTAGCCTAAGCCTAGGGGTGCCCTATCCTAAGCCTAGGGGTGCCCTAGCCTAAGCCTAGGGGTGCCCTAGATTAAGCCTAGGGTTGCCCTAGCCTAAGCCTAGGGGTGCCCAAGCCTTAGGCTAGCGGAGCCCTAGCCTTAGCCTAAGCGTAGGGGTGCCCTAGCCTAAGCCTAGGGGTGCCCTAGATAAGCCTAGCGGTGCCCTAGCCTTAGGCTAGGTGAGCCCTAGCCTTAGCCTAATCCTAAGGGTGCCCTAGCCTAAGCCTAGGGGTGCCCTAGGATTAGGCTAGGGGAGCCCTAGCCTTAGCCTAAGCCTAGGGGTGCCCTTGCCTAAGCCTAGGTGTGCCCTAGCCTAAGCCTAGGGGTGCCCTAGCCTAAACCTAGGGGTGCCCTAGCCTAAGCCTAGGGGTGCCCTAGCCTTAGGCTAGGGGAGCCCTAGCCTTAGCCTAAGCCTAGGGGTGCCCTAGCCTAAGCCTAGGGGTGCCCTAGCCTAAGCCTAGGGGTGCCCGAGCCTAAGCCTAGGGGTGCCCGAGCCTAAGGCTAGGGGAGCCCTAGCCTAAGGCTAGGGGTGCCCTAGCCTTAGTCTAGTGGAGCCCTAGCCTTAGCCAAAGCCTAGGGGTGCCCTATCCTAAGCCTAGGGGTGCCCTAGCCTTAGGCTAGGGGAAACCAAGCCTTAGCCTAAGCCTAGGGGTGCCCTAGCCTAAGCCAATGGCTGCCCTAGCCTAAGCCTAGGGGTGCCCTCCCCTAAGCCTAGGGGTGCCCTAGCCTTAGGCTAAGCCTAGGGGTGCCCTAGCCTAAGCATATGGGTGCCCTATCCTTAGGCTAAGGGAGTCCAAGCCTTAGCCGAAGCCTATGTTTGCCCTAGCGTAAGTCTAGGGGTGCCCTAGCCTAAGCATAGGGGTGCCCTATCCCAAGCCTAGGGATGCACTAACGTTAGGCTAGAGGAGCCCTAGCCTTCGCCTAAGCTTAGGGGTGCCCTAGCCTAAGCGTAGGGCTGCCCTAGCCTACGCCTAGGGGTGCCGTAGCCTAATCCTAGGGGTGCCCTAGCCTACGCCTAGGAGTGCCCTAGCCTTAGGCTAGGAGAGCCCTAGCCTTAGCCTAAGCCTAGGGGTGTCCTAGCCTAAGCCTAGGGCTGCCCTAGCAACCTAGGGGTGCCCTAGCCTAAGCCTAGGGGTGCCGTAGCCTGAGGCTAGGGAGCCCTAGCCTTAGCCTAAGCCTAGGGGTGCCCTAGCCTAAGCCTAGTGGTGCCCTAGCCTGAGTCTACGGGTGCCCTAGCCTAAGCTTAGGGGAGCCCTAGTCTAAGCTTAGGGGTGCCCTATCCTGAGCCTAGGGGTCCCCTAGTCTGAGGCTAGGGGAGCCCTAGCCTTAGCCTAAGCCTACGATTGCCCTAGCCTAAGTTTAGGGGTGCCCCAGCCTAGGCCTAGGTGTGCCCTAGCCTAACACTAGGGGTGCCCTATCCTTAGGCTAGCTGAGCCCTAGCCTTAGCCTAAGCCTAGGGGTGCCCTAGCCTAAGACTAGGGGTGCCCTAGCCTAAGCCTAGGGGTGCCCTAGCCTAAGCCTAGGGGTGCCCTATCCTTAGGCTAGGGGAACCCTAGCCTTAGCCTAAGCCTAGGGTTGCCCTAGCCTAAGCCTAGGGGTGCCCTAGCCTAAGCCTAGGGGTGCCCTAGCCTTAGGCTAGGGGAGCCCTACCCTTACCCTAAGCCGAGGGGTGCCATAGCCTAAGCCTAGGGGTGCTCTAGCCTAAGCCTAGGGGTGCACTAGCCAAAGACTAGGGATGCCCTAGCCCAAGCCTAGGGGTGCCCTAGCCTTAGTCTAGTGGAGACCTAGCCTTAGCCTAAGCCTAGGGGTGCCCTATCCTAAGCCTAGGGGTGCCCTAGCCTAAGCCTAGGGGTGCCCTAGCTTAAGCCTAGCGTTGCCCAAGCCTAAGCCTAGGGGTGCCCTAGCCTAAGCCTAAACCTAGGGGTGCCCTAGCCTAAGCCTAGGGGTGCCCTAGCCTAAGCCTAGGGGTGCCCTAGCCTAAGCCTATGGGTGCCATGGCTTTAGGTTAGCGGACCCCTAGCTTTAGCCTAAGCCTAGGGGTGCCCTAGCCAAAGCGTAGGGGTGCCCTAGCCTAAGCCTAGGGGTGCCTTAGACTTAGGCTAGGGGATCCTTAGCCTAAGCATAGGGGAGCCCTAGCCTAAGCTTAGGGGTGCCCTAGCCTTAGGCTAGGGGAGCCCTAGCCTTAGTCTATTCCTAGGGGTGCCCTAGCCTACGCCTAGGGGTGCCCTAGCCTAAGCTTAGGGCTGCCCTACCTTACGCCTAGGGGTGCCCTAGCCTAAGCCTAGGGGTGCCCTAGCCTAAGCCTAGGAGTGCCCTAGCCTTAGGCTAGGAGAGCCCTAGCCTTAGCCTAAGCCTAGGGGTGCCCTAGCCTAAGCCTAGGGCTGCCCTAGCACGCCTAGGGGTGCCCTAGCCTTAGGCTAGGAGAGCCCTAGCCTTAGCCTATGCCTAGTGTGCCCTAGCCTAAGCCTAGGGGTGCCCTAGCCTAAGCAGAGGGCTGCCCTAGCCTAAGCCTGGGATGCCCTAGCCTAAGCCTAGGGGTGCCCTAGCCTTAGGCTAGGGGAGCGCTAGCCTTAGTCTAAGCCTAGGGGTGCCCTAGCCTAAGCCTTGGGGTGCCCTAGCCCAAGCCTAGGGATGTCCTAGCGTTAGGTTAGAGGAGATCTAGCCTTAGCCTAAGCCTAGGGGTGCCCTAGCCTAAGCCTAGGGGTGCCCTTGCCTAAGTCTAGGAGTGCCCTAGCCTAAGCCTAGGGGTACCCTAGCCTTAGGCTAGGGGAGTCCTCGCCTTAGCCGAAGCCTTGGGGTGCCCTAGCCTAAGCCTAATGGTGCCCTAGCCTAAGCCTAGGGGTGCATTAGCCCAAGCCTAGGGATGCCCTAGCGTTAGGCTAGAGAGCCCTAGCCTTAGCCTAAGCCTAGGGTTGCCCTAGTATAAACCAAGGGTTGCCCTAGCCTAAGCCTGGGGGTGCCATAGCCTAAGGCTAGGGGTGCCCTAGCCTTTGTCTAGTGGAGCCCTCGCCTTAGCCTAAGCCTAGGGGTGCCCTATCCTAAGCCATGGGGTGCCCTAGCCTATGCCTAGGGGGGCCCTTGCCTAAGCCTAGGGTTGCCCTAGCCTAAGCCTAGGGGTGCCCTATCCTTAGGCTAGGGGAGCCCTAGCCTTAGCCTAAGCATAGGGGTGCCCTAGCCTAAGCCTAGGGGTGACTTAGCCTAAGCCTAGGGGTGCCCTAGGCTAAGCCTAGGGGTGCCCTAGGCTAAGGCTAGGGGTGCCCTAGCCTTAGTCTAGTGGAGCCCTGGCCTTAACCTAAGCTTAGGGGTTCCCTATGCTAAGCCTAGGGGTGACCTAGCCTAAGCCTAGGGGTGCCCTAGCATAAGCCTAGGGTTGCTTTACCCTAAGATTAGGGGTGCCCTAGCCTAAGGCTAGGGGTGCCCTAGCCTTAGTCTAGTGGAGCCCTAGCCTTAGCCTAAACCTTGGGGCGCCCTAGCCTAAACCTGGGGGTTCCCTAGCGTAAGCCTAGGGGTGACCTAGCCTAAGCTTAGGGGTGCCCTAGGTTAAGGCTAGGGGTACCCTAGCCTTAGTCTAGTGGAGCCCTAGCCTTAGCCTAAGCTTAGGGGTGCCCTATGCTAAGCCTAGGGGTGCCCTAGCCTAAGGCTAGGGGTGCCCTAGCCTTAGGCTAGGGGAGCCCTAGCCTTAGTCTAAGCCTAGGGGTGCCCTAGCTTAAGCCTAGGGGTGACCTAGCCCAAGCCTAGGGATGCCCTAGCGTTAGAATAGAGGAGCCCTAGCTTAGCTTAAGCCTAGGGGTGCCCTAGCCTAAGCCTAGGGGTGCCCTAGCCCAAGCTAGGGGTGCCCTAGCCTAAGCCTAGGGGTGCCCTAGCCTAAGGCTCTGGGTGCCCTAGCCTTAGTCTAGTGGAGCCCAAGCCTTAGTCTAACCCTAGGGGTGCCCTAGCCTAAGCCTAGGGGTGCCCTAGCCTTAGGCTAGCTGAGCCCTAACCTTAGCCTAAGCCTAGGGTTGCCCTAGCCTAAGCCTAGGGGTGTCCTATCCTTAGGTTAGGGGAGCCCTAGCCTTATCCTAAGCCTAGGGGTGCCCTAGCCTAAGCCTGGGGGTGCCCTAGCCTAATCCTAGGGGTGCCCTACCCTAAGCCTAGAGGTGCCCTAGCCAAAGAGTAGGGGTGCCCTAGCCTAAGCCTAGGGGTGCCTTAGCCTTAGGCTAGGGGATCCTTAGCCTTAGCCTAAGCCTAGGGGAGCCCTAGCCTAAGCCTAGGGGTGCCCTAGCCTAAGCTTAAGGGTGCCCTAGCCTTAGGCTAGGGGAGCCCTGGCCTTATCCTATTCCTAGGGGTGCCCTAGCCTAAGCCTAGGGCTGCCCTAGCCTACGCCTAGGGGTGCCCTAGCCGAAGCCTAGGAGTGCCCTAGTCTTAGGCTGGGAGAGCCCTAGCCTAAGGCTAGGGGTGCCCTAGCCTTAGTCTAGCTGAGCCCTAACCGTAGCCTAAGCCTAGGGTTGCCCTAGCCTAAGCCTAGGGGTGCCCTACCCTAAGCCTAGGTGTGCCCTACCCTAAGCCTAGGGGTGTCCTAGCCTTAGGTTAGGGGAGCCCTAGCCGTATCCTAAGCCTAGGGGTGCCCTAGCCTAAGCCTGGGGGTGCCCTAGCCTAAGCCTAGGGGTGCCCTACCCTAAGCCTAGGAATTCCTTAGCCTAAGACTAGGGGTGCCCTAACCTTAGGCTAGCTGAGCCCTTGCCTTAGCCTAAGACTAGCAGTGCCCTAGCCTACGCTTAGGGGTGCCCTAGCCTAAGCCTAGGGGTGGCCTAGCCTAAGCCTAATGGTGCCCTAGCTTTAGGCTGGGGGAGCCCTAACTTTAGCCTAAGCCTAGGGGTGCCAGAGCCTAAGCCTAGGGGTGCCCTAGCCTAAGCCTAGGGGTGCCCTAGCCTAAGCCTTGGGGTGCCCTAGCCTAAGCCTAGGGGTGCCCTAGCCTAAGCCTTGGGGTGCCCTAACATAAGCCTAGGGGTGCCCTAGCCTAAGCCTAAAACTAGGGAAGCCCTAGCCTAAGCCTAGGGGTGCCCTAGCCTAAGCCTATGGGTGCCATGGCCTTAGGTTAGGTGACCCCTAGCTTTAGCCTAAGCCTAGTGGTGCCCTAGCCAAAGAGTAGGGGGGCCCTAGCCTAAGCCTAGGGGTGCCTTAGCCTTAGGCTAGGGGATCCTTAGCCTTAACCTAAGCATAGGGGAGCCCTAGCCTAAGCCTATGGGTGCCCTAGCCTAAGCTTAGGGGTGCCCTTGCCTTAGGCTAGGGAGCCCTAGCCTTATCCTATTCCTAGGGGTGCCCTAGCCTAAGCCTAGGGCTGCCCTAGCCTACGCCGAGGGGTGCCCTAGCCGAAGCCTAGGATTGCCCTAGTCTTAGGCTGGGAGAGCCCTAGCCTTAGCCTAAGCCTAGGGGTGCCCTAGCATAAGCCTAGCGGTGCCCTAGCGTAAGCCTAGGGGTGCCCTAGACTAAGCCTTGTGGTGCCCTAGCCTAAGCCTAGGGGTGCCCTAGCCTAAGCCTAAACCTAGGGAAGCCCTGGACTAAGCCTAGGGGTGCCATGGCCTTAGGTTAGGGGACCCCTAGCTTTAGCCTAAGCCTAGTGGTGCCCTAGCCAAAGAGTAGGGGTGCCCTAGCCTAAGCCTAGGGGTGCTCTAGGCTTAGGCTAGGGGAGCCCTAGCCTTAGCCTAAGCCTAGGGGTGCCCTAGCCTAAGCCTAGGGGTGCCCTAGCCTAAGCCTAGGGGTGCCCAAGCCTGATGCTAGAGGAGCCCTAGCCTTAGCCTATGCCTAGGGGTGCCCTAGCCTAAGCCTAGGGGTTCCCTAGCCTGAGCCTAGGGGTGCCCTTGCCTGAGCCTACGGGTGCCGTAACCTGAGGCTAGGGGAGACCTAGCGTTAGTCTAGCCTAGGATTGCCCTAGCCTAAGTCTTGCGGTGCCCTAGCCTGAGCATAGGGGTGCCCTAGTCTGGGGCTAGGGGAGCCCTAGCCTTAGCGTAAGCCTATGATTGCCCTAGCCAAAGCTTAGGGGTGCCCTAGCCTGAGTCTAGGGGTGCCCTAGCCTGAGGCTAGGGGTGCCGTTGCCTTAGCCTAAGTCTAGAGGTGCCCTTGCCTAAGCCTAGGGGTGCCCTAGCCTAAGCCTAGGGGTGCCCTAGATAAGCCTAGCGGTGCCCTAGCCTTAGGCTAGCTGAGCCCTAGCCTTAGCCTAAGCCTAAGGGTGCCCTAGCCTAAGCCTAGGGGTGCCCTAGACTAAGCCTAGGGGTGCCCTAGCCTAAGCCTAGGGGTGCCCTAGCCTTAGCCTTGGGGTGCCCTAGCCTAAGCCTAGGGGTGCCCTAGCCTAAGCCTAGGGGTGCCCTAACATAAGCCTAGGGGTGCCCTAGCTTAAGCCTAAACCTAGGGAAGCCCTAGCCTAAGCCTAGGGGTGCCCTAGCCTAAGCCTATGGGTGCCATGGCCTTAGGTTAGGGGACCCCTAGCTTTAGCCTAAGCCTAGTGGTGCCCTAGCCAAAGAGTAGGGGTGCCCTAGCCTAAGCCTAGGGGTGCCTTAGCCTTAGGCTAGGGGATCCTTAGCCTTAGCCTAAGCCTAGGGGAGCCCTAGGCTAAGCCTATGGGTGCCCTAGCCTAAGCTTTGGGGTGCCCTAGCCTTAGGCTAGGGGAGCCCTAGCCTTATCCTATTCCTAGGGGTGCCCTAACCTAAGCCTAGGGCTGCCCTAGCCTACGCCGAGGGTTGCCCTAGCCGAAGCCTAGGAGTGCCCTAGTCTTAGGCTGGGAGAGCCCTAGCCTTAGCCTAAGCCTAGGGGTGCCCTAGCATAAGCCTAGCGGTGCCCTAGCGTAAGCCTAGGGGTGCCCTAACATAAGCTTTGGGGTGCCCTAGCCTAAGCCTAGGGGTGCCCTAGCCTAAGCCTTGGGGTGCCCTAGCCTAAGCCTAGCGGTGCCCTAGCCTAAGCCTAAACCTAGGGAAGCC